>NW_022589707.1:28655673-29206420 GCF_004348235.1 Phoca vitulina | reverse complement strand
TTTGCAAATATCTTCTCCCATTCTGTCGGTTGTCTTTTGGTTTTGTTAACTGTTTCCTTTGCTTTGCAAAAGCTTTTTATCTTGATGAAGTCCCAGTAGTTCATTTTTGCCCTTGTTTCCCTTGCCTTTGGCGATGTTTCTAGGAAGAAGTTGCTGTGGCTAAGGTCAAAGAGGTTGCTGCCTGTGTTCCCCTTTAGGATTTTGATGGACTCCTGTCTCACATTGAGGTCTTTCAACCATTTGGAGTCTATTTTTGTGTGTGGTGGAAGGAAATGGTCCAGTTTCATTCTTCTGCATGTGGCTGTCCAATTTTCCCAACACCATTTGTTGAAGAGACTGTCTTTTTTCCATTGGACATTCTTTCCTGCTTTGTCAAAGATTAGTTGACCATAGAGTTGAGGGTCCATTTCTGGGCTCTCTATTCTGTTCCATTGATCTATGTGTCTGTTTTTGTGCCAGTACCATACTGTCTTGATGATGACAGTTTTGTAATAGAGCTGGAAGTCCGGAATTGTGATGCCACCAGCTTTGCTTTTCTTTTTCAACATTCCTCTGGCTATTTGGGGTCTTTTCTGGTTTCATACAAATTTTAGGATTATTTGTTCCATTTCTTTGGAAAAAGTGGATGGTATTTTGATGGGGATTGCATTGAATGTGTAGATTGCTCTAGGTAGCATTGACATCTTCACAATATTTGTTCTTCCAATCCATGAACATGGAACGTTTTTCCATTTCTTTGTGTCTTCCTCAATTTCTTTCATGAGTATTTTATAGTTTTCTGAGTACAGATCCTTTGCCTCTTTGGTTAGATTTATTCCTAGGTATCTTATGGTTTTGGGTGCAATTGTAAATGGGATCGACTCCTTAATTTCTCTTTCTTCTGTCTTGTTGGTGTATAGGAATGCCACTGACTTCTGTGCATTGATTTTATATCCTGCCACTTTATTGAATTCCTGTATGAGTTCTAGCAGTTTTGGGGTGGAGTCTTTGGGGTTTTCCACATAAAGTATCATATCATCTGCAAAGAGTGAGAGTTTGACTTCTTCTTTGCCGATTTGGATGCCTTTTATTTCTTTTTGTTGTCTGGTTGCTGTGGCTAGGACTTCTAATACTATGTTGAATAGCAGTGGTGATAGTGGACATCCCTGCCGTGTTCCTGACCTTAGGGGGAAAGCTCTCAGTTTTTCCCCATTGAGAATGATATTCGCTGTAGGTTTTTCATAGATGGCTTTTATGATATTGAGGTATGTACCCTCTATGCCTATACTCTGAAGAGTTTTGATCAAGAAAGGATGCTGTACTTTGTCAAATGCTTTTTCTGCACCTATTGAGAGGATCATATGATTCTTGTTCTTTCTTTTGTTAATGTATTGTATCACGTTGATTGATTTGCGGGTGTTGAACCAACCTTGCAGCCCAGGGATAAATCCCACTTGGTCGTGGTGAATAATCCTTTTAATGTACTGTTGGATCCTATTGGCTAGTATTTTGGTGAGAATTTTTGCATCCATGTTCATCAGGGATACTGGTCTGTAATTCTCCTTTTTGAGGCAGTCTTTGTCTGGTTTTGGGATCATGGTAATGGTGGCCTCATAAAATGAGTTTGGAAGTTTTCCTTCTATTTCTATTTTTTGGAACAGTTTCAGAAGAATAGGTATTAATTCTTCTTTAAATGTTTGGTAGAATTCCCCTGGGAAGCCATCTGGCCCTGGGCTTTTGTTTTTTGGGAGATTTTTGATGACTGCTTCAATTTCCTTAGTGGTTATAGGTCTGTTCAGGTTTTCTATTTCTTCCTGGTTCAGTTTTGGTAGTTGATACATCTCTAGGAATGCATCCATTTCTTCCAGGTTATCTAATTTGCTGGCATAGAGTTGCTCATAATATGTTCTTATAATTGTTTGTATTTCTTTGGTGTTGGTTGTGATCTCTCCTCTTTCATTCATGATTTTATTTATTTGGGTCCTTTCTCTTTTCTTTTTGATAAGTCTGGCCAGGGGCTTATCAATCTTGTTAATTCTTTCAAAGAACCAGCTCCTAGTTTCATTGATCTGTTCTACTGTTCTTTTGGTTTCTATTTCATTGATTTCTGCTCTGATCTTTATTATTTCTCTTCTCCTGCTGGGTTTAGGCTTTATTTGCTGTTCTTTCTCCAGCTCCTTTAGGTGTAGGGTTAGGTTGTGTACTTGAGACCTTTCTTGTTTCTTGAGAAAGGCTTGTATTGCTATATACTTTCCTCTTAGGACTGCCTTTGCTGCATCCCAAAGATTTTGAATAGTTGTGTTTTCATTTTCATTGGTTTCCATGAATTTTTTTAATTCTTCTTTAATTTCCTGGTTGGCCCATTCGTTCTTTAGTAGGATGCTCTTTAGCCTCCATGTATTTGAGTTCTTTCTGGCTTTCCTCTTGTGATTGAGTTCTAGTTTCAAGGCATTGTGGTCTGAAAATAGGCAGGGAATGATCCCAATCTTTTGGTACCAGTTGAGACCTGATTTATGACCTAGGATGTGATCGATTCTGGAGAATGTTCCATGGGCACTAGAGAAGAATGTGTATTCCGTTGCTTTGGGATGGAATGTTCTGAATATGTCTGTGAAGTCCATTTGGTCCAGTGTGTCATTTAAAGTCTTTATTTCCTTGTTGATCTTTTGCTTAGACGATCTGTCCATTTCAGTGAAGGGGGTGTTAAAGTCCCCCACTATTATTGTATTGTTGTCGATGTGTTTCTTTGCTTTTGTTATTAATTGCCTTATATAATTGGCTGCTCCCATGTTAGGGGCATAGATATTTACAATTGTTAGATCTTGTTGTTGGATAGACCCTTTAAGTAGGATATAGTGTCCTTCCTCATCTCTTATTACAGTCTTTGGTTTAAAATCTAATTTGTCTGATATAAGGATTGCCACCCCAGCTTTCTTTTGGTGTCCATTAGCACGGTATATGGTTTTCCACCCCCTCACTTTCAATCTGGGGGTGTCGTTGGGTCTAAAATGAGTCTCTTGCAGACAGCATATCGGTGGGTCTTATTTTTTTATCCAATCTGATAGCCTGTGTCTTTTGATTGGGGCATTTGCCCATTTACATTCAGGGTAACTATTGAAAGATATGAATTTAGTGTCATTGTATTGCCTGTAAGGTGACTGTTACTGTATATTGTCTGTGTTCCTTTCTGGTCTATGTTGCTTTTAGGCTCTCTCTTTGCTTAGAGGACCCCTTTCAAGATTTCTTGTAGGGCTGGTTTCGTGTTTGCAAATTCTTTTAGTTTTTGTTTGTCCTGGAAGCTTTTTATCTCTCCTTCAATTTTCAATGACAGCCTAGCTGGATATAGTATTCTTGGCTGCATATTTTTCTCATTTAGTGCTCTGAATATATCCTGCCAGTCCTTTCTGGCCTGCCAGGTCTCTGTGGATAGGTCTGTTGCCAATCTAATGTTTCTACCATTGTAGGTTACATATCTCTTCTCCCGGGCTGCTTTCAGGATTTTCTCTTTGTCTCTGAGACTCGTAAGTTTTACTATTAGATGTCGGGGTGTTGACCTATTTTTATTGATTTTGAGAGGGGTTCTCTGTGCTTCCTGGATTTTGATGCCTGTTTCCTTCCCCAAAATAGGGAAGTTCTCTGCTATAATTTGCCCCATTATACCTTCTGCCCCTCTCTCTCTTTCTTCTTCTTCTGGGATCCCAATTATTCTAATGTTGTTTCGTCTTATGTATCGCTTATCTCTCGAATTCTGCCCTCGTGATCCAGTAGTTGTTTATCTCTCTTTTTCTCGGCTTCTTTATTTTCCATCATTTGGTCTTCTATCTCACTGATTCTTTCTTCTGCCTCATTTATCCTAGCAGTTAGTGCCCCCATATTTGATTGCACCTCATTAATAGCCTTTTTGATTTCGACTTGGTTAGATTTTAGTTCTTTTACTTCTCCAGAAAGGGTTTCTCTAATAACTTCCATGCTTTTTTCAAGCCCAGCTAGTATCTTTAAAGTGATGATTCTGAACTCTAGATCCGACATCATACTAATGTCCATATTGAGTAGGTCCCTGGCAGTCAGTACTACCTCTTGTTCTTTTTGTTGAGGTGATTTTTTCCATCTTGTCATTTTGTCCAGAGGAGAATAGATTAATGAGAGAACAAAATGCTAACAGGGTAACAACGTCCCCAGGAAATATACTCTAAACAAATCAGAAAAGACCTGAAGCAGTGGGAAAAGAAAGGGAAAGAGAGAAAAAAGAAAAAGAAAAAAAAGAAAAAGAAAAAGAAAAAGATAAAGATAAAAACAAACAAAAACAGAACAAAACAAAAAAAAACAGAGTATGATCAAATATGATCAGGCTGGTATATAGATCAGTGCCACACACTAGATTTTGGGTGGATTTTGGTCTGTTAGAAGAAAGTGCCTCCCAAAATTTTAAAGAAAGACAAACTTATATATGTAAAAAATAAGGGTTGATATGATGAAGGGATGGAATATGACTGTAAAGATGGAAATTATAAAAAATTTTATAAAAGGAATTGATAAGAAGTTGTTCGAAAAAAGAAAGAAGAGGATTTTTAAAAAAAAGAAAAAAAGGGAGAGAATGAGATCAGGCAGGGGAGTAGAAAAAAACCATACACTAGAGATTTAGGGTATATTTTGATCTGTTAGAAGAAACTATCTCAAAATTTTAAAGAGAGAACAAGTTATATATATATGCCAAAAATACGGGTAACTACTATGAAGGGATAGAATATGACTCTAAAAATGAAAAATAAAAATGATTTTTAAAAAAGGGATTGATAAGATGTTGGTTGAAAAAGGGAAAAAGAAAAATTCAGAAAAAAAAAAGACAGTTAAAAAAAATTAACTTTGAAAGACTACAGAATCATGGTAAAAAAGCCATGGATTCTATGTGCAGTATTCCCCTAGCGCTGGAGTTCTGCCGTTCTCATTGATCGGTAAACTTGGTCTTGGCTGGCTGTTCTCGCTGATCTTCTGGGGGAGGGGCCTGTTGCCGTGGTTCCCAAATGTCTTTGCTGGAGGTGGAATTGCCCTGCCCTTGCCCGGTCCGGGCTAAGGAATCTGCTCGGGTTTGCTCTCCGGAGCTTTTGTTCCCTGCAAGCTTTCCATACAGCTCTGGAGGCGGAGAGTGAAAATGGCAGCCTCCCAATCTCCGCCCCTAGGAGCCGAGAACTCGGGGCCCCGCTCTTCAGTGCGCCACCAGAGAAAAGCCGCCAGTCACTCCCGTCTCCCCGGTCTCCAGCCGCACTCCCTGCTCACCCGGCCTGTGACTGCGCGTTTCTATCTCTGGCACCCGACCCCGGGTGGAGTCCCCAAACCCAGCAGATCCCCGCGGTGCGCTCCCGCGCCTCTCCTCCCGGGGGAAGAAGGTGAGTCTCCCCGGATCTGCCGCTTGTTGGGTCCCTGCTGGAGGAGCAGTGGCCCGACTGTGCTGCAGATCACGGTTTATGGCAACCCCGAGCTGAGAGCCCACGCCTGGGCTCTGTCTCTGCAGCCGGCTTCCCCGCTCCGATACCTGGGAGCTCTGCCGCACTCAGGCACCCCCGGTCTTTCTGTGACCCCGAGGGTCCTGAGACCACACTGTCCCGCGAGGGTTCCACCCCCAGCTTAGCCACTGGAGCGACGTCCCTCAGTGGAGCAGACTCTAAAAGTTCCGATTTTGTGCTCCGCTGCTCTATCACTTGCCAGAAGCGGCCGACGGAGGCCCTTCCCCCCGCCGTCTATCCTCCCAGATATCGCCTCGGATTCACTTCTCCACACGTCCTACCTTCCAGAAAGTGGTCGCTTTTCTGTTCAGAGAGTTGTTGCTATTCTTTTCTTCGATCTCCTGTTGAGTTTGTAGGTGTTCAGAATGGTTTGATCCCTATCCAGCTGAACGCCTGAGACCAGACGAAATCCAGGTCTCCTACTCCTCCGCCATCTTGCTCAGCATTCCAACATGTCATAATTTTTAAAGAAAATGGTAAAGATATGAAAGTATTGCAAAGGATAAAGCTAGTATAAAGCAGAAAGGGATTTTTGAGTTTGGACAAATTTTGTATGTAGTAGTTTCCTATTGAATATTTTTGTTTCATAATATTTTTGCTTGTCTATGAACCTTATAAGTTTGAGAACTTGAATAGTAAATATATGGATAACAAAGACAGCCTGTGTAATTTTGTTGTCTACTCAGGGCAGCAGTTTTGTGGCTTTGTCTTTCCTAATGTGTTATTGCCAATACAAACACCCACATTACTTTGATATTGGCTCTATTTCCAAGAATTAGGATTAAGAGATTTGATAATTCTTTTCTCAAATAAAATATTTCTAAGTAAAGTATGCCTATATTCATAGAGTAGCTTTCCAAGTTGTAATTATTTGACACATATGGTAGAGTTGATAATCTGCACAGAGTGAGGACACCCAACTAGACGAATTCTTAAAATGGCAAATCTGTCCAGTGGTTGACTTGTTATGGTGTACAACAGATTTCTTCCTCTGGTATAATGAACCTGGGACACTTGGTAGGGCAGGCTCCACTCAGATTTGTCCCTATTTCTTGCTGCCTTTCTGCCAGGAGACTCAGAAGGAACTTTCATAAATGTAGACTTCAGTGGCTCCTATAGAGGCTGGGTGGCTGTCTAAGCAGAAGTCCTGACTTTAGTTGCCCTCCATCTGGATGCACTGGTGGATAAAGTCACCTCTGAACAGACTTATCATTATTCCTACAACATGCCCCCTGGGGAGGTTTCTTTCTAATTTAAGTTTTCAGTCCAGTGGCAGAATGAAGTTTGCTAGAGTCTGTCCTCTTCTGTGGGCATTGGAACAATTGCATCACCTTAGTGTTGAAATTCTTGAAGTGGGCTCTCCTAAAGCATATCATTGGGGAACTCACAAAGGAATGCTCAAAGTGCAACAAGAACAGGGATTCTCAACTTCAGCACAATTCACATTTTGGACTCAATAATTCTTTGGGTAATTCTTGTGGAAATCTGTCCTGTGCAACATAGGGTGCATAGCAGCAACCCTGGCCTCGGTTCACTAAATGCCTATAGCATGCCTTTAGTCATGACAATCAAAGATGTCTCCAGACATTGCCAAATACCCCTTTAGGAGGAAAAATAACTCCTAGCTGAGACCCAATCTAGCCCAGTATTAGGAAATTCTATTGACTGTATCTTCAAAATATATCCAGCATCCAACCTCCTTTCACCACTTCTACTTTCTATCTTTGTTTGAGCCAACATCATTTCTTGCCTGGATTGCTGCACTAGCTTCCTAATTAGACTCCTGTAGTCTGCCCCACCTTCTACTCTTTCCTTTTCAGTGTCTTCTCAATACAGCATCCAGAACGATCCTTTTAAAACCTGTCAGTTCATGGCACTCATCTGCTCACAATCCTTAAATCATTTCCCATTTCCCTTAGAGTAAAATGGCCTACCAGGTGAGTTCAGGACAAAGGCATGCCAGGACTTATGTGATATATCACTATCACTGCCCGAACCAGGGATTTGCACAGGAGCCAGACATATGGGCAGCCAACTTCTCCTGACAAAGCTCTGAAACCTTTCAGCAGTCCTTTCTGAAGTTGTCTTTGGAGGCAGTTTAGTCAGACAAGAATGCCACCCTCATTCCTTATAGTCAGATACTTTTTCTCCTAAATAGTCTCCCAGTCTGCTCATTAACCTATTTACCAGACAATGGATGACAATGATCTCTATAAAAAAAAAAAAAGTCCATACTTAAAAGATGAAGATTTACTACCACTGAGTTTATTAAAGCAAAGCAGCTGGTTCCAAAGACAAATCCACAAGAGGAGTTCCAAAAATTGTTTTAAAAAAGGGCAAGATTGATGGAATAAAAGTAGAAATTCCTACAGCAGTCATATTGAAGGAGATAATATCCATTTAAATTTTTAAGTTTTAGGGTGTTAATTAATATAATCTTTCCTATAATATTCAAAACTACTTCCTAGAATAGTAATTTGGTATTTTAAAATAATATTTTGTAAAATTTCAAGAATGTGCTCTGGAAATACCAAAAACCCGACACAAATTCAACAATAAGATAGATAAATTAAGAGATGGAGAACTGTAATTAAAAAGGACCAAAAGGTGGTTTTCCCCCAGATCAACATCAAGTAAAATCCTATGAGAACAGCAAAAGTAAAGGACAGTTAAAGGTGGCATTGTTACCAAAAAACCCTCACTTTTATAAACAAACAAGGCCAGCAATCGGTTGAGCACTGAAATAGTGATTGCCCCTTTTGCTACAATTTAGGCCAATCACACTTGGCTTTGCTAATCAGCTTTCAGTCTCTCCAAATGGGAAAAATATAACTAATTGGATAATTTTCAACCAGGAAAAAAGGAACATAAATTCTAAAAAAAATTATGTAAAAATTGACAGAAAATGATAAAATGGTAAAAATGTTTGATGAGTTCTAAATGGGAAGGCACATAAGAGAATATTCGATAGCTGTGTGTCATGGGGTGAGGTTAAACAAAAGCAAATTGGAAAGTGGAATATCACAGAATATTTTGAGGATAAATGGTAATGTCCTGTTGCATAGTGAGAGTCCCACAACACAAGGGAATTTGAAGGTAAACTGGGAATACTCAGAGAGGTTCTCAAAGATACAGTCCTTTTCCAGTGAGAGTGAGATCATTCCTTGGGTTTTTTCTTCCTGGCATATTACAAACTTCTCATTTTTCATGGGTTTTTAGGAAATGTCATAAAATGTTTTTTCTTTTACTGCCTGCTTTTTGGCCATCACATTTCTCTAGGGAGAGAATATGATAATCTGACAGAACATGTTAGCTCATACACCCTAAACTTTAATCTCCTCTTAAAGATAAGTCTGGTTTTTTCCATAGGCTTTTGGCTTGGGATAACCTTTTTACTGCCATGAAAATACTGTCATTTTTCATAGACAGTTGCAAAAGTAAACTTCCTCTAATAACATTCTAAGAACTTGATTATTAAATAGAAAGATGCAATCTAATGAGAAGCATGGCCCATAAAGTCATTTGTTAAGCGCATTCATTAATAAAACACATTTTCCCACACTGGAGACTCCATAAGTGGTGGTTATGGTCTCCAGCTAGCCTGCCAAGTTTATTTAATTCACAATGCAGTTGAAACTGAATGTTCTATAAATCAGATACATTATGGGTTAATAGGGCCTTTGGGGAGACTGAGATTGGAGGCAGTTAGAGGAACAGTCAGGGAATCTGACTGCCATTATAAATTATTTCTAAGGCAATTGATTTCCAAGTCAGAGCTCAAGATGCAAAGACAGCAACTATAATGTCCTAGGAAATTGAGAGACTGGGACGGGAAAGAAAGGAAGGATAGGACATGGAATTTTCTTCTTCTCAGGTCACAAGGGTCAGTGGAAGCTCACCCAAACTCACCTCTCACCAAAAGAAGGGGCCTTGTCTCCCTTGGCACCAGGAAAGCCAACAGGAAGAGATTATCTCTCTGTCCCTCCGGACTCTTTCCCCAGAAATCATTGCTTAGGATTGTTGAGAGGCAATCTTCCATGAGTCTCTTTCATTTCTATATGTCTTGCAAAACAAAGCACTGACTGTCCTTTGTTCTCAACCATCTTTTCAAGGATATTTGTAATGAGAAAAGACTTGGAAGATGGAGATACTGTCTCTTTCCAGAGGAAAGGGTAGGATTGCTTACAGCCTTGGATCATAGAAATAGTACCCCTGTCTGGAGCAATGGGCAGGTACATTTACTGCCTGTTATAAAAGATTTGAGTTCCCTACATTTAAGATTCCTCTCTTATCATGCAACACTATAGGAATCGGGGCTCTGGGTGTCAGTGCAGATGCTGATGCTCTGGCTGTTGCTATTGCTCTTAGTAGTAAATTGTCCTTTGTCTCTGATTCAGGAGACTCATGTCTTCTACCAGTAACCATGAAATTGTGGCAGACTAACTTGTTAACTTGCAAGTAGTTAGTGTATTAGCATGTGGCAGGCTAACTTATTAGCTTACTGCTTTTTAATAAAACAGTACATTTTGATTCTGATTCTGATGTATGTATATATCCAAATCCAAAAAATTATTAAGTATATCACCTATTTCTTTACAGATAAAACTGCTCATTTATGTAATAAATAATTTAACACAAAGAACAAGATATTTTGTAAAAAGAAAGAAAGAATTGATTGGTAAAAAGAGATTTGGTAATTAACTGTGGATGTCAATTTTTATGCTATTCAAAATTATATTTTCATTGTAATACTCAGTTTTATATATCCAATTCTACAGTTTTAAGTGCTGTGTGTTGTTTTTTTCCTCTCATCTAAGTATTTGGAGTAAAAAAAATAGAAAAAATAAAATTGCCTAATGGCCCAAAGGACAAAGACAACCGAAGTTTCCTTTTCTACCTTCAAGTATTCTGAATTTACCCTGTTATTTGGGATCTATTGTTCCCAGTGTTTCCTAATGTTTATGGCAGAGGATGGCTTAGTCTTGACTGGGTGTGCTCAGAAGTGTACCCTAACATAACTTTACGGGTTAAACACAAAAATAAGACCCACATTTTATGCCTTTAAAAATATTTTATTGTTAGTTTTAAAGGTTGATATAGTTTCTCATGGATTTTTTTTTCTTAACCCACATTCATTCTTTCACTCTCCTTACTTTATAGTTTAGATAAAGCTCTCTTAATTGTTGAAACAGCTTTCTTTCAAGATCTACCAGCTTCTGGTATAGACAAACGGTATAAAAAACGCAGCTGCTTTTCTTGCTTCTTAGTGACTTAATTATTATTGTATTTTTAGGGCTTTGCACAGAGCAGGATAGCAGTGAATACTGGTTAAACACTAGAGTTGAATATAAGTGTATCATTGTTCTTTAAGACTACCCTCACAGTAAGATTAGAATTTTACCCAAGTTATTTCAATCAATCAAACAGCAGTGTAGCATGTGCCCTTTTCTCTTGTAAATATAGACAAAGAACTATCTTACCCAAAGCCATTCTTTAACTAATTAATAACCTTGAAAATCCAAAGATTGCAGTGGAAAATATATGCATATTGGGATCTTTAAAAGATTGGATAATTGGAATTGTCAGGATAATAATCATTTCGTTTTGGAAGGTCTTTTGTCAGATTTGACACAAAAGGATAATAGAAAATAAGTTGAAAAATCATTTAAAATGTTGGTCTTTGCCCAAGCTTTGAAGCTCAAGTTTGGTTCTGTAAATTAAATACCCACATGCATGATTATTTAACTGCAGGACAAAACCAACTCTTAAAGCATTTAATAGTAATAAAAAATTGGTGGAAAATATTTAGCTTCCAGGGGAGTGTTAAGTCTTATTCCTGCATCATCTCATTTGATAGTACAACTATTATTATCCTTATTTTATAGGTGAGGAAACTGAGGCTTGTAGTAAATTACATCATTTGCCCAAGGTCACATACCAAAAGTGATCGAATTTTAATTCACTACTGTGAACTCTTACAGTCAGAAAATGAGATTATTTTTCAATGAAAATGAATATTCTGTTGTTTTTAAGAGTACTATTTGGTGCTTGATATTATCTCAGAAATCAAATCCGATGAAGAGATTTACATTTCTTCCGTTTCATCCAGTTCAACCCTCAACCTGGGACTATGCATGGAAAAGAAAAGAAAACAAATTATGCATATGCCAGGAATAGCTTGTTAGAAAATCATTAACTTTTAACTATTGAGATTTTAACCACTGAGGGTATTAGGTTAAAGCTATCACTTAAGAAAATTGCAAAATGTCTCCCTTGGGAGCAAATTAACTCAATTCTATGATGCTAAGACTACAAACTCTACAACTAGATGGTACACGCTTTAGCAGCACTAATCAATTAAACCTCATAATCCTGCTGAATTTGAGCTCCAGCTTTCCCAGAGGCCATATGGGCAGACATCTATAACCTTCAACTGCAGTCGCCCCGGTAGGTCTTTATCCTGGGCAGCTGTGAGGCTGTTGCTGGTTCCCATTAGCTGCTTGGGCAGTGTGAGTGGCAGCAGTTTCTTGGATTACCAATGTTTGAGCGGCCTAAATTCCAGTGTTGGTCAGGAGATAAAGCATTTGTTCTTGATTCTGCTCTGCCCTTTCTCCCCAGCAGTTCTGCAAAGCAGTTAATCTCTCCAAACCATGATTACTTTATTCAGCCAGTCAGACCTCAGGGTGGCCTTGCATGTTATTAAAGAAGGTAACTGTTTCTGTGGTGTGATTTACAGGACCCCCAGTAAAGGATATTGTTATATCTTACCCCACTCTTTCACTCCCTATGCAATTGCCAGGGATTGATCTATAATTTTGACATGCCTAGAAAACCTCAGATTACCTTATAAAGAAAGGATTTAAGTGATTTAAATGATTTTTGGGGGCATAATAATTTCCCCTGGATGACATTCAAACTTCTGTGCACTCTTTGTTTTTCTTGTTTTTATAATTCCTTGTTAAACAACACAAACCTCTCCTCTCTCTTCTCTCTGCTATCCAGGCTCAGTGTTCTAGAGGGGATGTCTGACTTTATTCTAGCCTGTGCTCTCGCCTTAGCCAAGTGAGACCACTACCAAAGGCCCTCAGCTCTGAATTCTCAATCTTATGCCAACCACCTAACCAGCCACCCTTCCAGAGATCCTGTCCAAGCTCTGACTCACTACTATATTTATTCAAATCTCAAAATTGAGAACTCATTCACAACTAAACTGCCCCAGCTTCATAGGGAGTAATCAAACCTCTCGAGGTCTACCAGTCTCAATCCTAGCCGTAACCCGGCCGTGCCAGAAGCCAGTTCTGCGTATGCACGCGCCCACTGTCACGGCATCCGTGGGGCACTGCCAAGGGGAATTGTAAGAGTGCAGCCGCTGCCTCAAACTCACCCAGATGAGATTGACAACTGCACATACGACTCTGATCTCTTTAATTGCCATAGTGTTCATCAGAGGAACTGTTTTATTCAAACACAATGTCACCCAGAACCTACCTCAGTATTGATTGATGTATTCACAACTATTGAGCACATATTAGGGGGCAAGCATTAAATATATGCCTCAGTAAATGGAAATGCATTCATCCATCATATAGGTCTAGCCCAAAACGAATGGGTCACCCTGATTCCTCTCTTTTCCCTCACTGCACATATCTAGTTCATCAGCGATGCTGGTCAATTCCACCTCTACTATATATCTCCATTTCTTCCACTTGTCTGTAGCTACACCTGATTCAAGACACTGTCATCTCTTATATCTGCCAGGGTAAACCTTCCTGCTGCTTCTGCTCTTGCTCTCCTAGAATAGATTTATTCTACACATGGGAGGCAGGGCAATCTAATGCTTTAGTATGATCTGCACTGCTCTGTATGATCTACCACCTGCCTGTTTTTCCCATTTAATCTCATCCCTGTCATTCGGAAACCCCCAGATACAGCGGACTTCTTTATGCACCTTTATGTCAAAATTTTTCTAGCCCAGGTTCCTCGCACTTTCTGTTTCCTCTTGCTCAAGTGCTCAGCCACCATGTCTTCTTGTGGCTGCCTCCAGCATTTCATTCCCACCTCAACTCAGTGTTACTTTCTGAGAGAGGCCTTCCCTGCTCGGCCAATTTCAATGAACTTGCCCATGCTCAGTCACTCTTTATCATATTCTCCTGTTTTCTTCAAAGCATTGGTCACCATTTGCAATATCATTATTTTACTTGTTTACTTATTTATTGTCTGTCTTCCTTACACTCCTCGATAATGTAAACTCTTTTCATAGCTGTGTCCCTTAAATTAGTTGGCACACAGTTGGTACTGAATGGCTATTTGTTAAATAAACAGTGGGGGATAAAGCATAGTCAGTCCCTGGCTTCACAGAACTTTCAGTTAGACCAAAAAAAAAAAAAAAAAAAAAAAGTAAATACTGAATAAATACAAATTCGGGTAGATGCCATAAAATAGTAGATGCTTTGTGGCTAGGGAAGGCAGCTCCATCAAGGTAGAATGAAGAAAGTGAGCTGAAAGCAATTAGTCATGTGGATATTTGAGGGCAGAGTGCCCGAGAAAGGGAACACGCAATGCAAAGGCCTTAAAGGCCTTTTTGAGACATGTCTGGCCTGTTTGAGGCTGGAGTGGAATGAGCCAGAGAGGAAAGTAATAGGAGATGAAGTCAGGGAGGTAATGGGTTACAGTATTTTATTGAGTATAACTCCTAAGAATTTAGACATTAAGGCGCACATTCCTCTGAAGAAGGCAGTACACTCGGCAAGTAGTTCAGGCTTCATGGAAAGTTAGTTGATTCCACTGAGGTTCATATGATATCAGACTGTTCTGGTGTATCCAATCACAATAGACATAAAAATCCCAGAAAAGAATGCAAAATTGTGAAGAACAATCAGGTTTTAATCATACTGGACCTCCTAGAATTGATTATTTTTCACTCTCAACAGTTGGATCAAAATGAGGGCCACAGTTCGATTCTGATACTTGAGTCCCAAGTAATCTGATGGCTTTTGGCAGCTCGTAGGCAGGTGTTCGTAAACCAGAGAAATATTTTATTTTAGTTTTCAGAAACCCTTCTAACTTTCTGGGGAAGTATTTCACTTCTTAAACTGCTAATGAAATATAAACTTTTTGATGTGTGAAATTCTCATATAGCTCAATAGTGTGGTTAGTACACAGAACTTAGGTAAATTTATAATTTAGTATGGAGTACAAATATAAGGAAAACCTTGGTACTTAACTTCAAGTTGTTCATAGTTTAATAACTAGATAAGGTACACACATGAAAAAGGAAATATTATAGTGACGATATATCAGTACAAAAAAATGACAATTTCTGTAATGTTCTATCTGTCTTCCTTCTACCATAATTTTCTAGTCTTATCTTAGCTCTCTTTTGTGGTCTGGAAACAATCATATTCCTGATCTAGGGAAATTTAAGTAGTAGTTGGCTGGTAGCAGAAGGATTCAGGGTCAGTCCATCAGTGAAGTTGGTCAAGCTTTGACTCTCATAACCTTATTCTGATAAATGGATCTGCCTTTGCCTTGGGACTGACCAATCTCTCCTCGCATCCTGGTTATCTGCTCTATCAGCCTCCTACCCCATTTCCAGGGTTAAAGAGATTATAGTCCTCCCCAAATCAAAGCTGGAGACTTGTTTCCTGTGTTAATCTGTCTTCTGCCACCTGCCTGCCTTCCCACAAGTTATGTGGCACCAGAGTACCTGTGATGTAAGCCCTATTCTGAGATTGAGAGGTGATATGATTATGATAATAAAATATAATTAGCAGATACTTCTGCTAATTTCCAGGAGATAGAATCTGAGAAAGAGGGACACTTACTTATCTCACTGTAGAGTTTTGAATTTTTTTTACCATATGCATATAGTATTTTAAAATTAAAATAAAAGAAAATTGAAATAGCAACAACTTAAAAAACCAAAAATATGGTATTTTTCCAGCAGGGAAATATCTGAATCTTACCCCAAATGAAGTACCTGACCGTCAAGATCCCCAAGACAGCAATTCACACAAAGGAAGCAAGGTAAGCTAACCCTTGATTGTAAGCTGAGGCCTTAACATTATACCTCCATATCTAGTGAGCTAGACCCTGGGAGGCTGGACTTTAAGATTACCTACAACTTTGATATGGTTTGTGAGTTAACGTGATAGCAAGAGACAGAATAATGTATAAGAGACCAGAAATTTGTCCCAATGCCCATGTGTGATTTGGGGACAGGAAAAGACTTCCAGGCCTGTTTTCCTAGCTGTATGGAAATAGATGGGAGATTGGGGCCCTGCCTTACTTTTCCAATGCCTTGGAAGGAAAACAGCCTCAAAGAACTATCTTTATATCTGTGTAATCTTTCAATCCTTTTTAATACTCTACTCTCTTGTGCTGTATAGTCTAATTGAGATGGAATACAATGCCTATAATCTAACTCACATTTAGGAGAGGGGATAAGGGAGAAAAGGGGATCTTTAACTTCTTTTCTAGGAGGAAAAATGGACAGGTGAGTCCATGATGGGGAAGGAACAGATGTTGAAAAGACAGGGTAATATGAGGTGAGGATGATAACGTAATGTCAGGTAGATTATGGAGAGTCAGGAAGTCATGATGAAGAGATTGGCCTTTTTACTTTTATTTTCTTTATTCATTCAATAAAATTTCCTAGGTCCCACATGATGCCAGGCCCCAGTTTGTGCTGAGGTGACAATGATGAACAATGTAATCCTTTGCACTGGAGTAGTCTATAATCTCTAGAGGGAAATAAAGAGGTAAAGAGGCAATTAGAATAACATATTAGTGCCATGTCTGGAGCAGATGGAACTGTGCCAGGAAGACATATAACGTAATTCTGGGAGGGAAGAGAAAGAAGGGGATGTTTGAGAGTTAGTACTAAGGAGCTCAACCAGCAAAGAGTAGGAAAAGGTACTTAGGCAAAAGGACCATAATGCAGATAGATCAGGAGGTAAGCATGGCATATTAGAAGACCTGTATTACCTTTCAGTTTGTGTGGAGTGTGACCAGGGAAACTGAGTAATGAGACTGGAAAGAGTTAAATTGCCAAAGGCCTCATAAAACTCATGTTAAAGAGTTTAGAATTTGTCCCAAGAGCAGTGGAGGCCACTAATTGGCTTTAGGTAGGGAAATGACATGATCAGATTTGCGCTTTTAGAACCATCACTGTCTAGTATGGAGAATGGGCTGGAAGCAGGCAAGACTAAAGGCAAAGAGATCAGTTAGGAAGAAACTGGTAATCTAGGCAGGAGGCAATGGCCACTCGCAGTAAAATCGTGGTATGGCAGCATGTACTTGAATTCTTTGGTTGCATCTCCAGATCCCCTCTTTACATTTCTTGCTGCTACATGGGCCCTTGGGGATGCTGCCCCACATGGGCCACATTAACTTTGTCTTCCAGCTCCCAGTTAGATGTAGCCAATGGGAGATACCTGCAGGTGATCGGAGGAGAGGGAAAGGTGAGGTTGAGACACTGATTCCCCTCATCCCCCACATTCCTCCCAGTTTGGCCACGGCAGATTGGCTATATCCCTCTAGCAGAGGCCACGGTTGGTGTCTGGCAACCCTATCTATATAACTCTCCTCTCTGGGTCTGGCAACTACTCACACCTCTTGCCGCTTCTGGCGACGTGTGTAGTCTCCCAAGGCACTGCATTACTCTTACGGCTTCCTTCAGCCCTGCTCACACCTTTGTAAATATTCTCATTATGAAACTCTCCTCAGATTACATGGCTTGAATGTACCACCTGTTTTTTGCTGGGGCTCTGTCTGATGAACAAGAGGATAGTGAGAGTAAATCAATGTAGGAAACTGTAAAATGGTGTATTGAAAGAATCCTGTGTGAGACAGAGTATAGGAGAGGGAGCAGTTGCCGATGAAAATTCCTGTAGATAATGCATTTGAGAGATGTTTCCAAGAGAGGCAAGGCAAGAAGACTTGGTGAATAAATGTGTGGTGCCACAAAGAGAAGGAGTCACACATGCTTCTCTCACTGAATTTATGTAAAAGATGTAAGTTACCCTTGATAATGTTCTTTCTCATATTTTTCTGGCCAGCAGACTGGCTACCAGTTTTGGGTAGTTGCAGAAAGCTGTATTACTGTGAAGTCCTTTTATAGTTTTAACTAATTTGCATATATTGATTTGAAAAGCACAGAATTCTATTTTTGCCTATTCTTTCTTCCTTTCCCCCAGTAATACAGAGAAACCCAGGAATGCTTTCCAATCCTTCTTGCAAGTTCACCAAGGGGAATATCTGCAGAGAGAGCTGGTCAGGAAAACTCATATTACTGGCTGACAGTTTGGCTTTAATTGGGCTGAAGGCGAAGCAGACCAAGCAGCCTTCTCTGCTTTTTCTCTTCTAAATTCATACTTGAATCTTGGATTGTACTTCTCTGATGGAAAAAAAAATAAGTCAGTGCGAGGGGAAGGAATAATGACAAGAGCTCGAGGAGGTGATGGGGGACAGGGCAGCCTTGGTCCCTCATCCTTTAGCTGCATTGGCATGCATCCAAAAAGGCAATATGAGATTCTCAAGAAATGGAATCCCAGGTGAAAGATAGACCCTGTTCCTGGCACGATGGCACACAATAGTGCTTTTATCCCTGACCAATCTATATTAGCCTCACTTTTGGAAGGAAAGTTAAATAATAGCAATGCAAAATGGCTGTATAAAGAAGATTTACAACAAAATTCTTAAATATGTACACCTGTGCCTATGTGTATGTATAATTAATTCAGTCACAAAACTAACAATTCAACCACAAAACAACAATAAAAGAAATGAGGACAAATAACTTATTTTAACTCACCAATCAAAACTGTTAAAACAGATGTGCACACAAACATCATTTAAGTCATGGTCAATTTTTCATGTTATATAGGCCAATTATTTTGTTCACAAGCGCAAGAAGCTTTTACCAGGAGATGTAAAAATGCCTTCATTATCTTTCTTGTCTCACAGGAAATGTAAAAGGTTATTAAGATATTTTCTTTCTTGAGAAGAAAAATGTTGTTGCCCCTAAATCCACATTACCTCTTAGCTCAAAAGGAAGCGTTGTCATATTGACTTGAGCAACAGAAATAGAGGCAAATTTGAATGAAGTGGGGGGACTCTCTGGCATTCCACTGCTGCAATTAGAGGTGGCACGATAGTACATCCAGATACTGCATGCACGTATAGCAAATGAGCTTCATTTCTTCAGTGTGTGCTTTTGCTTAACCATCACTTGGGCTGTTGGCTCATGGATGCTGTTCCATACTTGTGTGAGCTTGGTCTGATGGGAACCTCACCTCTCTACCTCATCCAAGGCTGTTGCTCTAAGGTTCAAACAAAAATCAGGTAAAAGGCTCAATTTTCTAACTTCCTTTCTTTCAATTTATTAATTAAAAAGAATAACTATGATACTAGCTGGTATCTTACTAAATGTCAGGCATGGTGCTAGATCTTTAAATACATCGTCTTTTTTATTTTTATTTTTATTTTATTTTTTTACCATACCAATTTATTTAAAAATAATACTCAAAATGTTTGACAACAATGAGTCTTGTTTAATCCATAACAACAAGTCCATGGAGTAGACAGTATTCCATGTTGTGGATATGAACATAACCTGGCTCAGGTTACCCATGCACCGAGTAGTAGAATTCAAATTCATCTCTGGATGACTACATTTTATTTGTATGGAGTCCTGAGGGTATTTGCTGGATGCAGATATTCAAGTTTACTTAGACTACATTTATATGTTATTGTGAATGGACTATATTCAGAGGATTTGAGATTGAGTTTTTGGGTTCATTTTCTTTAATTAATTATTTTAGAATTTTTATATTCTGGTTTGATTGTTAAGAGCCTGCATAAACTCTTTGACATAATTTTCCAGGCTGCGTTTTGACGAGATTCAATCTATGTATTGATTGAACCGATCATTTTGATTGAACTGCATCATTAACAGTGATGTTACATCAGACTGTGGAAAGCATTAGGAAAGGTAGGAAACAAAACTTCAGACAAGAAGGAAACAATCATTGACTCTATATGAAAATAAATGTAAACATGTATATTTCTTGAAAAAGATTAACATTCCATGCTACATTTGCCACCAGAGGGAGTCATGTGAATACCATAACATATGACAAAGGCAAAGGAAAAATCTTTACATATTTTCTTCCAGTTCCATTGATACTTCAACTAGCATCAGAATTCGGTAGAACTGGTCTAACTTATGGGAAAGAGCTTACACATCTCACTGTAGGATTGAAAACAGAAGAAACATCTTGCTTAAAATAGTCATGCAGGGTGAAAGATAAGCCTCAAAACAAACAAATAGATTCCAGATTTTAGCAGCATGGGCTTAACATTAAAAAATCAAGCTGTGATCTCTCTTGTTCCAAAAACCACTTTCTGCTATTACCAAAACACTGATCTAAAAAAATTCCTGGAATCAACAATTTCATGGATGTTTCATTAAGCCATTTTGTTTATCATTATATTGCCTGTACCAGGATGACTGTGCTTTCTATTGTCAGTAAATAAAATACAAGGGCATTGAAAAGAAACTTCATAGGTAGAAAAATTCAGTATCCAAAGGCCATTTTATGTATCTCAGCTCTCTGAAACCTAGGCCAAGATTTTCTCAGTTGGGGAAAAGATGGATTATTTAGTAACTGGTAGGTTTGTAATCCAATTTATTTTATGTCTAAGTTTAGATCAGTCAATAGCATTCACTGTAACCTACTATGTACATGGCACTAAATTGTCTATTAAAATCAAGATTCAGTGATGATTAATATTAGAAAGATGAATTCTGAAGTGATGTTTAATACCTTTATATAGATCAATAGTTCTCAAAATGTGGTCTCTGGACCAGCCTTACCACAATTGTCCAGGAACTTGTTCAAAATACAAATTCTTGGGGTGCCTGGGTGGCTCAATCGTTAAGCGTCTGCCTTCGGCTCAGGTCATGATCCCGGGGTCCTGGGATCGAGCCCCTCATTGGGCTTCCTGCTCCCCAGAAAGCCTGCTTCTCCCTCTCCCACTCCCCCTGCTTGTGTTCCCTCTCTCGCTGTGTCTCTCTCTGTCAAATAAATAAATAAAATCATTAAACAAAAAATACAAATTCTCCTGTCTCAGTCCAGATCTGTTGATTCAGAAAGTCTAGAGATGGGGGCTCAGCACTCGGTTTGGGCAAGCCCTTAGGAGTGATTCTGATGCACACTTAAAGTCAAGAACCACTGATAGAGATCTATTATATAGTTTCTTGAAACTAAGTCTAGCAACTTATGCAAATTGGAGCATGTGCTTTTTGTGTTCTATTTCATAGTTATTTCCTTATCCATAAACTAAATTTAAAAATAAAAATTGAATGATCATGGGAAAATCACGGTCTTTTGTTATATCAAATAGTCATAGATTAAAGTAATTAATTAAAAGATAACAAACACACGTGTCAGAGAGGCAAGAGTAAACAATATGTACTTTCTGTCACATGGCAGGGGAATTTGTTTTTTGTCTCTCTCTCCACCAGCATTGCTTTTGCCTAAAGATCACAATTTATTGATTTTTCCATTTATACTTTTGAGATTAAATGGTAATTTGGGAACTTGGAAAGAAGATGCTCTAAAAACACAAACTTTACAAGGGTAAAATAAGATTTGCCCAGAAAAACTAGAAGCAAGGTTAATATCACAAGATGATTTTAACTTTGTATTTAATGTACTTTTTTATTGTCTGAATTTTTTATAAGATGCACTAATTACTATGCAACAGAAAAAATATTTTTATTAGAAAAAAAGTTTTCAAATTAAGTTTCAAAGTCTAGTTGCAAGAAAGTAACTTGAACATGACAAAATAAACCTGGTTTTTATTTTGGTTTACCTAATAAGTACTGAATTGCTGGTGTGATTATTTTTGTATCATAGTGGCTATTTCAGTTATAGTCAAGCACAATGCAATCAATTAGATTGTAAGTGGATGGTCTAATCAATTCTTTGTGATTGACCTACATGAACATAATTGGAAGGCAGCTATGCTCCCCACTATACCACCAATGCCATGAACATAATTGGTTCCCGTGATCACTTAGAATTGGTTTTAAAGATTGACCTGAATCATTTTGTTACAATACATATAAGGCATGAAGTAGTAAGCACACCAAGAAAATACAATTGCAAAGATTTATTTGATGCTCATCCAATTAGATTGGCATATTAAACTAATCTCTCCCTCTAGTTATTTACTTTCCTTATATACAAAGAATAATATCAAGACGAATTCTTTCTCCTGGTTGCAAGGAAAAGTAAGGTTATATACACATTTGCTGAAGATTGGATGGATAGATAAATGCCTGAACTTTCCTGACCCTTTTGTAGAAAGTAATGAGAGTTTTTCATCTTTCTTCCTGTTCTTGAAATGGCCAGATTCACATAACAGAAAACAAAGTATTGACCTGGCAATTATCAGTCTATAGTAAAACTTCCGAAATCTGGGAAGTTGAAAAATGAGGTCACAATAAACTTTCCATAACTCCTCTTAGGGCTCAGTATTGGAAGCTGCTGATTAGTCTTTCGAGATTATTCTCATGATTGTGGATGGTCACTGGTTGGAGTTATGTGAAGTGCATATTGTTAGGGCAACATAGTTCCCCAGACAGAAATCATGGACTTCCATTGTAAATTTAACCTAAATATTGTTCTGGGTATATTATCCTAAGTTTTAAAATAACACTCAGATTGGAAACTCAGAATTTTATACAATGATGCTTAAAAGAAAGAATGTGCAAGAAAGTTTCATAAACAACTACATATAAATAAATTATTACAATTCATATGAACTATGATTGTTTTCAATGTGTTTAAAAAACTCTGTATTTATATTGATTTTTAAAACACTTCAGAAAAAGAATTAGTTTCAAAACTCCTTGACAGTCATCTAAAGGAGGCAGTATATCATCTTCAGGAGGATAGGATGATATCTATCAGGATGATATTTGAGTCAGGTTTGATTTGGAATTCCCACCATGTCTAACCTGTGTGGCATTGGTCAAACATTTTTTAATTTTTTTTTTGTCTCCTGTTCCCATTGCATCCTCCATAAAATGGGAATAATAATAGTTCATCATTCATCTAGGGATTATATTTATGATGCAGGACAAAAATACAGCTATTTTTTTCATTAAATGTGATGAGATTTCTTCTGTTATCGCCCCAAATGTAAAGAACTAGATGAGGTTACGTTTGTGACTTATGACTATAAAATAATGCCTGACCACATCCCTCTTGAAACTTGAACACAAATGATTTTTATTAATCTTTCATTTTATGTAGTGTTATTGCTTAGTGGCAAGTGTGTTCTAATTCTATGGCAAGAAAGCCATCCCAAATGAAGAGGTTCCTATCCTGATGACTACAATTATGCAGACTTTTGAAAATCCCAAGAATACAATTGTATTTATCATTCTAATTTTCAATTAAAGAATTTGCGAATCAATAAGGGAAGGATCAAGAAATGGAGAGAGCATCTTGTTTTTTCTTCTATAGTATCTACATTGATTGGAACTTGGCATATTCTTTGTTTTAGTTTTAAGAAAGATGTTTTGTAACTGCCAAATGAATATTGTTGAAGTTAATATTGACATAAACTTTATTTTGTCTTCAAAAGTGAGAAATGTTGAAGGAAGATGTAGATAATTGGTAAAACCACGGGGTACTAAGCCATCACAGAGAGTGATTTAAGGGCCGCAGGGTTAGGCAATCACCTGACACAGCTCGCTTAAGAAAAGAATATTAAGCAGCTGTGAGTAGCACTATGGTGTGGCTTTTTTCCTCTCTTAACAAGAAAAGAAAGCAAGGAACAGAATAGAGGATTATCCCTTCATATAGTTTAAAAAGCAGAGAACTTTTAATTCCTCATTATAAAAAGATATCTTTCAATATAAGAAAATCCTTACAAAATGGCAAGGGTAGATGTATTATGATAAGAATATCTCCTTAATTCTCTATTTCATTATTTTATAGTAGTATTTATCTCTCCATAAGATCTTATTTTTGCTGTGCTGTGAAAATTAGCTCAGATTCAAATACCGTAAAAAGGAGAACTATCTAAGGGAAAAATATAGCAATTCTTTTTTTTTTTTTTTTTAAGATTTTATTTATTTATTTGACAGAGAAAGACACAGTGAGAGAGGGAACACAAGCAGGGGGAGTGGGAGAGGGAGAAGCAGGCTTCCCGCCGAGCAGGGAGCCCGATGCAGGGCTCGATCCCAGGACCCTGGGATCATGACCTGAGCCGAAGGCAGACGCTTAACAACTGAGCCACCCAGGTGCCCCAAAATATAGCAATTCTTAAGAAAATTTATTTTGCACAGATGATGTTGCAAGGTGGGGATGAGGCTGATGTGTTAAACGTTTTTGTTATAAACATCTTTCGCAATACTGAATATAAATGAGATAGATGTTAATGATTTATGAAACCCCTGGTATCAAAAGTTGGGGTTACTGTCCCACTGCTCCCAAGGTTCACATGTATTGAATTAGGATGTCTTTAATGGTGAGTCATTGAATTTAGTGGCTTTCTCTTGTGGCTTTAAGATTTGTGTTTTCAGGACTAACGACCAGACTAACTGTTCAGTCTAGGATCACAGATTAGAGTGACCTAACATGCCCTTAACTTCTTTAGAACCGCACTCCAACCAACGAGGCAACTTACTCATTTTTTAAATGTTCATTTGGTAGCCATTATTTACTGATTCACCAAACATTTTCCCTCTTATCTATCCTCTTCCCTTTTCTTTTAAAAAATGATTTGTTTTTAAAAATAATATAATTTCTCAAAAAAGTATAATTTTTCAGTGATAGATTTAAATTGTTTCAGTGTAGTCTGCTATTTGTTTATAGATGGAAGCAATGAGCTCTATTTCTAATACAAGTATTGGAAATAATAATAATATTATTTTCAATAATACAACTTCCAACTGGTACAGTGGATTTTACTCCCATTATTGTTTCAAAAAGCTTTTCACCAGTTCTAGTTTTTGCTGTTGTCTGGGAGAAATTACTGGAGTTTTGCTTGTATATTCTGGCCAATATTAAGATAATTATTAAATCATATTTGAAAACAATTTTACACATATAAACACACATATACTATTATTCTTCTTATATACCCGTTGCTACCCCTCCTTGTGATTTGGTACATGTATGCTTGTATGGACAAACAGAACCAATGATATAAATTTATGCTGAAAAATAGATTATCTCATATAGTCCAGGAAAACTTTTTTGATGTTGTTCTTAGTTTGGCGCTAAAAGAACATAAATGAGACCATCTTGAAAATAGTACCTGAAATATTTCAAATTTTATGATGCCATTTTGTCAATTCTTCTTACTCTAAAGGAATTTGAAATTAACATTAATTACAACTGGTGATGTACTAGTAAATGTTCAATAACCAGCTCGCTGGGGAAGAAAGAATCTTGAGTAGTAGTGTTTGCTGATTTCCATGGTATAAATACTTTGCTCTAGGCTGATACCAACTACCAGCCTGACATCACCTAATGCTGAGTGGAAAGAGATGCACATAATTCATTTTCTCGAACCAGTATGAGCCAGCTCCAGCTTACCCCTGATTATAATTTCATTTATAATCCCATTTCTAGAAGTAGTCATTTGACCTAATAAAAGCTGAAATTATAAGATTGTTTTAAATGAAGTTTTAAAAAGTCCCAATAGATTTTGTTACATGCTAAATTTATATATATTAAATATAAATAAATAAAAAAATATATACATATACATATATATGTTTTTTTCTTTTTAAGAGGAGTAAGGCCAGAAAACGAACTGAGTACTTCAAATAGATGATCATTGCAGGAAACTGTGTTAGAACAAATCCCAGACATCAGAAATAGTGCCAGGTAGTCAGAGACATAAATTACTTCCAAATCTTTTTTTCATCTGGAGAGCAATCCCTCCAGGTTAACACTGAGTTTTATTGCTGCTATTTCTAATATTTGCTATCTATAACAAAGATGAGTAGAAAACAACCCTCTACTGTGAATTTCATGATTTTGAAAACATACAGCTTTATTTTGTTCATAGAAAGGGTACTCTAGAGTAGTGCTCCCCAAACTATAGTTCACAAATTGGTGTGGGTCTAAGAATTGTGCGTAACTGTTTTGTGATGAGAAATTGAAGTGAGGGTTTAAGAGCTTTTATAGCAATTTGGCGTTGCTGCGACGTACAAGTTCACTATCGATAGACTTACAGGACAGGGCTGTACTTGCTGAACAGAGAATAGGCCAGTTTGGGCTTTAATGGTTCTTTTAGGGGGTAACTTGTTAGATCTGGCTATGGTGAAGGATTGAAGATGAATTTTGAAAATACATCAATTGGGGCGCCTGGGTGGCTCAGTCGTTAAGCGTCTGCCTTCGGCTCAGGTCATGATCCCGGGGTCCTGGGATCGAGCCCCGCATCGGGCTCGCTGCTCGGCGGGAAGCCTGCTTCTCCCTCTCCCGCTACCCCTGCTTGTGTTCCCTCTCTCGCTGTGTCTTTCTCTGTCAAATAAATAAATAAAACCTTTAAAAAAAAAAAAATACATCAATTGTCTCATTTTGTATAAAAGTTAAAAATAAAATAAATACCCTGAGCTTGCCAAAATTGCCTTAAAAATCTCTTGCTCCCATCAATATTTTTCTGTGAGACTCGTTTCTCTGCTTTTGCATGTTATTAAAGCAAAACAGAAACCATTTAGAAATACTTTGTTGTCAATCCAACTTTGATTAAATAATTTAACAAACAAGAAGCTCATTGATTGAGTTAAAATTGTTAAATATTAATATGCTAGAGTTTGTTCAAAGTGTGTGAAGAGGCATTTCACATGGAACATCATTATTTCCTTGCATACTCTTTAGTTATTGTTGTGAAATGACAATAACAAGTGTATTAATAATTCTTTATATTAATTGCCTGTGTATATACTTCAAACCATACTTAGTTTTGCAATTCTTTGTAATTCTTTTTTCCCTTTTGGTTATGTTTCTTCTGATTGTATCTACTGAAATGTAGATTTTATGTTTGTTGAATCTAATAACAATAAACTTAGATTTTATATCTTTTAAATTCATTTGTCTAATAACAAATTTTTATTGTATTATGTAAAAATATTAGTCAACAATGAATTGAGAAAGAAAAGCAAAACACTGGTCCTTCACCAGACGGTTTTGAAAAGCACAAGGATAGAACAATATCTGGCATATAGAATTGTTCAATAATTATTTATTGAACAAATAGAAGGTTAGAGCTCCCAATAAGGTATAGACAGAACCAGAGATTTTTGAAGTCTCACAGTATTACACATTAATTGCATAAGTTTTAAAAAAGATTTTATTTATTAGAGAGAGCGAGAGAGAGCATGAGCAGGGGCAGAGGGAGCAGACTCCCCACCGAGCAGGGAGCCCGCCATGGGGCTCGACTTGGGGCTCGATCCCGGAACTCAGGGATCATGGACCTGAGCCGAAGGCAGATGTTTAACTGACTGAGCCACCCAGGTGCCCCTAATTTTATAGTCTTTTTAAAAATCTTCAAAACAATCTTTAAAAAAATGATGTTGTTAGTCATGAGATACTTCTTACTTGCAGACTATAAATTGCTTTGTTGGGTGTCAGTGGTAGAAATTTCCATATATCTGCCTTGAATGGAAGTTGCTACATTTTCTATTGTGTCTACTATTGGGTCCAAGGTCACAGTAGACAAAATAAACTTTAAAAAATATAAATCTCATTGTACTACCCACTGTCCTGCTTAAAACTCTCTAATGGCTTCTCATCACATTTAAAATAAAATCCAAACTCCTTTTAATGATATGCAAGGTCCTACACTATTGCACCCTACCCAAATATCTGACTTCATCCTACCCATAGTGTACTCCAGCTGAGCTTGTCATACTGTATGTTCCGTGAAGAAGCCAAGCATGTATCTCCCCTCAGGGCCTTTTACTTGATGTTCCCTCTGCTAGATACCCTCTGCCAAATCTTTCCACAGCTGGCTCTTCCTCATCTTTTGAGATTTCAATCAATACCACATTCCAGAGAGTCTCTTCCGTGACTTCAGTGACTCATCACATGGCCTTCTTTTACATCTTCATGGCACATACCACTATTTGAAATTACCTTGGTTATTTGTTTACTTACTTATTCTCTCTTTTCCTTTCCACTAGAAGGCAAGCTTCATGAACGTGGGAACCCTGTATTTCTTGTTTGTGTCTGTATTCTTTTTTTTTTTTTAAAGATATTATTCATTTATTTGAGAGAGACAGAGAGAGAGAGAGAGGGAGAGCAGGAGCTAGGGGGAGGGACAGAGGGAGAAGGAGAAGCAGGCTCCCCGCTGGGCAGGGACCCCCCCCCAATGCGGGCCTCGATCCCAGGACCCCAGGACCATGACCTGAGCTGAAGGCAGGCGTTTAACCGACTGAGCCACCAAGGTGACCCTGTGTTTTTATTCTTAAAGCCAGTGTTCTGGGTGAGATCTTAACATATAACAGGTACTCAATAAATATCAAATTAATAAATGAATGCATGTGGGGGAGAACTATTTTACTTGTATTGGCAATACTGAGCCATTTGAATTGGCAATGATGACGCCTAGAGGAGATATCTTGCCAAAGATAAATAAGCCAATAGAGGCCCTTCTATCACTAATAAAAGCATTCCCCTAGGGAAATGGGATCTGTTGCTCAATAGATAGATAAACACAACTTCCAAAGCACAACTTCCAATAATCACCCTCCAAAATCTTCTGAGATCCCATTCAGTAAGTTCACTGATCCATTTTTCTTTTGAGAAGTCCAATGCATTTCATACAGCCCAACTGAAAAAATCAAGTATTTGTTATAGAACACAAGTTTTTAACCTGGGATCCATCGATGCCCTGAAATCAGATACAAACTGAATATGTACATTTTTTAGAAAGGAAAATATCATAACTATCATTGGATTCTAAATAGATTCATAATTCTTAAAAGATTAAGAATTTCTTTTACATGAACTTCAGAAAAAATAAGCAGGAAAGGCTCAGAAATAATATACAGTCTGTGATATTTTGGCACCAGTTTATAAAACATACAAAGAAGGAGGTGGAAATTTACAAAAATACTTATTTCTATACAACTATTTTTGGATATATCTAGAATTAAATTCTCCATCATGCCTGTAGTAAGATTGATAAAGAAAGTTAAGTGGCAGCCTCTCTGAAGATAAGACCCATTCTGCAATTAATTATTTTGATAAAATAACATAATCAATGAAACTCACTGTGTTGATTTTAGATAACTCAAGGGATAACAACAAAAATTATATGGGATTATTTTCTTGATATGTGAAAAATTTCCCCTGTTAAGTATTCTAATAGCTCTAATCATGACTAATGGCTGAAATCCATCACACTTGATTTTTAGTCTGCTTTGATTCCGATCAAAGGGTTTATTTGAACTTTGGTTTTTAAAAAAATAAGGTCCAGAAATACTTACATGATTTATCACTGCATGTCCATTATTTCATTTCCAGTATAGGATGCATTAAATAGATTTAGATGTATATTTCATCTAATTTAGTGTATAAAGAAAGATGCTTTACCTTATGCCATTTAGATGTACTCAATCAATTCTAATCTATTTCAGATTATTGAAAATATCACACATGACAATTTCTGTTGTCTCATTTTAACCTTTATAATAAAGAATAATGAAAGTGTCACTTTGAAAAATCTATTCTGTGTATAATATTTATTTTGCAACTACAGCTTGCTAGATGTTAATAGACTGGCTGTTATTGCCTTCAACATTATAATGTTAGATGGATGAATATATAAGCATATATTTTTCTATTTTAGTATTTTGAAACACATATAATACACACATACATCTTCTATATTTTTTTCACAAGATACTTACCTAAGTTGTTGAGGTCACTATGAACACAGAGTTGATATTATGATGTGAATCGTGTGGTGAATGTGAAATATTTTAAAATTTTATACCTTTGCTCTTTTAATTTTCTAGTACTTTATGGAAGCCTTCTAAGCATTCTATGGTAGATTCATATTTCATGTAAGGCCAATATAGTAAGAGCTCATGGCGGGGGCACCTGGGTGGCTCAGTTGTTTAAGCATCGGCCTTCGGCTCAGGTCATGATCCCAGGGTCCTGGGATCGAGTCCCATATCAGGCTCCTTGCTCAGTGGGGAGCCTGCTTCTCCCTCTCCCTCTGCCTCATCCCCTGTTTGTGCTCCCTCTCTCTGTCAAATAAAGTCTTAAAAAAAAAAAGAACTCATAGGAGAAGTTTAGGAATTCCTTTGTGGTTTTGATATTCAATATATCAGAATGAAAAGAGAAAAATGTAATTAGAACAATTCTAATATTTTTTTCTCAGTCATGGCATTGGCAGTTTTTATATTCGTTCTATCCAAGATATATTATGTAAAATCAAAGATGCGTCTTCTTCAAAAATACAGGAAAATCTTTGAGCATTCCTGAGGCTACTCTAATTTCTTCCACGTTTTTCTTAAAATGAAGCAAATGAGAAACCTACCAGAAAAAGTCATTACATGCCTTGCTGGCACAAAATGTCTTCCATTATGTCAAGCACTTACTATCTTGTGACTCATAACAGAGAACAGTAACTATAAAGAGGTGTTTCTGGCCACTGCTGCCCTATTTTTTGGTGTTGGAGCTGGGCCTGTGCATAAAATATCAGATGGTCCTGAGGTAGTGGCTGCTTTCTGATCAAAATGAGTCTCATCTACAGAATGGAGCACAACTCATAAACTGACAATGAGGTCTACTCTTTTTCTGTGGGTCCTCAAGTTCCACAGTTAATTCTATTGCCGTATTACAATTTGTACTGTTTCAACCTCCTTGGGATCTGTATGCTTTATTTTAAGATAGGATTTTTTGATTGCAAAAATATCCTACAAAAAACAAGATTCATTTTTATTATCAGAGAAAATCACCAATTAAAATTTTTGTTTTTAAAAATTGTTCTTGTATAGAAGACAGCATAGTTCAGCGTTAAAGAATGGGGCGGGGTAATTGCAAGTGCTGATTCAGGGGTCAGATTATCTGGATTTGTAATGTAGTTCTGACCCTAACTAGTCAAGTAATGTGAAAACTTACATAGTCTCTCTGTGCCTCGGTTTTCAAAAGAAAAATGGAAATAATAATCCATACCCAAGGTATTGTTATGATGATTAACTGAATTATTACATGATAAGCAATTTAGTCCTGGTACATGGTAGGTGCTTGATAAATGTAAGTTATTAGATGGACATTATAACAAATGTAGTTCATATAGGAACTTTTTATAAGAAAATATTTGCTAGTTTTTATTTTTGATAAGTTGAATTGAATCAGGTATTGAAAAGACTGTTAAAAGGCTGCCTATTATAATGTACATAATTCTTCTGTCTTTGTACAGGAAGTGTCCAAGAAGGCTTGATCAGGAATCTATTTTGATTTTTTATTGAGATATATTTGACAATTAAAATTGCATATATTTAAGGTATATAATTTGATTATTTGATGTCCATATACATTGTAAAATTACCACCACAATCGAGATAATTAACACATCCAGGGGCGACTGGGTGGCTCAGTCAGTTAAGCGTCTGACTCTTGATTTCAGCTCAGGTCATGATCTCAAGTTTGTTAGACCAGCCCCACATTGGGCTCCCCACTCAGTGGGGAGTCTGCTTAAGATTCTCTCTCTTCCTTTCCCTCTACCTCTCCCCACCCCTTAAAAGAAGATAATTAACACATCCATAATTCAGATAGTTACCATTTTCTTTCTTTTTTAATGGTGAGAACACTTAAGATCTACCTTCCTAGCAAATTTCAAGAATACAATAAAGCATTGTTAACCATAGTTACATTGTTGTGCATTTGGTCTCCAGAATTTATTCATCTTACATAACTAAGACCTTGTATCCCTTGACCAACACTTTCCATTTCCCCCTTCCCCTGACCCCTGGTAACCACCATTCTACTCTCTACTTCCATGATATTGCTGTTTGAGATTCCACATATAAGTGAGATCATGCAGTATACGCATCTGGCTTATTTCACTTAGCATAATATCCCCTAGGTTCATCCATGTTGTTGTAAATGGTAGGATTTCTTCTTTTTAAAGAGGAATAATATTCTATTGTATGTATATACTACATTTTCTTTATCTATTCATGCACGGACAGACATTTAAGTTGTTTCCATACGTTGGCTATTGTTAATAATGTTGAAATGAGCATGGGAGTGCAGATATTTCACCTGGGCAGGATTGCTAGATCATAAATAAATACTACTATTTTTAACTTTAGGGGAACTTCCATACCATTTTCTATAATGGCCATTCCAATTTACATTCCCACCAACAGCATACAAGGGTCAGCTTTTCTCCTCATCCTTGCCAAGGCTTGTTATCTTTTGTCTTTCTAATAATAACCATTCTAATACGTATCAAGTGATATCTCACTGTAGTTTTGATTTGTATTTCCTTGACATTAGTAATGTTGAGCACCTTGTCATGCATCTGTGGGCCATTTGTTTGTCTTTTTTTGAGAAATGTCCATTCAGACCCTTTGCCCATTTTTTAATTGGGTTATTTGAGTTTTTGTTAATGAGTTGTATGTGTCCATAGGTTGCCTTTTCACTCTATTGATTGTTTGATTTGATGTGAAGAAACTTTTTATTGATTGGTTGGTTGATTGATTTTTTTCTTCAGCTAGGACAGCAGAAAAGATGATTTATCGTACACATGTTACATTTAGCCACACCTGACAATGGAACTAGCACAGAACATCACAGGTCAAGGGCAAAGACCATAAAGGATGTTTTGGTATGAGCAAGGTGGGTCTCTCAGAGGTGGTTATGGAGATCATTTGGTGATAGATGTTCAAGATGCACTGAGACAAATTCTAGAGAGTAGCATAGCATGCAGTCCAACAATTTCTACCTGTGTCCTGGACCTCCAGCTTTCTGTATCTCTGCTCTTGGGGCTTGTGTGGGTGCACGAGCTAGTGGTTTACTTGGACCTCTGCCTCAGCTTTCTTCTTCCTTTACTTGGCTCTCCTGGCATAGAGGTTTCTAAGATGACAAAACTAAGGATGAGAGCCATAGAAGATTTTTAGTTTGTAGTTTCTACTTTTGCTTTTGTTGCCTGTGCTTTTGGTGTCCTATCCGAAAAATCATTGCCCAGACTACTATCAAGAAAGCTTTCTGCCTAGAAACATTGCCAAAGCAAGGGAAGCAAGGGCAAAAATGAACTATTGGGACCTCATCAAGATAAAAAGCTTTTGCATAGCAAAAGAAACAGTCAACAAAACCAAAAGACAACCGACAGAATGGGAGAAGATATTTGCAAATGACATATCACATAAAGGGCTAGTATCCAAAATCTATAAAGAACTTACCAAACTCAACACCCAAAGAACAAATGATCCAATCAAGAAATGGACAGAAGACATGAACAGACATTTTTCCAAAGAAGACATCCAAATGGCCAACAGACACATGAAAAAGTGCTCAACATCACTCGGCATCAGGGAAATCCAAATCAAAACCTCAATGAGATACCACCTCACGCCAGTCAGAATGGCTAAAATTAACAAGTCAGGAAACGACAGATGTTGGCGAGGATGCGGAGAAAGGGGAACCCTCCTACACTGTTGGTGGGAATGCAAGCTGTTGCAGCCACTCTGGAAAACAGTATGGAGGTTCCTCAAAAAGTTGAAAATAGAGCTACCATACGATCCAGCAATTGCACTACTGGGTATTTACCCCAAAGATACAAATGTAGGGATCCGAAGGGGTACGTGCACCCTGATGTTTATAGCAGCAATGTCCACAATAGCCAAACTGTGGAAAGAGCCAAGATGTCCATCGACAGATGAATGGATAAAGAAGGTGTGGTATATATATACAATGGAATATTATGTAGCCATCAAAAGGAATGAGATCTTGCCATTTGCAATGATGTGGGTGGAACTGGAGAGTGTTATGCTGAGCAAAATAAGTCAATCAGAGAAAGACATGTATCATATGTCCTCACTGATATGAGGAATTCTTAATCTCAGGAAACAAACTAAGGGTTGCTGGAGTGGTGGGGTGTGGGAGGAATAGGGTGGCTGGGTGATAGACATTGGGGAGGGTATGTGCTATGGTGAGTGCTGTTAATTGTGCAAGACTGTTGAATCACAGATCTGTACCTCTGAAACAAATAATACATTATATGTTAAAAAAAAAAAGAAGAAGAAGATAGCAGGAGGGGAAGAATGAAGGGGGGGAAATCAGAGGGGGAGACGAACCCTGAGAGACGATGGACTCTGAAAAACAAACTGAGGGTTCTAGAGGGCAGGGGGTGGGGGGATGGGTTAGCCTGGTGATGGGTATTAAGGAGGGCATGTTCTGCATGGAGGACTGAGTGTTATACGCAAATAATGAATCATGGATCAGTACATCAAAAAGTAATGATGTATGGGGATTAACATAACATAAAAAAAAAATACCAACTAAAAAAAAAAAAAAGAAAGCTTTCTGCCTATCTGCCTATGTTTACTTCTAGTAGATTTACAGTTTTAGGTTTTAGGTTTAAGTTAAGTTTTGCAATAATTTTTGGATATGGTGTGAGATAGGGTTCAATTTTATTCTTCATATGGCTAACCAGTTTTCCCAGCACCATTTATTGAAGGGACTATCCTTTCCCCATTTTGTGTTCGTGGCATCCTTGTTGAAGATCAGTTGACTGTAGGTGTATGGATTTATTTCTGGGCTCTCTATGAATCCATTTTGATTTTTCAGAGCTATTTCAGGGCAAGAGTTTTTGCTAATGAGAGAATTTTTTCTTAAAATAGATTAATTCTGTTTCTACTACTACAAGTAACCCTTTGTGTCAATAAATTTCAACACACAGATTTACAGTCACTTTTTTCTAGTCACAGGTCAGTCCTTACTTGAGTTCATCGGCTCTGGGAGAGATGCTCTCCTGGAACATTTTTACCTCATCAGCAGCAGACAAATTGTGAAGCTCAAAGAAACTTGCAAGTGACAAAGGATGTCATGAAGCAGATTGTTTTGGGGGGAAAACTGACCTCTCAAACTTCCCATATTTCTCATTACTAAGCATCCCCTCTAGAGTTGTTTCATTCATTGAGAACAAACAGAAGTGTCTATGAATGAATTTCTATCTATACCTACTCTTTAGTCTATTTTTAAAAATGCGCAAGGGAGGATGTGCTGATTTTTCTCTGACTGATAAACCTACCCAAGGAATATCTTTTGACCCTTATACTCGTTATGAGGAAGAATATTATGCATGCTGGGCACGTTTTTGTAACTTTTAAAGTCACTATAGTAACATCAGGCAGCAACTGGTGCTGGAGCTAGCTCAGAACAGTTACTGGGGGTTTTTGCCTAAACCTATCTACAGTTTCACACAAAGCAAATATATATGGAACACTTAGTATGTGCCAAGCATGGTGCTAGAAACTGGCAACACAAAGATAAGTAAGACATGATCTTTTTCTCCAAAAAAGAAATGGTTTAGTGAATAAGGCAGACTTTAACAGAGAAGTTACAATACAATGTAGTAAAGGCTGTGATAGAAATAGAAATAAATAGCTAGCTGTGCGTTCTCAGTGGAGGGCACCCCATAGGAATATGACAACAGAAAAGAGGAATAAGGACACTGAAGGTAGGGGAACAGGACGTGCAGACATATAGACTTTTTCAGAATATTGTCTTTTGGGATGTATAAGGACAGCTGGAAATAGGACAACAGTAGTTCAAGGAACCGAATTACATGGATCTTTGTCTAAAGATGTCCAAATCAGCCATTGAGAAAGTGGAGAATCAAAAGCTCTTAACCAGAGACATGGCATGATCAGATTTCTTTTTTTAAAAAAAGATTTTATTTATTTGTTTGAGAGAGAGAGAGAGAGAGAGAACGAGAGAGAGCCTGAGCAGGGGAGGGGCGGAGGGAGAGGGAGAAGCAGAGAAGCAGACTATCCGCTGAGCAGGGAGCCCGATGAGGGGCTCCATCCCAGGACCCCGGCATCATGACCCGAGCTGATGGCAGATGCTTAACCAACTGAGCCACCCAGGTGCCCCGGCATGATCAGATTTCATAAAGAAAAATTTGACAGAAGTTCTGGAAGCAGGGGCTGTTCAACAGCATCTAAAATTCTCTTTTGTTTTTTTAGAAAAACGTGATCGCCGCCTTCATTGTCGAAAAAACAAACTCTCTCTCCCTGACCCTTTTAGAGATATTTCTTTTAAGGAGGAAGACATACCAACTTAAAGATGGAAGAGACCCTAGAAGATGTCTGGTTTACTTGCTTTGGGGTGCACACGAGGAAACAGATTTAAGCGAGAGCCCAAGAACCAGCGCTGTAACTTGATCTGCAGTACTTTCTGCCCCACCAGTCTAGTGTGTTCTAGTTTGTGAGAGCAGATCAAATTGGGAATGCTGCTCTGTTCACCTGCATTATGTGTACAACAGAAGATTTTATTAGGACAAATGGATAGTTAAATGAATTCTGATATTCCTGGAGGGAAAGAATGGAATAAAGTTTTATTTGATTTGGACTTGATTTATTTTCTCTACACAATCTTCAGCATGAAAGTGATTTGTTTGATAATGGATTCACATTGTAAAATCCAACTTTATACACAGACATAGCACTCAGAAACATATCGTATATATTTACATACACAGAGCTGCAACTATTAGTCATCTGCTCTGTTTTACATGAATATGAGAATCATTTTTCTTTCCTATATTCTCTTTACAGACTAAGCCTATTGTAAAGCCCCCAACCCCCAAGCTACTCATTCAGAATCTTGCAATATATTATAAATATTTTGAACAGTTACATGGAATAGAAAAATAATGTGGCAAAAATTTAATGTGCATTAGTTAACAAACGTGGCTAATCTCCAAGGTGTCTGTTCTCAATATTAAAGAATTTTTAGCATTTTCCCAGAAAATCTATTTTTGAAGTTATCTATTTTAACAATCTAATAAATTTGGCCCTTTTTACACTATTTAATTTGAGCTTTATAGATTTGCTGCTAGAGAAAGCAGCTGGGGAATTCATATTGCTTTAGCCAAGAAAATGATCTCCAGAGGAGGAGTTTTATCTTCTAATTCAAAGGAGGATATATTTCTAATATAAAAATTTATCCCCAACATATCCCCAACACAAAACTTTGCAAATAGTCTTGGAGATGATTAAATTTCATTTGGCTCTTTGTTGCAAACATGTGTGGTAGGGCCATTTTAAATATGGAAAATAGTTCATTAAAATGAGTCTCTTACTTAAAGATACGTAACCTCTAAGGGCTTCTCACAGAAAACAATGAGTTGACTTGCTGACAAGAAATTTAACTGGTCTTAGCATGGGAACTATGATCATTTCAGTCCTTGCACCAAATAAATGCAGATCCTACACACTTGCTTGGCTTTTATAATCAGATCAGATATCCTTTAGTCTGGATTTAATGCTTTGAACTGTTCACACACACACAGATGGAGTAGAGGTTTCAGAAGGTCGTTAGATAATTTCATTATTGTAGATGATTAAAATGTATATTTCTGAAGCACTCTGTAATTTCTCTGAGGGCCAGAATTATCTAGATTGGTGTTTATTTTGCTACATCCATAGTTCATCTTGTGAGCATACACAGTGTGAATCATGCTGAAGTAAAGGCTACTACTCTCCAAACGATTTGTGTTACAGGCAAAACAGGGGTCATATTGAAATCCATGTTATATTCCAGAAATAATCTCTCTGATTAATTTTCAGAATGGATTCACCAGAAGTGAAATGCATGTTCATTCATTCTTTAATTTATTCAACAAATATGTATTTGCTAAGCTCTGAGTATTTGCCTGGCAGAATTCTAGGTGCTGGGGTACAGGAATGAACAAAACAGATGAAACTCTTCATCAAAAAGAAACTTTATGTTTTAGTGAGGGAAAACAGACCATAAGCAAATGAATATATAAATATATAATATGGCAGGTGGTGAAAAGGGCTCTGAAGAAAAAAAGAGCTGGGTGAATGAGATGGAGGCTGGGTGGTGGTGTGGGTGGGCTATTTTATATAAGATGCTCAGAGAAGATTTCTGATAAGGAAACAATATAAGCAGAGGCCTGAAGGAAATGAAGTAGGTCTAAGCAGAAATTTGGGCATAGTGATTATTGGGTAAAGAGAACTGTTAGATCATTGGCCGGCCTGACTATGTAGTATTTTTTCCACTCCTACAGAAAAAGAGACTGGGACGGAAGAAAGAAGAGTAACCATGGCAGAGTCATAGAACTTGTGGTGGGTTGTGTTGGGACTTGAACCTTGGTCTGCAGAAACATGTAGAATGTATAGAGATTTAGCTATATCTGGGGAAGGAACATTCTAGGTAAAGCCAAGGCCCTTAGGAGAGCATGTCTTCCCTACAGGAACAGCAAAGAAGTCAATGAGGCAGGAACTACAGGGATCTAGGGAGAGAGTGGTGGGGGGTGAGGCCCTGGATGTGGCAAGGGGTGGGGTGGGGAGGGGAGCAGACTGTGTAGAGCCTTTTAGGCTGTTATAAGGTCTTTGGATTTTATTCTAAGTGAGGATTCAAGAAGAGTAATATGATTTTATTTATGTTTTCTGAAGATACTCTCTATATAGCAGCTAGAGTATCTCTAGCTAAGAATTTTCTAGTATTCTCTACCTGAGAATATCTTGAAAGGGTGGCAAGGGTGCCAATAGGGAAATAATAAGTAAGCTATTGCAATAGTCCAGATCAGAGAAAAATTCCTGTGGCTCGTTCTAAGGTAGTAGTGGAGGAAGGGATGAGGAGTAGTTGCACTCTATATATTTTGAATGAAGAGCCATCAAAATTTGCTGGCATATGACAGCAGATAGTATAATGAGGTTCTAGTAGAAAAATCATAAAAATTATATAGTCAAAGCAAGCATGTTTTGAATTGATCCACTGAGAATAAAGCTCACATTCAAAATCTGCATTTCTTTAACTTGAATGCTTCCAGCAGCTTCCTGCTAGTACCATTTTCTGTTTGACCTAAATAATGCTGCCTAGAAATTACTCACGGAGCCTTCATTTATACCAAGAAGGCGTGATCAACATCTTAGACTCCTGTACGATATATTTGTAGAATATTGTATATCAGTTTTTGTTGCAGCAAACTCTACTGTGTTTGTTATTTTTAGATAATGAAATCATCTCAAGCCCTATTATCCACAAGACAGAATCTGGTCTTTTGGTGACATTTTAACTAATTCAAACATTTATACTTGCATTAAAGACATAGTGTGTTATTATTAAGGATGGGGTAGGTGACCCTACCAATTTAAGAAAGATGAAAACAGCAATTGGAAAAATATGTGAATGAGAGTTCTTACCTCATGTATCTGAAAGAAAATTGTTTTGAATTATTAAATTTTATGTATTATTTCACTTGACCATTTGTTTCTTATGTTCTATTTCCCTTAAGTCAAAGTAATTGCATCACGTTAGGCAGAGTAGGAAAAAAATCTCTTCTTCAGCATTTTTTCCATTTGTAGCAATATATACATTAGCTTATGAATTAAATGACATGAATTATATGCATATATTTCAAATCCTGTACCTTATGAAGTTAAAACTGCAAAGTTTGCTACATCTTCTTGTAGCCTCAAATGGGCAGGTAATCTATTCTCTTGCAGTTATGTTTAGAAATAATGAGACATTTGGGTGGACCTAAGGCTTAGGAATAGATAGATTTGGATTCAATATTAAGATTTGTGATCCTTAAGCGGATAGCTGCTTGAAATCATGGAATGGAATAGATGGGACCTCCTGGGAATGTGTGTAGGACAAAATAGTGCCTGGTACAAAACCTCAGTGATATTATTGTATAACGGGCAGGTGCAAGTAAAGGAGCCATCTGAAGCAGATGAGTAGTGAGCGAGGCTAAAGAATCAGGGATGAGAGCCGTGTAGGCAGGTTGGAGAAAATGTTAGGAAGCATGGAGTTATCAGTGTTAAATATTACGAGGGAACAGAAAAGACAAGGGCTGGAAATAATATATTGGATTTAGTAATTAGATCTTTATTAAGAACAGTTTCAGTGGTGTGCTAAAAACAAGATTTTAGTGAACTGAAGAAAGGGCGGGGAAGGGGAGAGACGAATTGTTGGAGCAAGGTCCCATGCAGAGACATCATGGAGGGCATAGAGAAGAGTAAGTTTTTGTAGGAGAAGCCTTATTCCTGTTGATACAAAAGTAGAGAAAACAGGATGTGTGTGGTGGAGGTAGATTTTCAGGAAGTCTGGAGTGTGGAGAACGGGGAGAAAAGAAGCCTGCGTTCAGAGCTGATAATCTCATCTTGTAACTTTACCAGCATTACCCTTCTATCTATGATGCAAATAAAGACATTTCTGTTTATTTGAAACTAACTGATCAAATTTTCTTTCCCTCATCCCCAGCCCCAAACTGTATAACTACAGTATATTTTGTGGAGATTTTACCATATGGTTTTAGTTATGTGTTCTTGGCATGTTGATAATATAGTCAGGAAACTGGTGTGATACTCATGGAAATATGGACATGATTATCCTGCACACTTTCACAGAAGGAAAAGTAGTAAGCAAGCATATTGGAAACAATTTTTTAAATTTAATTTTGAAAAATTATGGTATGATAAAAGTTTCACTGTTCAGAAAGAAAGAAAGAAAGAGAAAGAAAAGAAAGAAAAAAAGAAAGAAAGAAAGAAAGAAAGAAAGAAAGAAAGAAAGAAAGAAAGAGAAAGAAAGAAAGAAAGAAAGAAACTGTATGTAGGACAAATAGGATTATCTTCTTAATGATACTAATGTGAATTACTTTTAATAGGATTTAATCTCATGGGGTTAGAGTAATAGAGAAAGAATCATCTCAACTATTTTAACAAAATGTGCCTGAGTGGTATATAAGGATTCGAAATAATATTAGTATTCTATAGGTAAAGCATTTGCTGGATATGATTAAAAATCATCATTCAAAGGGTAGGAAGCTTTGGCTAAAATGTTTATACACAGCACTATCCTATGCAGCATGACACAGTGGAGAACAGTTTTTATGAATCATTTTCCAATGAGGCCCCTGAAAATGGATTAAAGATTCATTGGATACTAGTATAATAAGAACTTAGAACATGATGAAGATGGCATTTCAAAACATCAAAAAAGATAGATAATTTAAGAAATGATGTTGCAGCAGTTGATTATTTGGGAAAAAATAATATCAAGAATTTCCAGATAAATTAAACATTATATATTTATGCACACATATATAAATATGTATGTACATATAATTACTAATAAATATACAGAGCAATACATACAGAATCTTGGGGTGGAGAAGAACTTTCTAAGCATGATTACCACATGGGCAATCATAAAGAGAAAGATTTAAATGTTTGACGATATAAACTAAAAGCTTCTGCTACCAAATACCATAAAAAAATTGAATACAAATATCATACTGAGAAAGAATAGTTGCATTATTTATGGGAGGTTTAGTATTGGTAGTATATAAAGGGCTTAAAAAAAAACAAATCAACCTTCCCCTTAGAAAACAACTCTCATGGGACGCCTGGGTGGCTCAGTCCGTTAAGCGTCTGCCTTCGGCTTAGGTCATGATCTTGGGGTCCTGGGATCCAGCCCCACGTCTGGCTCCCTGCTCAGCAGGGAGTCTGTTTCTTCCTCTCCCTCTGTCACTCCCCCCAGCTTGTGCTCTCTCTCTCTCTCTCTTAAATAAATAGATAGATAAATAAATAAATAAATAAATAAATAAATGAAAAAGAAAAGAAAACAACCCTCATAGAAAATTGGGCAAATATCATGAAAAGGCAACTTATGCAAAAAGAAATACAAGTTGCCAAGAAACAAGACACCATTATTCACTCTTCAAACAACAAATACGAAATAACTAATGATAGCAAGTGCCATCAAAGTGAAGGGAACCAGGCACCTTTGTACAGTACTGGTAGTATTAGTATGGTGGACACGATGCATGGCTCAGGTTCTCCTTCAGTGAAGCAATTACTGATCCAGCTGCTGGGGCCATCTTACCTATAGGGATCCAGGAGGAAAGCTTCCTCTAAAGACACATCCTTTCCTTGGGTGGCCCCCATCCAGCGATTGATCAGTGTGGAGGTATAAATCCCTAGTCATCTCAGCCTAACTCAGGATAAGTCTGGGAAGAGCCATTCTAGCTCCAGTGGGCAACCGTTTTGTTTTTGTTTTGTTTTGAGGGCAAACTGATTATGGGTTAAAAAAAAAAAAAGGCTTAAATGTGGCTTGTCTTTTGATTCAAAAAGTGCATTTCTAAAAAAATAGTCACGTATGTAAGAAAAGATGTATTTATAAGAATTGCAGTGCAGTGCAATTGATAATACAGAGACTGGCAACATTGTTTTGACCATACAGTTATCATGAGGCAATGAAAAATAATTCTGTGGGAAAATACTGATGATACATTATGTAAAAATAACAGATTTTTAAGATGTATATTCAGCATCATCTCTTTTTCCCCCCAAAGTAGTTATCAATGCATACAAAGAAGATGAAAAGGAATTGTATCAGTGAGATCATATGATACATGTCTTTCTCTGATTGACTTATTTCGCTTAGCATAATACCCTCTAGTAAAAAAAAAAAAGGAATTATAGTAAAATGTTATCATTGGTTTCCTCTAAGAAATAAGGTTATATAGCATTTTAATTTTTTTCTTTGTGTTCTCTTAGTTTTCTAAATTTTCAGCAATAATTAGAAAATTCTTATAAATTTAGAGAAAAAAATGCATATTGTTTTAAGTACATTTTTTTAACCCCTTCACAAACTCTTGAGACTCGTCATGGAAACTACTTGGGTTCTGATGGATTTTGTTCCAGTACTTTGGGACTTTATAGAAACACACTTCTGTTTGGCAGCCAGTAGGTAACTATTTCCAATGGGACACCCCACTCCCCTATTCTGTGCATCTTGCATGTGGTTGTCTTCAGCAACAACACGATGCATCTACACTCTGGAATCTGGCCACAGAGTTTAAACTTAAACTGACTGCTGTTCAGAACCTGTCAGAGGCTAGGTGATAGGAGCTTTACTTGAGAGGTAGTCAAAAGACCAGTTAACTAAACATTTCTTCTAGAGCAATGGTTTTTAAAAAGTGCTCTGGGGAGGTTTACCCAATCCTTGTAGCCAGCCAGACAGGGCAGGCGAGTGAAGTACAAGGGGTAATTTAAAGGTAGCGTCCCAGGCCTCCCCTGTTTCTTCTTCAACCAAAGCAGCTAAACTTTGATCTGTCTTCTGTGTCTGGTTTCTGAGTTAGGTATAGTCGGAACAGAGTTATCTTTGGTCTGGAATGGTTTGAATGACAGTTTTCTATGGTCTTTCAGTTCTACCCCTTAGATCACCCAAAAGTATTTGTACTGCATTAGCTTAGCTATCCTTAGAAATGTCTTCAATGAATTATGGTCTTATATCCAGTTTATATAAGGGGCAAAATAAAAAAAAGTCAATGAAAAACATTTTTACATTTTTCAGAAGCATGTTGGAAGAGTCCATTATGTTATTATTCAATATCCGTTTTATATAAGAAGGCATGTAGAAAATTTCTCCTAGAACTTAGGATAAAAAAGACTTTTTTCCTGTAGTGCAATTAACATGAGATTTTTAATCAAGGAGAGCTAGACAACAAAGTGAGTTTCCATTTTTGCATTGCCAAAGGGATGCTCAGAGTCAAATTCAGTGCTCAATTTTCAATGGTAATTATCTTATTTTTCAACTACTGTTCTGCAAATATCTTTCTTGTCCATGATTCAGTCTCTCTTATTTTCATATTTAAAGGCCTATATACCTATGGTCTACTTTTATTATAATTTATTCTAAAGCTTTTTGACAGTTAAATGAAGTATACATTATAACTGATATTTTAAAATGTCAGAAAATCTTGCAAGAACTTTATCAAATATGACTCATTTATAATTACAACTAACTTGATCATTATTTGGATGAAAATATTGCTATGGGTCTTGGGTTAATGCTGTTCCATTTTACATATTAGATCCGTACTTCCGCTCCCTCCCCACACTTCCATCACCACAGATTAGTGTACTTGCCTTACAAAGGTCCTCTATGCCTCCAGAGCACATGGACTGCTCACTCTAGACTAGATATTTCCCTTAAACACTTGCTTTTCTCCTCACGGCTGGGAAAGTGATTCCTGGTGTGTAGAGTGAAGTTACAGCAGAACCCTGATATGTAAAAATGTTTTCCTAAGTATCAAAATTGCATTACACACACGCAAAAAAGCACACACATGCACGTGTGTGTGTGTGTGTATAAATATTAAATCTCTGTCTTTAGGGGAAATTAATTTTGAAATTTGAAGTGTAGGATGTTTCCATAGGAAAAAAAAAGATTCATTTCAATTACAGAGAAAGGCATTTTAGTAGTCAAAATTTATCCAGACAAGAATTACATGAATCTGTTGAGATTATTTCTCTAGTTTATATCCCTAAATAGTGTAGCAAAGCCTTGTTTCCTCTTCTTTTCGGTGTTAGTGAACATCGTCTCTGTGTTCTTTTTAGAATTAGTGGGCAGCCTATCTGTCTTTAAACACTTAACTACTAATATTTGGGAAAAGAGATTCACTTTCCTGCTTTGGTCCTCTAATGGGGGATTGCAATATTTTGAGGTTGTATGAAAATCTGCAATTGGCTGTTTGAGTGGGATCCTTGGTTCCTAGTGAGGGAGTGGTGATGGTGCCAAAGGGTCTTTCTCCATTTTAGCCCTAGTATGGACTCCTCCCCCTGGGGGAACAGAGGGGCTGGAAATGATGAAAGATGTAGGAAAAAGTAGATTTATAAAGAATATTATAAAATAGGTATGCTATTATCTTCTATAAAATAAGTGTGCTATTATCTTCCCTTTGTTACCTGAACTAGTTAAGCAGCCTGGAGTAAATATTGTTTACTGTTTGATTCTTCTACCTTAAAGTCTTTATTCACTCATTTATTCAACAAATATTTGTGGAATACCTATTTGGACTGTGATACAGTGGTGAGCAAGGCATCATCCTTGTTCTGGTGAAGTTTATAATTTAGTGTGGAGAGGCAGGGGTTAAACAATTTTCATAAATACAAATGCAAGTTGGAACTCTAATATTTTGCAGGAAAAGTTCAAGAAACCTTACTTAAATTGAGGGCCAGGCGTGTAGTGGGAAGTCAGCCCAGACCTAAAGATGAATAGGTGTCAGCCAGGTGAGAAGTGAGAAGTAGAATATTTTAAGCTCATTTTGCTTGACTTAATCTCTCTCTCTGAATGCTTAATTACAAATGTAATTAATGGACACCTTTCTAATTATCACATAGATCACAAAATGAGGAATTATTTACAAAATGAAAATAAAAAAGACAAAGTAAAATCTTTCATGTCACCCTCCATGTGTACTTTCAAGTTTCGTATGTCATGACATTTTATATAAAATTTTCACTTTAGTCTTTTTTAAAAAATTTTATTATGTTATGTTAATTACCATACATTACATCATTAGTTTTTGATGTAGTGTTCCATGATTCACTGTTTGCGTATAACACCCAGTGCTCCATTCAATACGTGCCCTCTTTAATACCCATCACCAGGCTAACCCATCCCCCACCCCGCTCCCCTCTAGAACCCTCAGTTTGTTTTTCAGAGTCCGTAGTCTCTCATGGTTCGTCTCCCCCTCCAATTTAGTCTTTTTATTATTATTATTTGGAACACTACAGGGCAAGTTTTTCTTACCATTAAATTCTTAGATCTTTTCGAGGTATTCCTTGGAAAACCAAAGGCATAAAAGGCAACTATTCTTCTGGATTGCTAAACCTTGGCATTTTGAATGTTGTCAGCTTTTCCTAAAGGATTTTTAAGATAAGACCTTTCTAGAACTGATTTCTGGTCTCCTGGGACAATCATTTATTCTATTTCTGGGAAACATCTTCAGTGAAGGACCATTTGTCTTCAATAACTTTTAGATCTTGACATGTTTTAATTGTGGTTCATCAAACTTATATTGATTGTCTTGTGGCCTGAGGCTGAACTCCTTCCAGCTTTGCAGAGAGAACATGATAGGAATTCAGGATAGAATGGTAATGCTTGTCTTGTGGATTATCATATCACAAATTTGCCATCCTTTGCATTATTCCCACTTCTAAACTTGCACTTGAGTGACTTGTGTACAGTCATTTCAGCAGACAGTTATATGCACACAGGTTGTGTTTATGAATATATGAATGTCTAAGCATCCAGACAAAAAGAAAATACTGCAGTCAATTGTCCAAAGGCTTTGTCTGCATGAGGCCAAACATGCAGAGGCTTGCCTTTACCTCTTTTCTCTCCACTGCTGGACACTGTGGGAAGACATCAAGACCAAGCTTAGGCCCTAGGGAGACTGGATCTCACAGCTCTGATTCCACCAACATTTTGCTAAGTCCACCGGTATGGGTTGAACTATATTCCCTCAAAATTCATATGTTGAACTCCTAAACCCCCAGTATCTCAGAATATGAACTTATTTGGAAATAGAGTCATTATATATGTAACCAGTAAGGACGAGGTCATGCTGGAGTAGTAGAGTAAGCCCTTAATCCAATAAGATGATGTCTTTATAAAAATGGGAAAATTTGGACACACACACACACACACACACACACACACACGAAGAAAACCATATGAAGACGAAAGCAGAGATGAAGGTGACATTTCAGGCCAAGGTATGCTGAAGATTGCCAGCAAACCACCAGAAGCCAGGTGAGCAGCATGGAACAGATTCCCCCTGACAGCCCTCAGAAGGGACCAGCCCTGCATAAACCTTGATCTCCACCTTCTAGCTTTCAAAATGTTGAGCCAATAAATTTCTGTTGGTTAAGCCACCCAGTGTGTGGTACTTTGTTACGTCAGCTCTAGCAAACTGATACACTTACATTTTGGTTGGTCCATTGGGACTGGTGAGTCTCCAAACCCCTTTTATTTTAATTTTACCTACATTGCAGCTTTTTGCTTGGGTCTTCCGGCTTCCTTCATCTCTGTGACACTCAGTACCTCCTCCCCACTCTGCCTCTTATGGAATATATACTTATTTCAGTTCAGCTCTTCCCATGCCTGTCTACTCTATTGACTCCCCTCCTCATCCTCTATTAGTTTCTTTCCCTATGCTTGAAAAAAAAATCCTTCCATTTTCTTTGACTATTTCTTCTGCTTTTTAAACTTTTAAATAAAAACTGGCATTTCTATCCTAACTACTGGCATAAACATACTTTGATATCCATCTCCATGAGATAATGTTCTGTGACCAATATCTTGTGTCTGATTCTTCCTCTGTCAACAACCATTTTTTTTCTCTTCCCTCATGCTCTCTCTGTGTCTCCCTTTTGTGATCCCCAAGTCCTGGACTTCTCACACTTCTGCCAGGCCTCTGATCCTGTGTATTCACTTGCCTTCTTAACCAGGCTGGACTTTTGGGTGTATGTCTTCAGTGTTTCCTGTGGCATTCTAAGATTCTTTGCAATCTTGACTTTCTGACAGATTCATTATTGACCATAAATTACTCAAATTGCCCATTTCTTTGTTCCAATTTTGTTGGATAAAGTGACAAAATCGTGCTGTTGGGTCCAACATCTACACATACTATCTAATTTCAACTGGACCCTCACTAATTGCATAGCCTTATCACATTTTCATAGCAATTCTTCTGTTCTCTTCTCTAATCAAATTCACCTCAGGTAAATCATCTTGCCTTCCACTTTGTTGGGGCTCAGCCTATATGACTTTGTGCTCCCAGTATCTAAAAATGGAACTCATTAAAAAAATAAATAAAAATGAAACTCATTGCATTCCTTCTACAAATAATTTCACTCTTTGTATTCCTCATAATTGTTTATGCAGTCAGTCAATGCAAGCCTCCAAATGTCAACCAAATTTACTTTCCTGGGAATATTTTCTGTTTATATCTTGGGTTATAGTTTAAGTAAAATATATGGCATTTCCCAAATAGGCTTTAAAATATCCCAACTTCATGCCTCTGCTAATATTTCATGCTTCTGAGTGCTGCTATGTTTCATTCTCCATCTTGTCTCCATCAAATAATTTCCACCTTTCAAGACCCAACTGAAAGGCTGCCACTCCATCAGGCCATTCCTTATCATCTAGCTGGTAGTGATCTTTTCCCCTCTTATGACATTCCACAACTATTATGGTAACTACTTCATTATTATAATGTATGCATTCACCTTTTCTATATTAATAGATTCTAAGCTTCTTTAAGGCAGGTATGCAATCTTAATCTTTTAATCTCCCATGTTGCCTGCATTTAATAGATGTAAAATAAATAGTATTTAGTAACAAAATAATTTTTAAAATGACTGTTGAATAATTATAACCAGATAAGTAGCTGTGTGTTTAATTATTTACCCAAATATCTGGAGATATATAAACATAGAAATCTCAGTATAGAAACCTCATCTTTTTGAGATGATAAAATAATTTTCCAAACCAAAATCAAAACAAAAGGAAAACAAAAACACTATGGAATCTGATACATGAAGTTCATTTTTTTATAAGCAGTGTGCTTTAGTCTTTCTTACTGTGAGGTATTTCCTAATTCAAAGGAACACTGTGAGGGTAAATGAGAAAACAGGTCTGTTTTTTTCTCTGTATGCAGGTGAATAAAGCCGCCAAAAGCATCTTTTCAGTGTGTATGTCTGTGATAAATTTTGTAGATTTACTCTGAATACTATTTATTGTTTCCCAGAGGATTTTCAATGTAGGCATTTTTTGCCTTTATCCTGTCTACAGCGAGCCACACTAACATAATTCTGAGAAATGCAAATACAAAACCAGGAGGTTAAATCCTAGACTTCTCTGTTCTGTAACCTCAAAAAGGCAACAATGCATAAAATGCTGTCATTCGGGAACACAAAAAGAGATTCATGCCAAACATTCTGTTCTACTTTTGTTTTTAATACAGCAATAGCCACTGTATCTAGCGCTTTAGCGCATTAATTAGACATATTTTTTTCCGAGGTTATACCCAGCAATTGCTAGTGTAGGTTTCCCCCATTTAATCTTAGTTCCCCTCCTGTCTTCTAATCTTTCTGTTTATAATTTCTCTCTTCTTCTTGCTATCTAGTTGAGTTGACAGATGGAACTAGAGGACCTGTGAATGAATTTGTTTGGATTGTAACATTTAACATTTAATTTTTTTTTATAATCTTGAGCCATACATTGTGGTCTTGATAACACATTTTGCTATTGGTGAATAGAGCATGCGCTTTTGAATTAAATAAACCTAAATCTGAATTCCAGTTCTACCATTTATCCCCGGTGACCTTGAGCAAATTGCCTAATCTCTGTCAGCCTCAATTTCCTTATCTTTAAAAAAGTGATCATACCATTTACTTTGCAGAGTGGTTAGGAGTTTTAAGTGAAATAGTGTATGTAACGTACATAGCACAGTGCCTGGCATTCCGTGCATAATAAATGGTAGGTATTATTTTCTTTCTATTTAGGGAGACATATGATAATGTTCATTTAAATACAACAAGTTTCATTGGCTCTACCTTCTCTTTTTGTAATGCTAACAATTCATAACTGTGAATCAACTTTACCGCATGACTCCTCCACCACTTTGCCCTCCAACTTATTTTGGAAGGTAGTTGCTCTGAGAAGATAGAGATGAACTTTAGAGTTTGATGAACCGTTGTGTGTAGAGTGGGGAGGGGACTAAAGGCTGTCTCTTCCATGTCATTCTTATGTAATTTGCCCATATTTCACTGTTTTTTCTATCTTCTATCTCCCCAGGGTATTACTGCTGAGAAAAAAACTTTCTTTTTTTTTTTTTTTAATTTTTTATTGTTATGTTAATCCCCATACATTACATCATTAGTTTTAGATATAGTGTTCCATGATTCATTGTTTGTGCATAACACCCAGTGCTCCATGCAGAACGTGCCCTCCTCAATACCCATCACCTGGCTAACCCATCCTCCCACCCCCCTCCCCTAGAAAAAAACTTTCTTAAGTGCCAAGCAAGGAACAATGTCTGCTGTGAAGCTCTGGGCAAAGGATACCATACCTTCTTTCACACCAAAGTCTTGATTCCACTCAGGATTGGACATCATGATGGACTTACCTTCTTGGAAAAAGAGCTACTTAGGACTCTCTTGAGAAGAACCTTCTTAGGTATCCTAACTTGTTTTTCCAGATCATTGATATTATGACATTTTCAGGAAAAGATGACCTTTTTCTATTTGATGGAAATAAAGTTTATACAGGACATCTCAACTTCAACTTACGTAAGAGACATTAACGAATTTTGCACAAATTAAAAGCATCAAAAGCTTTAGTTTTTTTTATTTTTACTTTTTAGAAAAATATTATGAAAAAGAGCCCAAATGAATATTTGACAATGTTTTAAAAATAAACAGAAATTTTAATTTTCATGTGGTAATAGTTACAGAAACATTTCACCAGCTCATTAGGTTGGTTATATACACTCAGGGTACAATTTTTATTGGAATGAATATGCAGTGTGCTCCTGTTTCTTTATTGCCTTTATAATTATGAAGTTTCCTGAGATTGTGCATACAGCCACAGTCACTTTTTATTTTAAAAAGTTTATTGGCCATTATTTTATAGATTCTGTAGTTTATAATGTACATTTATGTGCATCCAATTGAATAATTTCCAGTTTTGTTTTTGAAGGTTTATTTATCTTATTTTCTAATAGAGTCATTTATTATGACATTAGGTCTCAAATTACTAGTCATTAAAAAAAAACTCTAAGCACTGATAGGATTGTCCTATTTTTCCTCCAAAATTAAATTGCTGTTTCTGTAATCTGTTTTGAAGAGCATGGGGCAAAAATAGTTGTACAGAATTTGTGGTTTGCTTATTGGAATTAAACTAGTTACAGCAAAATCTGCTGATTCCATTCAGGCTGAGCCTATGAACGAAAAGGATAAAATCTGTTTTAGATAAGAGTCAGTGAATTTAGTCCCCATGAATGATGCCAGGTTGGCAACTTTTGAATGGTGCCAGATGGACATGGGAGAGTTTATTTTTTTTCCTTTAATGAACAGAATAGAGAAGCAGGTGCTACCGGACTACTCTCAGGGTGCCGTGGGGAATTGGGCTTCTATTTCCACTCTAGCATTATTCCTTGTTTTGAAACAGCTAAAAAGTAGGGATCAAAGGAGGGGGGTGACTGGTCACCAGTTGGGAATTCCTGTGATATGAATTACGACCATAACTACTACTGTGGTGTAGCTAGACTTGCAATTAGGATTTCAGTCCTCCAACATTTAACGTATTAGAGCTGTTAGACTTATTAGCTTAGCATCACTGTATCTCAGAACTGAAAGGAGTCTTAGCAATGCCCTATCCCCAAACTGTATTTTTACAGATGAGTCCAAAAAAAGGCCTACAGAAAAGAGGAGATTTGCCCAAAGTTACATGACTAATTAGTAGTATACCCACACCCCAACTCCGGATTCCTGACTCTGAATCTGTCACTCTTGCCATCATGCTATATTGCCAAACTCTTCACAAATATCATCTGCTGACTTTTTTCCCCTACAGAGTGAACTTGTGAAACAGACAGACAGACAAACAAACAAGGGAAATAGCTGCCTGTTGGTACTTTTGCATCGAAACACCTCTTACGTATTTGGCAGATTTTCCCTCTGAGTTTCCACATAGACTTTCTTCTTTGGCAATTAGCATAGTAGAAAAGAAAAATATTTGCAGCCCAATTTAAATCTTCTAATTAACAGTCATTATTATTTTTAATATAATCCGATTGCACTACAAACATTAGAAAAAACAATTAAGGCAAGCTCAGGGAGAGAGAAAACCTATCACAACCACCACACTGCTGATCTCTTGGAAATCATTACGGATAATTTCTTGGAGTTAAACAAACAAACAAAAAAGATCATTCCCCAGTCTCTTTCTCTGGATTGTTTGGTATATGACTGTATGCTCTGTATTAAATGATTATAGCCGTGAAAATTCTGTTTCGTCACAACATTGCAGAGAGATGAATTAAGTTCTAGGATATAAAGTTCACAGAAAGAGAAACATATATGTTTCCACATATGTGGAAATGTGTCATGGTTTATAGCCAGAGCTTTTGGTAATCAAACTTTAGCTGGTTAAGAGGATTTTATACTGATTTCTCCACATCCTTCCTTTTCCCTTTATTATTTCTATTACCAGCCACTCATTCTTGGCTTGATATCTAGCCATCAACTCTGCAGGCCTGGAGCCGTTTGATCCTCTGGGAAGGCTCTGTCCAGATTGCCTGGTACTCCACTTCCCTTCATAGACCTCTGCCCCAGGCCATCTACCCCTTGACCCAACCTGACTGGCCCCTACTAGTATCAGTCATGTCCAGGCCTGCAGGAAGGAGAGACTCTCTTTCAATTCACCCTTGTTAATCATGCGACCCTAACCCAGGACCCCTCTCCTGGTAAAGATTAATTTTTTGGAAGAGGGGTAACAATGCAGAGCATAAGCATTTGGGCTTTGGAGACAAGCAGACCTAGATTTAAAATCCAGCTCCAACATTTCTTACCTGATTGACACGAGGCAAGTACTTTTCTATATCTCAGCTTCTACCTCTTAGGGTTGTAGGGAGGTCTACATGAGATAATTAATGCAATTAACCTGGTAGAGAGCAAGCAACAATATATGGTGTTTATTCTGATGCAAGGCAAGAGAGCTTGAGTTTTGAATCCTAACACCGTCCATCACTAGTAAGTTATTTTCTTCTCAGAGTCTCAATTTTCTCATCTGCAAAATGGAATGAATAATAGTGCCTACTCCACAGAAGGTTTAGTGAAATAATAGCTCTAAATCATTTGACGTTATATGTTATATCTGGAGAGAGAATGCAAGAAAGCAAGTTCACACTGTACTATATTACTTCCCATGACTTTTTTACTGTCCGGTCAGCTTTTCCATCGGAAGACTGTGTTACTGTCTCGTGGGCCTCCAGAACCTGAGTGCATTATCCACAGCATTGGAGGAAATCTGCACTCATTCATCCATCCATTTATTTATTCTTCAACAATTATCTATTATTAACTATTGCTGTCCTTTCTTTCACCCCTGTGTTGAACTTCCTCCCAGAACTGACAACTAGGTCTGACCCCAAAGTCTCCCATTTCTTACTGGGCAGGCTTAATTTGAAGTCACCAGCAACTTTCAGTCTGCACTGTCCTGTTATGGTTACTGGAGCCATATCCCATGACCACTGCCCCCCTGAGCTTGTCCTCTCCGCTTGTGCCTGATTGACACTACTTTTAATCCAGAACTTTCTGCTTTTAAACAAATGCTCAAACCTTTCCTCCTCCTGAAACTTATTTCTTCCTTATTTCCTTCTTTCACGTCCAGGTTCTTGGGCCATCCAATAGGACAATGAATTAATTTGATAAACTATTCTGAACTGATGGGGAAAAATTACTTATCCAACCAATATTCTGAGGACCTACCATGTGCCAGGCACTGTAGAAGCTTCTGTGGAAGTCAGTGGTGAATTAGACGGATGCAATAGTTGTCCCCATAGAGCTTACAGTCAAGAGAAGATGGGGAAATACATAGACAATTAAAACACTGTGTACTAAAGATTTCTGCAGCAAAGGAAGCACATAGGATGCATACCTAATCCAGATTTGAGGGGTCAGGGATGGCTTCTTGGAAGGAGAAATGTCTTAACCAAGAGAAAGGGGTGGTTGGAAGTCGGTGTTCTGGGCCAAAGCTGTTAGAAAAGCTCTGAGTAAAGAGAAGGCACGACTTGCTCATGGTAATAGGAAACATTCGGCATGCTGGAGAATGGAGTGTAAATAGGGCTTGAAAGTAGATTAGGTGAAAGAAGTATGAAGGGCCCAGGTTAAAAGTAGCTTTATAAGATACATCAAGGAATTTAGGCTTTATCTGAAGCATTAGGGAGCCACTTAAGGGTTTTAAATAGGGCAGACACATTATCAAATTTGGTTTTTAGAAATCTCATTTTGGCTGAAGTACAGAAAACCGTCTGGAAGGAGGGCAATTCTAGAAAGGGTCCATCCAGTTAGAAAGCTTCTGCTGTGTTTCACATGAGCAATGAGATTGTTTGAGACAGAGAGATGGAGGAAATAGGCAGGCATTCATGGGTCCATTTATTTATTAATTCAACAAATACATATTGACCCGGTGCCAGGCACTATGCTGGGTCTGGGGGGCTAAATGGTGACTGGAAGAGACTACAGGGCCCCAGGCTCTCGTGGGGGATTCTGACTGGTTGTAATAGGAGCTACAGCTGAGCACTGAGGTACCACAGGGGACATGTCTGGCTGAGACTTGAAGAAGTCATCTGAAAGGCAAGTAAAATAAGCAAATGGCAAACTCAGATCTGCATCCAGTTATTCCAAAAATATTTATTAAATATTTTATTGTGTGCCAAAAACTCTTCTTGGCGTGGAAGATATAGCCGTAAAAAAGACAAATTCTCTAGGTCATGGGGCTTAAATTTTAGTGCGAAGCTTCCTTTCTAGTCTTCTGATTCATGAGTATCAGTATGAAGCTAGAACAGGGGATGGAGATAGGGAAATTTTATGAGCTAGATTGATAATCAGAGGTGAAAAAAATAAAGCAAGACGATTGTCTAGAGAATTCAGGAGAAAGAGCAGGTCTGGGTAAGAAATGAGAAGCTGAGTTTTGTACATATTGAGTTTGAGGTACTCAAGAGATGTCAAACAAGAATTTGTCACTTAAAAAAAAGAATTCTTTAGTAAACAGTATTGTAAGATAGTCATACATTTGGACTCTGTAGGCAGATTGCCTGGGGTCAAATATTGACTCCACTACTTGCAAGCTCCATTACTTTAGACAAATAACCTAACCTTCCTGTACCTCAGTTTTCTCATCTGTACAATGGGGATAACAATAGTACCAATCTCACATGGTTTTTGTGAGGATTAAATGAACTACTACATGTTAAATGTTTAGAACAGTGCATTTCACACAGTAAGTCCTAGATAAGTGTTAGCTATTGTTCTGTCTGAAGCTGGAGTTGTATGCATGGGAATCATATGCATATATTTGTGTCAGTTGTGCATGACACAAAGGTACCACATCCAAGTTCACAGCATAGCTGTCATAGGTGCTGTAGATTTGTATATATGCTCTAACAGCTTTTTGCAGAGGTAAGCAAGGAAGGAGTATCTTTCTTTAGTCTGTACAAAGGTGCTGAAATAGTTAACAGTGGCCTTTACACAGTTGATCATCAGTACTATTTATGCTATGAGATTGTCAAAGGAGAGAGTGTCCAGAGAGAGGCAGGCATGAATGGCCTAGGACAGCACCTTAAGGATCAACAACAGCATTTAAGCAAGAAGTGGAGCCTACAAAGGAGACCGAGAAGGCCCAGTCAGAGAAGGAGGAGGAACGCCAGTGGCTCACGTTATTGTGAAAGAAAGAGAATGTAACACGAAGGACATAGTGGCAAACTGTGCCAACGGTGCCGAGGAATAAGGCAACCTAAGGATCAAGAAATGCCACTGGATTAGCAGTCAAGATATTATTGGTGATAAATAATATCCTCCTCAAATCTCCACTGGTACTCACATACACCTTCACACTGTCCTTCTGGAGGCTACTCCTCTTGCAGGGCAGGTAAGTGAAAAAATTATTTTGGGGGAAAGAATCTTGTGGCCCCTCAAATTATACACTGTGGATGGTCATCTACCCTGTGTAAGGTTAGTCTTAACCAGCAGTTTTCCAGATTACAAGCTGACCCCCTTACCTGCAATAAATAGTTCTGCTCTCTGTGGTTGGATCAGTAACATACCTTTTTTTTTTTTTTTTTTTGCTACAGATGACTAATTTTAAGCTGTAAGTCCTATATAAAGCTACAATTATTTTTAAGTTATCTAAATTCTCTTGAGCCTTCATTGTACACCGTTAGTTTCTGCCACTATTTGGTTACTATAACCATAAATAAAATAATAGCTTCCACCACTCAAGTCCCCATGGGATCTGAATCTGGATGTGTTACATGTCCCATTCATCTGATATGTTATTTCAGTCATTCTCTACCTCCTTAGAAGTGTCAAAGTGACATGATTCACTATCTTTCCTCCTAATATAAAGAATATTTCCTCTTCAGTCATTTTACAGCTTGTATAACTTTCAGAATATATGTATATAAAATTGTTTCAAGTTATTTTCTAGGGGCCCCTGGGTGGCTCAGTCAGTTAAGCATCCAACTCTTGACTTCAGCTCAGGTCATGATCTCAGGGTGGTGAGATCTGGGCATGGAGCCTGCTTGGGATTTTCTCTCTCCGTCTCCCTCTGTCCCTCCCCACCACTCGTGCATGCACACTCTCTCTCTCTCTAAAAAAATAAAATAAAAAATAAAGTTCCTTTCCATACATGGAAGGCTTTATATGTGTAGTGTGCATACTTTATCACATTTAGAATCCCCATAATTTCTTTTAGACCATTTGGGTACTAGTTATGGAAATAGGGTTCATTGTTATTAGATGGCTCCCTTTTTTCTTTAATCTAGTTGAAGGAAATAATGCAGTGTATGTGAATTAAATTTCATCATGACAGTCTTAGTAGAATAAAAAAGCATAGTTGAAACAGTGAAGGAAACCCAGTTAAGTGTCCGACCAGGAAGAGTTTGTCTCAGAGGTTGTTTTAAGAATGATGAAACTGAGGTCCAGTTTCAACAGGTTAGTGGCAACATCCAAATTAGAATTCACGTCTTCAGACTTATAGAACTGCACTTTGTGTCATATTACATTTTAAAACACCTATTCTGATTATTTCTAAAATATGCCTGTATAGTCAATTTAAAAGTAAAAAATATAAATAATGAACATACATTTTTGGCCATATAGTATCTATGAATAGGGTAACTAACATTTTTTTCCCATAGAAATTTTTTTGCTCTGTGTTAATACACAAACCAGTGACTTACTGTCAGTTGATACAGAAACTAGAGGACATAAATACTTTCAGGGAAGGCTTTCAGGATGACCAACAAAACACTTCCAGCTCCCCTGAAATGTCACTCTATCCAATGACTTTGTAATTCATTTTATTTCACTGAAACAATGTGATGTGCTATAATAAGAATTCAATCTGTTGTGGTATTATTGCCTGAGAATATTCATCAGACTCACAAGCTTAGAACGATTAGGTCTGTCTTCAGAGCTTTTCAGACTCCCTTTTCCTATTAACTTATCCCTGATGTGGTATTTACTCTTTAGAAATGCCTTTTTATTTCATAGACTTAAAATAGCTGTTTGTATTATTCATCCCATGGTGCCATTTATTTCGTCAGCAGGAATCACGACCTTTGTTTTGTGTTTTTTCTTCTATTACTTTGGTGGGTGCATGAGACTGAGTCTTTGGGCTTTTGAGGGCAATGTGGGGTGAGCAGCCTTGGTTTTGTGGCCTCTGATTTGCCCTTCTGCAGGCATCCACTCAAAAATGGATTTATTCAAATTCCTTATACCTCAATAACCTGGAAAATCTTAATTTTATGGCATAGCCCTTACAGAGAGGAAGCACTAACAATTTCAAATCTGTACAATGATGATGAGAAAACAGAAATAGAAAATTGCATTTTTCATGTGCTTTCTTTTAAAGTGAATGCAGTATAATTGTATCAGAATTTCTCAAAAATAATGCTCACTAGTAATTTTCAAATAATATAGAAATTTAAAGTGAAAGCAATACAAATTGAGAAGCATGCAATTTTTTAAAAGCAAAATCAATAGAGAAATATCTGTACTGGTCACGGTCATTCAAAACATTCATTTGAATCTCTTGACCCAAAAAGCATTGCCTATTATTGCTGATGTGTTTAGCATTGACATGATGGAGTCAGGCTAGTATTAGTCTTTAGCCCTCTTATGAAAGGATGGCAGGTGAATTGTGGAAAGGAGAGGTAGAGCTAGTCCTAGAGAAATAACAGGTGTTTATAAATTTTTTCTGCTTTCCAAAGAGGCTAGTTTCTCCATCATCTTATTCCCACTACAGTGTTGGCTTGTTCAAGGTTCAAAATTGAAAACTCACTTGACTATCGAGTGGGACCGAAGCCACCAGTGGGTCACTCTCAGTCTCCCTGGGCCATTGTACTATAATACCATTCTCAGTGAATTCATTCCACCCAGAGGTAGAATGAACAAGCCTCTCCCAGGCTTGTCCAGCACTGCCCATAGTTATGGACAAGGTGGCTTTGGGGTAAATATTTCTAAGCCAAAAACAGAAACCCATGCTGTCCTCCTGTTTTTGGCAGCTGTCCTTGCAATTTAAAAACCAATGCTAATCAAATCAATAATAATTCATTTCTTTCCTACTGAGTATAGAATATACCAAATCACACATCCCTGATAAATGAATACTCTTGCTATATTGCTGAAACTTGACTTTTACCAGGAAGCCTGGGGAGCTGGCCAGCAAAATGACTTCACTGAATCACTGCACAGACATCGTATTCCCACCTGTTGGGAACCGCTAGAAGCTTAGAAGCTAATGGTCTCATTCCCCCAGCAGTGCCCGTTATCTGCGAAATGCAGTTTGATGATAGAACTGATCTTTTGCTGAAGTTAAGATACCCAGAATTCAGTGCTTTCTGGTAGGATGGAGCATTTGCTTTTCTGATTTGGGAAATAAGCTACTTCGGGTATGAATCTATGGGATGATTTTGTTTTCTTTAATCATTAACATTTAAAAGTGAGGGTGAGAGGCGCCTGGGTGGCTCAGTGGGTTCAGTGTTTGCCTTCGGCTTGGGTGATGATCTTGGGGTCCTGGGATCGAGCCCCGCGTCAGGCTCCCTGCTCAGTGGGGAGTCTGCTTCTCCCTCTCCCTCTGCCGCTCCCCCCTGCTTCTGCTCTCTCTCTCTCAAATAAATAAATAAAATCATTTTTAAAAATGAGGGTGAAAACATTAGTTATGGCAATAATTTTTAAGTGGTAAAATTCTTTTTGGAGTTGAGATAATCAAATTTTCAGATTAAGAAAATATGTATAAAAACTACTACATATTTATAAAGTGTTCTATATGAAACAGATACTGTGTTTGTGTTTTATTCATTATTATATCATTGCACTGAACATGTAGAGTGGAACATAGTAGGTGGTACATAAGCATTTGTTGAATGAATGAATAAATGAATGAATTCTCTTGAAAACTGACTTACAATAATTAAAACATTCTTTTTTATGATCCCTCCTTAAGAAATAAACCACAAGCCACATTCGATTAGCTGAAAAGAGAAAAACATAACTTTTGGTTATTCTGGGTTAATAAAATAAAGGGTTATAATTATTTGTCTCTGACTCTTAGAATTATTTAACTCTCAAAAGAAACTTTAAACTAAAGGTTTTAGTTTTGTTTTTTTTTTTAAGTACGAGTTGTAGAAATGGGCTTATGTAGACATATGCCCAATTTTTTCTTTTTCTTAAATAATTATAAATCAAGAAATGTAGTCATTCAGTTTTATTTATCACTGATAAATACCCAGAGTATTAATTTCTCTGAGAAGCTAATGAGATTTAAAGGCTCTCTTACTCCTATGTCCAACTGACACACAAATTGCCCTCATTTATTTTGATTTAAAATAACTATGATCATTATAACAATAATTTAACAAAATAGGTGCCCTCACACACCAAATTCAACAACATTTATGTTATTGTTAACAGCCTATTATACATTTGAAATGAAACAAAATTATTCTAAAGTATACTTGAATATACATTAAAAATTCAGTTGCTATTAGAAGGTTAATATTCTTAGCACATAAAAATAGAAGTAAAATTATAGGGTTATATTCTTAAAGGATTTTCAGAAAGATTTATAATCACTGCATTTGAATAACCTGATAAAAATTAGGTTACTCTAGAATACATTTTACAAGTTTATTTTAATTATTGAGGAAGTATACCAATGTTAAAACAATATTTATTTGCACTTGATAAGCCTAACTCTTGTTCTTGATCTTGTTCTTAGTGATGTAAAATGCATTAGATTAGTGTGTCTTGAAAAAAAATTTCATTACACTTTAAGTAATTTCGAAATGATGATGTTTTTAAAGTTGTGATGAGTTATCTATCAGATTCTAATTTAAATCCTTACTGAAGCATAGATTAAGAGATATCCTTGATTAATACAATATGTTCAGCTGTGAATATTGTCCAATGTGAAGAATATTTCAAAATAAAAATGTCTTTAAAAATTTGCAGATATAGGGGCATCTGGGTGGTTCAGTTAGTTAAGCGTTTGCCTTTGGCTCCCTCCCCGGCATCAGGCTCCTTGCTAAACAGGGGTTCTGCTTCTCCCTCTCCCTCTCCCTCTGTGCCTTCCCTCCCCCGCCATACGCACACGCGCACGTGCTCTTTTTCTCTCAAATAAATGAAGAAAATCTTTTTAAAAATGTGCAGATATAGGTTCAATATTGCTTAGCATGTTTATATTAAAATTGCTGAGCTATATAAATAAAACATCACATAGCCTTTCTGATTATATGGGCCATTTGTGTAAAACTGATCACAAGGAAGACAAGTGAGAAAGTGCGAATAGTTCAAAATTCATCACCACTAAAGAAAACTTTAAAGTTCATTGGCTTTTAGATTAATAGTATATCCACTTACAAAGGAAAGGGCCAGATTATCTAGATTTTGATTATAGATTCTCTCTCTCTCTTCCTGTTTTGGAAATAACATTTGAATTAACATCTCAACTTGGACAAGGACAAAGAGATTTCTAATAAAAAATTTCTAAAAGTAAGATTTTTCTCTTATGTTCTTTTATGTAAATAATATTTCTACTTTTTAAGCATTTTATTAATTGCCTAGTAGTAAGATAGGGTTCTTTGTGGGGGTAGAAAATAGATGACAAGGCCCATGAGCTTACAATCTTACTAGAGAAATCTGAAGCAGTCAGAGAACACCATTATATCAAGTAAAACCACACACAGATTAAATATGATCGAGGCATGCAGATAAACGAGAAATTAATGTGGGTCAAAGTGATCAAAGGTGAAGCTTGAGTGGACCTATGGATTGAGTCGGATATCTTGTGGTGGAAGTATGTGCCTGTATATTGGGAGAGGTGTCTGTGTGTATTTATGTGGCATTGATAAGGAATGTAAAATGGAAAAGAATGAGAGAAGAATATAGATAGATGAGAGCATTGCTTTATCATAAAAGGTCTTCATAAAGAGTTTTGAATTTGATCTTATGTACACAATAGAGAGACGTTGCAGGTTCTTAAATAGTGGGGTCAATTTCTAAACCACTTAAAATATTAGCCCCATTCTTTCTTCCTATGACTTTCAAACCTCTCAAACTTTCTTATTAATGAAATTTTTTTTTCTGGTGTCAGTTGTTCCCATCCCTGGAACCACCTTACCCATCCCTCTCAATTCTTTATGTGACTTCTCTTTGGTCATTACATACATATGTCCTACTGTATCTTGGTTTCTGCTACTAATGAAGAAATGTATTTAACAGTCTTCTGCCATACAGAAACATCTAAGGAGGAAGTTAAGTCTGTAATTTCCTTTGTATTTCCCCTCTGTACATTATAATGAACACTCTATAATTGACCATTAATATCAATATAAGTATAGTTTTAGTTGGTTGAAAACAGAATAGTTCTTAGTTGAATATTTATGAGGATATTTTATCATGTACATACAATTTAAGTCTGTCTTAAAATTACAACAGAGAGCAAATATTCTCTAGCAAAACTCAACACACTAGAAAAATGTCTTTCTCTCTCATTTTTTTCTTCTTGAAAATGACATTTTCTCATGCCCATGATGGAAATACAAAGCACTGGAGCTCTGGCACTGCAGAAAATGCTCAAGACCTTCCAGGCATAACAAATAATAGCACCACTGAGAAGAACACAGGTTCTTTCTGCATCAGGGAACTGAGTGGCATCATATCGAAAAGCACCGATGCAATAACTGTACAGAATTTCCAACGCACTCTGAGTGTATCAGAGCCACGTAAACATGGGAACCTTTGTTTCCTTGAATTATGAATTCTAGGATGCATGAATATTTTCCCCATATTACCTACCAAATTCTTTATTAGTAGCGAAAGAGTTACTACCATGATAAGAATGTTATCTTTTCCAGTTCATTCTCTTAAAAGTCAACAAGCCACGAGACTCAAAATATATTTAAAAAGGGTGTTTTATGGTAACTAAATAGTTTTGTTGCTGCAAATCAGAAATTGTAAATAAAAATGCACCATTAATTATAACCATTTAAATCTAAGCGTAGGGTGTGATTAAAAATAATAGGAAAACACTTTTGTACTGGGTGGAATTTAAAAACCAAAGTCTTCGTGCATGTAAAGCATAACAAGAACAACTGCAAAAAGAAAACCAGATTTGTGTTCATTTTACAAGTCTTTAAGACTAAAACCTCAGCCAAACCAGATTCAATAACAAGATTTATTAAGCATCCAGTACAACTCCTTGTACACAGTAGATGCTTCTTAAATATCTATTCAAAGATGGATCATTCTATAATTACAAACTGTGGAGGTACTAAAATATCTTCCTAAATTTTATGTTTCATATATTTGCTACAGGAACTTGAAATAAATTTGGTGCCCTTTAAAAGAAATCCATGAATTATTTATAATTAAGAATAGAACATAAAAAGGAATAACAGGGCCCAAATATCTATAATTTGATTATTTGAAATGAAAGCAGAGCATCAAGTCTGTCTGATTAAAATTGAAAATGCTATTATGAATAAAGCAAGAGCCCTGTGAAAGAGTACTTTAATATGCTATAGATGGTCTCTAGTGTTGATGTCAACAAGCTGGGTTCAGGTTGGGCCTACAACGGCTTAAGTATGATCCTGGTTCGTTGAAATATTTTACATGGCAAGTGGCTCTCCGTGGACCACGGGTCATCCGTGGGGAAGCTATGTTTGTTAGAAATAACCATGTCATTAACATCCTTAGGGTATCAGTGACCCAGATGGACAAACCATAGATTTTTCCAAGCTGGAGGAACTTTAGAGATCAATGCCTTCATTATACAGTTGAGGGAACTAAGAGGTCAAGTGAATTGACTGCAGCCTGTAGCTGGTCAGCAGCTTAGCTCCTGACACCCAGGCTGGCACCCTTTTTCTTTTTCAAGCTACACAAGATAATTAAATAAAAACTATGTTTACCGAGACTGCAAACAGCACCAAACTGGAGTAGGGGGCTGACAGCATCTGTTACTTTAGTAGATGAAATCACTTTGGTAAAATTACTGGTAAAGTAAGAGGTCAAATAAAAAGACTGAAGCTCAGTTGGGATGAATGTAGGGGGGAGTTCAAGCGGGCAAAGCAACAGCTTTAAAAAATGCAGTGAAGGATGGCCAGGTGTGTAAACAACGGACTATGAGTCAATAGTTAGAGAATAGTCAATAGTCAATAGTTAGAGGCTACAGAAGCCTCTGGAGAGGTTTCAGAATAGGGAAATTTAAATGTTGGTAGTTGGAAAACGGCTGGGAATGGTCATCCTAGAAGGTCGATCTTTAAAGGGAGACTTGACCACTTGACACAAAGCGAGACTCCATGAAAGGCTTTTCCCCAGCCTGCGGTAATCATCCACTTAAAATCTCCAGTTAGTGTAGACAGGTACCAAACCGATTTAGGACTGGAGAATATGAGCCAGGTCTAGGAGAAGTTCTCCACGCAGCATGAGTTGGGTCTCCCACTTTGAAAACCTGAGTGATGTAATTTGAGCAATGTCCTTCTAAAAAGTCATTTGAAAGATGAGATGGATTCTCCTATTTCTGCAGTAATATGATCCTCTGTGTAAGCAGTCAACTACTGTTCTTCGCTTCCTCTAGATTCTCGGTGGGAAAATGGGGGAAGAGCAAGGTGAAGCTACGGTCTGAGGCTGCCGCTCTGTTTGGGCTGTAACTTCAGCTCCCATTAGTCAGTCTCTGACCTTCCCAGTGATTGTGTGGAAATCCACAGTAGCAGCAGCAACAAAAGCCAACATTTATAGAACGCTCACTCCGGCCTGGGTACTGTGCTAAGTGCTTTACATCCATGTTTGCCTAGTACTAACTTGTGTCCGTGACTTAACTTCTCTGGGCTTCAGTTTCTTCATTTATAAAGTATGGATCATAATAGCATCTACTCATTGTGAAAACCAAACGAGCTAATATATGAAAAGTGTTTAGAACAATCTTTGGCACGTAGTAAGTACTTAATAATCGTTCGTTATCGTTATTTTATCTACTTTTTTAAGATTTTATTTTTAAGTAATCTTTATACCCAACATGGGGCTTGAACTCATAACCCCAGATCAAGAGTTGCACGCTCCACCGACTGAGCCAGCCAGACACCCCTATTCGATCTATTTTTATTATATTATCTCATGAAATCTTCAAGCAACACTTTAAAAGTAATGATTGCTACGACTTACCACCCCCACCCCTGCCATGCCAGATAAGCAAATTGAGACTCAAAGAGTTTAATTAACTTGTTCAAAATCATAAAGCTAGTAAATTAAGGACAGAATAAGGACTTAAACTTTCAAGTCTTGTGCTTTTGAACCTCTGTACCACATTGCCCCTACCCTTGCAGGGACCTAAGCTCCAGCCACACAACATTAAATTTCTCTGATTAGTGAATTCCTATGTTGAACACATCATGAGCTCCAGAATCTCTTTGCCTTTTGCTCATTTTATCATTTCCTCTGTCTGCAATGGCTTTCCCAACTTTGTCAGGCAGATGAAATTAAAATGATCCTTCAAGACTGAGTTCAGTTGCCACATTTCCTGTCTCACCTTCCTTCTGCCATCTTCACAGAGTTAATTGCTTGTCTGTGTTTCTTTAACGCTAGTCTCTCACAGCACTTATCACATTGTCTCATAATTTGTTTGTATCTCTGCTGCTAGATGGTGAGCTGTGAGAGAGCCGGTAAAAAGTAAAATTTATTTAAGATGCCAGACTCTCTCCTAAGGGCTTCGCAAGGATGCACTCACTGAATCCTCTCAATAACCCCAGGACATTTGTACTATCATCTCCTTTTTCTTGATGAAGCATAGAAAAGTTAAGTAACTTGCCCAAGATCATATGTGTTGCAGGCACACAATAAACTATTGTTGAATTGAATTATGTCTAAGGAAAATGCTTACTAAAAATGACCTAAATTCCTTTTTTCCCTAGAGAAAATGAATTCTCTCAATTCAACATATTTTTCCCCTGATGGAGGAGAAACAGACAAACTCTTCTTCCTTCATCTAGTCAGATTTTTCTTTCTTAAAGCTATGAAAAGAAACAACTAATTAACTTTAAGTTAGTTGAAGTTCGACTGTCAATTCAGCTTTAAAGTTTTTTAATATTATAATACATTTTTCCAAGTATTATAATAAGTTACTTCCTCATCCCATGATCTTGAATACCCATATTGGTTAAACGTTTTTTTATTGTCTATTCAAAACCCCATAAACCGAGATGTACATTACAATATCAATTTTAATATTTGTGTCAAGAATCTATTATTTTTCTAAACACACAGAGGGGAAAAAAAAAAAAAAAAAAAGAAACTGCTTTTTGCCTCCAAGCCAAGCTTGAAAACTTGTGTCTTTCTGAGGATGATGTTGTCCAGTGGCCCCAAAAGGAACTAGGAGCTGGTTGTGAATGTCAGGTGTGAATAACTCCAAGCCCCACACCATCTGTGGCATTTTTGAGGCCTTTTTCTACAATCACTCAGAGGTAAACACATTCTCTTTGCTTTCTTCCAGGGCTTTTATAGGATTCCAGCCCTTGTATTAACTGCCTGATCTGGTGGGAGGAAAACTGGCTTTAAAAGCCTTTTAATCCACAGGGTTTGCGTAACTCATGGACATCATCCCCTTGGCAAAAGGAGATGCTATAAAAGCTCCTTTTCCATTTTAAAAATCAGGTCTTATTTATATAATCCTTTTATAAAGTTAAAGCCTCTTGGTCTTAATATATTTTTTAGTATAAGGCCAACAGCCAAAAAAAAAAAGTCCCTCTGTTGCTCGAGTTCTCAATAACCATAACTTATTTGACTGTTTGACTAATGGCAAAAAAAAAATCCAGTCAATTATGAGCCTAATTATGAGCTTGTGCCTCAAAATGAAGCAATTCTATCATTTTAATACGGTGTAAAAAAGAGTTTCTGAGGAAATTGGGGAAGTCACAGAACACTAGCATGCCCAGATTTGACAACAATAAAAAAAAAAAGTCAACAATAAACAATTATCCTAGTAGACCCTGCAATTTCCATTCAAAACATTTAGAAGTGAATAGTCACAAACATGAAAATGATGTATGTTTACATAGAAGAATAAACTCACGAGGTTTGGGAATTGTAAATAACCCACAATTCTGGCAACAATCTACCTTGAATAATGTGTTTAACCAGTATTTGAAACATTAACATTTATCATCTTATTTTCTTTCTTTTCTTTTTAATATGGAATCAATATAAACTGGTTTTTGTTTGTTTGGATAACAATGTGGAGTAAAATAAAAAAATGGAACAAAATAAATTTATCTAATGGTGAACACACAGAAGTGAAGTTTTGGTTCTGTTTACAAACTGTCCTATAGTAATCCCCGTTGCAACACAACTATTACATGGCTTAGCTGAAAAGAAATATGTCTCTATAATTGTAAAGATCTTTAATCGTATTTGCAATAGAAATAAATTTTAGAGGCCAAACAAACCTTTCAGATTATGGGCTTAGGGAGTTTTACGGTGTCTACAAAAAGGGGCATTAAAAACTTCGCAGTGGCATGCTTTAACAGTAAAAGATATGCACCCTGTTGCACAGGTTATTCCCATCTTTGCTTGAGCAGCATGGGAGGACACCAGGAGTTGGCTTCTTAGTGCCTTCTTTGATGACACTTTACCCAGGCATTCTCATGCTACTTTGTAGGAAGGTATGAGTATGTAAGAAAAGACACCTCCAAGTTTCTTGAAGGAACTGAAATATCTCTCATGTAGACATGGACAGTCAGGACATGGGGTGATTTTAACACTCAGATTTTGCTGTTATTTTGTGTATAGCATTAACAACATGGGAACTTCGGTTCCCAAATCTAACGTGGTGATTCATCTAAATGAAGTGTGAGCAGAACGGGAGGTTCCTTCTGAATTGAGGCAATATGATATATAAAAGATCCCAAGGCATACTGGGAAAAGATATGAGGTAAGGCACCGAAGGAAAAATGGGAGAACAGTCCATTTATGGCCATTAATACCAAGTCCATCTTAGAAATGTTTACTATCGTAACACTTGTAACTCGTTGCTACTACATATTTAATTGTCGTTCCCACTAGACTAAGAAATCTTCATGAGAGACTGTCCTGTCTTGTTTTCCACTGTGCTCGCAGCACCAAGCCCCAGGGCCCAATACATATTTGTTGAATGAATAAATAAATTAATAAGCAATTCAAGTAGCAGTCATGGAGGTAGAGATAAATGGATAAGTGGCCATATCCACGTGTTAGCAATGACAAATCATCTAACCTCTGAAAAATGCTGGTATTGAAATCCAACCAGCTAACACTTGAAGAAGGTGATTCAGTCAATAGGTTTTCCTAGAAATAATTTTTTTCTAATTAGTATGGTTAAATTTATGTTATTTAAATGGGGACTCTGTGGGAAACTGGGCAAGTTACTCACCTCCTTTTGCCTCAGTTAATAGCTGCATAGGATTCCACAGTCAGACTGAATGCCTAGTTCCAGCCAGGCATCTCACAAATAAATCCACTGTGCACCAAAGGAACCAGATGAGGTCGTATAGACACATCCATGCAAACATATCATCACTATTAAGGAAAACAATTTAAAGACTGTTCAGCTCAGGTGTAATTAGTCCAGGAGGGACACATTATTATTGATAATGGGATGGGGAAGTTAGACTCACCAGGGAAGTTAGACTCGCCAGTGGGAATATTTTCAGGGGTTGAAAATTATTAACATTTTCACGTTGAATTAGTTACCAACTGTTTTTAAATATTGAATATTGGAATGGGTGCCAAAATAGATAATGTGATTTGGTCATTAAGACACAGAAGCAGACTTTTACAGGATTGCTACCATTACTCATTGACTTACAAATGGCATCGATTAACTGGGGATGTATCTCACCCAGTGCTTGCCCCTTGACCTGAAATGCCAAGTTAGTCAAAAGGAAGCTTAAATAAAAGTCACGATGGCTCTGCATTATTCACTGATCACTTACCAAAGCTGTTGGAATCTGTTATTCCAAATAGCTAGGTGAGGTCAGGCAATCTCACTTGGCTCTTGCTCTTGACTCCTCAATCCCCCACCTTCAATCTATGCCTCAGTTTTCTTGTCTATGTTATGGAGGTTAGTGTTGATAATAGCTGATCTCTGGCTGCAAGACAATCGCTGAATGTTCCACTGATTGCTGGTGATATCTGAACGTCTAAGCAAAGTTCTCTATAAATATAATCATTGTAATTACGCCTCTACTATAACTTTTTTTTTGAGTTGGAAACAATGTTATCAGAATACCTTTTGATAACGTTTCCTTTATTGCATTTTGGATAATGATTTTAGTATCAACAAGGGGCCTTTATTGCTAGATTCAACTCCTGTTGTACATTAAACTTTGTCTCAGATCCAATCAACTTTGGTATAAAGTAAAATGAGGTCAAACACAGCGCTCACTAAATCATGGCTTGAGCTGTCCTCATATGAGCAAAACTGAATAGTTGCATATATAATTGAGACATTCCAGTGATTTGTTTTTCCTTATTTATATTTATATTGATATTCTCTTTACAGAAGTACTGTAGAAATAAAGAATTCTGTTCCATTAGATTCCTAATCTTATTTTTCAAGTACCAAACCAAACCAAACCAAACAAAAATAACACAAATGAAAACAATGGAAAACAAAAACAATAACTTTTCTGGTTTTGTCATAATATTATCATAAACCATTCTTCTTAGATGTTATATATTTAGAATCCAAAATTTCTGCAATGCTCCAAATTAAAATGTGGTATTTATATCAAAATTCTGAACCAATCAACTAAGCAGGTATGTATCTCTAAACGTTACTGGCTTGTAAGAATAAATAGAGAAATAATTATGATAAGCTACCAAATAATGCTTTTGTAGATAATATTGTCAGTTTATCAGCTTTAAGCTCCCTATCATTCGTGCATTTCCAGTTCCAAAACATAGTAGCTACAAAAATAAAAAAGCAAAACCATAATAAAGCTAGTCTTCCTACTTTGTGCTTGCCTCCCAGGTCAAAAGAAATTGTTAATTGCCAAAAATGTAAAATTTATTCCAAGAAAAGTAACAGGCTACACGGGTAAATTTTGGCAAATGCAACTTTATATTGAAATTCACACATCTGTATCTTAAAGAATGAGACTCACAGACTCTAATGTATTTCTAAAATACCAGAAATCATATTATAAGCTTTCACAAGTTAAAACTGAAATAATTTAAACGACCAATACACTGAATGTGCAGAAAGTATAAACAAGACTGTGCCTTCGGTAGAATAAATGCTTCACAAATTGTGCAGGATGTCATACTAAGGCTGTGGTCTCCCTTTGACAGCTGATTTAAAATATAAACATACATCAACTGCCTGCTTCTTAGAACACACTAGAATGGGTAGCACACCTCAGAAGAAATTCTCATTATCCCAGTGATGTGCACCTTAATTTTCAAACCATGTGAGGAAAAAGGAAAAAGAGTATTAAATGATCGTCCATGCACTTCCAGATGCATGACCATGACCAGTTACTAATTCGATTGCCCCTATTTGCTCCAATGCTAAATAAGATGAAAGATACTAGATAACCCTTTAAGGCAACATGTGTTTATTCTGCATTATTAGAACTGCTCAGTTGTGATCAGTTGGTACCATTAATGTTGCCTCCCAGACCAATATCTAGCATTTGTAAAATATAAATGAATTGGAAAAACTTTATACCAAATCAACAAAAACCACATAATACAGATCGATGCTAGCAATTTCACTAGTAGGTAAGGAAAGTGGTATTTAGAAATAGTAATGTATTAATACAAAAAAAAAAAAAAAAGAGTAAACTCTAATTGGAACCAATATACTGCTTTGGAATGCTCCCCAAACTTACAAGGCGAATTTTTAAAAGTGTGATAATCCAATAATTCATGGCACATCTTTAGTGGATTACAGTACTTTAAGTCCCCAAATATTTTAGTCTTTGCAAAACAATAATAGTATGAAATGTTTTAAAGTCTTCAAACTTCTAAAATTAGTTTTTATCAACACATTTACCTCATGTCAACTTAATTTATTAAGATGTCCAATGCTAATTGTTTTTTTGATGTTTTTTTTTTCATAAGTAGTGATATACACAGCATTTAGCACTGATACTTAGCACCTGCTACTTTCATTATCTAGTTTTCAACCACATAAAGAAACTTAGGGCAGTGGTTCAGTCCTTTCTTAATTACAAACCTTCGCCAGCAGTCAGCAGGATCACTCTGAGATTTAAAATAGGATTATAGGTGAACTATTGCAAAGACTGCAGAATGTTGCCCAAATCCTTATAACCGCTGATCCCATTCTTGATTTTCTTCTCAAGATATGGCTACAGGCCACGATTGCTTAGCAGAGAAGGTTAGTGTTTCACAAGGCTAAAGATTTCCAGATGCTCCTTCATATAACACAGTAAGGTTCCCTTGGTAACCTGGATTTTCTGCAGTAAAGGAGGGTTGTGCTGAAACAGCGCCTCAGCTCCCTGTTGGAGAAAATGCAGACAAAAGGATTGATTCCTGCTTGGGCAAAACTCATCCAGACAGCGGCTGTTAGAAATCCCCCTGGTACTACAGGCCCTCTTGCAAAAACTCTCCAATAACAGGCCACCAGGTATGGGCCCCACAAGGTTAGGAAGAGAAAAGTCATTATATAGAACATTCTGCTGATTCTTTTCTCCATTTTGAACTCATCTAGGACCAAGAGCCTTCTTCTGCCCGTGGTGTTTGCATTTTGCCGGATGCCCAGCAAGGTGGGTGGTGTGGGACCCCTTCCAAATCCTGCTAGCCAATTGGCAGCTGCCTGGCCACTGGCGCCAGGGCCATGAAAAGTCCAGTTCTGGCTGACTGCTGCTACAAACTGGACTGGCTTCATTTTCCTTCGGTCGTGGACAAAAAAAATCAGCTTGAGGTAGACAAGCTGTGTGGCTAGGAGGATGAGAGCAAGGAGCAGCATAAATCCTAAGGAATCATTAGCCCTGAAGGAGCGGTGTTGGAAGGTACATTGATCTTCCTCCCTAATGAATGAGTAAGTGCCCACATCTAAAACTGGGGGGAATGCCATGGCCACAGACAGAGTCCACACCATGCAGATCACAGCCAGACACGTCCAAAAGGTCAGCCTCTTTGTATAGAAGCGGTGATGGGCGATAGCTAAGTATCTGGTGACGCTGATGCAGAAGAGCATGAAAGCAGTGTGGAAACAGGACAAAACCCCCAGAAAGGCAATCACTTTGCAAGTCAGAGTCCCATAAGTCCAGGTGGAGCCATTTTTGACAGAGTTGAATACAAATGGGAAACAAATTGCAGATCTGAGGATATCTGAACAGCAAAGATCCAACAGGAAGTAGTAAGGTGCTCTATGCAAGGTCTTATCTTTCACTAGCAAAATGGAGATCAGAAGGTTGCCCACCACACTGACTCCTATTATGAAACCCAAGGAAGTCAGTTTCAGAAAGGCTGTTAGAGGAGAGAGATTTTGCAAAATGTTGTCAGCTGCATGGCTATAGTTCGCCATAGATGGATGGAGGATAAAGATACAGCCTCAGTCAAGTCTCATGATCTAGATATAAGAAGGAAAAGATAGATCCATACATTTTACTGAAAATGTAATCCACAAAGAGAACTGATGCGATCTGCAGTCATGCTTCCTCTTTTCTTCCATTTGATTTGCCATCAGAATATCTGGAAAAAAAATGAGCTATCAGTTCTTAAGTTAACAAGTAATGATGTCAGGCAGTGCTAACATAAAGCTGTTCATTTACGGGGAAGCAAATAAAGTTTTAATTTTGAATAATATTATTTGCTTTAGTATTTGTTTGAGATTTCAGAAAAATGGCTTGTTTAGTTTTCTGAACTAGATGAATTTTAAGATGTCCCTATTTTGGAGAACATAAATTTGATTGGGTACCTTTAGGACAGAAGGAATGAAATGTTCCACAATCATAAAATATGCCAGTCCAGGAGTTAATCACTAATGTTACAATGGAATCTACAAGATTGCTGATAGGAGACAGAGACGAGACTCCCTACATTTATTTGAGTTCTGTTAGTATCTGTCAGTGTTTTACAGGCAGCTTTCCTGCAGATATGGATCCAAAGAGCCCTTGCAAAATATGTCTTTTAACTCAAGTGCCACTTATTCATGCTGCATATTATAAGAAGAGTATTTGTTGATTCATCTTAAAGCACAGTTTGAACATTAGACTTTGAAATTAATAGGAACTTATCCAGGATTCGATTTGATTTAATCTTTTGTCTTTCCCTCCCCACCCTACCCCCCATTTTTGGTAAATCTTTTCTCCTTTAAACCCACATGATTATTAAAAACGGTTAATGTAAATATTGGCCAGGGAAACACACCCAGAGGAATAATGCACTTCCATTTGTAAACCTTGGCTGCCTGGATTCAAATGAATTTAACATGAACCTGTGTTTCTTGGGCAATTAAGCCTTTCCTATTTACACTGATAATCTTTGCTGCAAATCGCAAGTGGCTTCATTTTAAAACAAAATGCACATTGTGTCCTGGGTGCCTGAGAGCCACACCAGGAAAATCTGCTTCTTCTGTTATTCCCACGAAGCATGTTTCCTTTGCCACTTCTCGCTAGCCCGGAATATGCTGATGGAAGCCCAGGCAAAACTGCGTTCGATGATTTTAATTTCCCCACCGGTACATCCCCGGGTAAATACCGATCACATCATGCAACATTACGAAACCTGAAATCCGCCACCCCTGGATTTATAATGTGGGGTGGAGGAGGGGGAGGGGGAGAGAGACATGCATTACATACGCGAAGATGGGGAGAGAGATTGCTTCTGTGCTGCAAGGGAACTGTTCCCGGTGATTCGCAGTCTGATATTCCTCAGTCTTGCAACGCTTTCCAGAAATGGAGCTCTCAATAAGCCCTACTGAAGATGCATTGTCTGAATGTACTTCCATTATGCAGTTTATTGTCAAAAAAACAAAAAACAAAAAACCTCAGGGAGGGCTCGGTGCCGGTGAACCTGCAGTTTCATCAACACTGTGCGCCCCCCTCCCCCCAAACTTAACCGAGAGTATATCCTCCTACCTGTTGGCGTTGGATATCCCGACAGACTATAGCTTCTTCTTTCTATAAATTGCTGATTTTTTTTTTTTTGCCTTAGTGCCTTGACTGAGCATCCAGGCAGGGCTCGGCGGCGCCTGCGCGCTGGAGCCTCCTTGAGCTCCAGCCGCGTCCTCCCCTGTCGCAGCGGCACCGTCTCCCCCAGTAACGCAGGGGCCGCCGCCGCGGCGGCGGCGGCGGCGGCGGCGGCGGCGAGGGCGGCGGCGAGGGCTGCTTCAGCCTCTGTGGAGCCAACAGGAGCCTCGACCCGTTTCCAGAGCTGGCAGGGCTTATTGAATATCCTGTCCTGTTGAGGTGGCAAAATTAGGTTTTTGTCCCTTTCTGGCTGCTTCTGAACTTTTCCCTCCCCACATCTGAAGTGGGGGCTCGGAAAGGCTTTTTCAGGACCTCAGGCCCATCCTCTTCCCTTAGGGCAGCGCCAGGAGAAGCCACGGTGTCGGGGGCGCTCGCCCCCTCTTCAGCTTCCCGGAACCCTAGCCTTCCCCGAACATTTCCTTCCTTTCTCTTTTAGGGTGGTCCAATGCATTGGAAGCTTCTTTTAGATTTCCTTTTTAATGATTTCCCCAGCTGACCTTTGCATTTGCAGGTTAGGTGGGAGGGGGGAAGGAAAGAAAAAGAAAAGAAAGAAAGAAAGAAAGATGAAAGAAAGAAAGAAAGAAAGAAAGAAGGAAGGAAGAAAGAAAAAATTTAAATATGTATTTTTTAAAGAGCGCAGTCACGAAAAATCTTGTCAATGGGGAAGGAGGGAAAGCAGGTTAGGGCAGCCTTGTCTTTGTTAGTCATCTTCAATTCTCAAATGCACGCAAATATGTGTTAAGTAGGGAGAAGCTAAGTTCAGAGGACAACTGCAAAATGATTTAAATCCATTTTACCTTAACGAATATGACTATAGAATCAGGCTTACAAAAATTTTAAATGACTATTCCTCACATTCCACCCCACAGAGCAACAGCCTTTCTTTTTCCTTCTTGCCAGTACGGCTGACCGGTACATTGGTAATGTTAAAGCGGTTGTGTGTGAGTTTCCTTTCCCTCCCCCTCTGTTTTTACAGAAGAAAAATACTAGGAATATAACGAATTCATAAAACTTACACCCATCCAAAAGGTCCGATGATATCACAAGACACCACATAGCCTGACAACTGGGTGCTTAGGGATGCCTCTGGAATCATGCATTTCCTTATTTTACCATTTCCGAAGAGTTTTGTTTGTGGGGATGGTATAAGATTTTAAACAACTCCCCACCTCCAAAAAACGAGCAGACATGCTTTCATTAATTCCCAATGTAAAACGTCTGCTTCTCCTCCTGCATGCTTATTGCTTTATAATAATCTGTTAATGAAACAGAAAAAATAAAGATCTTCTCTACAGTAATAATTTGATCTCCAGACAGCAGTAAAATACCTCATTGCTGGGTGGTGAGATTGTGACATTCGGGGGAACTCAAGCCAATCAGCATACAGATAATATGGGTTAATTTACATATTGTATTTCTATTGGACACACTGAGGTAAAGCTTTCTCTGTTTAAAGCTTAAAAATGAATACTTCACTGTCATGGTGTCACAGTCATTACACAAAGCCTTATGTTGGTAATACTGAAATGATGTTCCTTTTTCCTGATTTGTTTTGGATGTCTTAAACCCATTTAAAAGATAGATAATGATTTGTTAAAAAAAAAAAAAAAAAAGAATACATATAAAACACCTAACTTTTGCATTCCCTTAACCTAGAAAAATCAATCCTACAGCAATACTAGAAGTAACTTGAGGGCATTTCCATTCAAGTGAGACATTCCACTTCTTTGCAAAACAAATAAATTCAGAGGATCTCAAAACTGTTATGATGTTTTACAAATTCTAAGTGAAATGTCAAGTTCATTTTTGTGAAACTACAAATCAATTCAATTTGTTCTGTTTTACTTCCCAATTAGGGTCTCAATGTACTTTGCAAAGAGTTATTACTTCCTGAAATTTTACAGTTAAAAAATCTATAGAATAAGAGATTTAAATAAGTTTACTGAAGATTCATGATTGGCCAGATGAATTAGGGAAAAGCTATTTAAAAGTAAATTAAAAGGGTGACTTCACTGCCAGGTTGTGAGGCATTAATTTACTCTGCCAAAAGGTATAGGGCCAAGATCCAAGGGTTTAACTATCCTCATACTGTAAGATGCAGGTATTGATTCCTTAAAAATAAGAGAGGGAATGTGTGTGTCTGCAATATTCTTTCATATCTACATCCTTGGGTATTGTATTAGAGGCATTATTTTCCTTTGCAATTGAGTGCAGTTACATTCACTAGTTCTTCAGTTTTTCCAGCTGTTAGATGAGAATGTCATTTTCTTGCCTCACAAGGGGGCTCAAGAAATTAATGAGATATTTTCCATTGAGTTCATTAACTCTACTGGAGAAAACATTGAAGTCTGCAACTTTAATCAACAGGAATTTTTAAAAAATATATTTAATAGCTGACAAAAGTTTCATATCATCCATAAGTTAATGTAAAGGTATTGCTTCAAATGGGTCGGATTATAACCTTATTTGATCTTAACTAATTTCTTTTTGATTCCTTATATCACGAAACCTAGAAAAATTGATTGTAGGGTTAGGAGTAAAGAGACAAAGCAAACAACAGCAAAATACTATATACCCTGGGTTTGAAGGAGTCTAAAGATTTTCAAGTTCTTTGCATATTACATTAAATCTATTGATCAGTGGATTAGGAAGACCGATGTAATTTGCTTAATTTGTTCTTATAATAAATATATATAATTTTATTTAAAGCAGCAATTATCTTCTTTTCAAAATTAATCAGACAGACACATCAGATTTTTGCTAAGTGACGCACATCTCATGATGGGCAAATGCAGTATTTTTGTTCTATGCATTGTTTATGTAAAAATGTGTGTCAGGAAATAAACAGTTCTTGGCAAATGCAGAGAAAGATAGGTTAGGATGAAAATATTCTAAGAAAAGATTTTTTAATCATTCATTTAAAGTGATGTCTCTCCCATTTCAAGCTTTTCTCTAAAACTTTAAAAACACATATCTTTGGTATTCTCAATTCTTAACAAAATCTAAAACTATGTATGAAAAAGAGACTTTTTATAAATGTCCTGGAAGTTATTTTGATAAGAAAGCTCTCATCAGGGACTAACATGGAAACATTTTCTAAGAACTTACTTTAAAAATTCACTAACCTGGAACAAGTGACCAACAGAAGGAGAGATTATGCTTTTATTTTTATTTTTTTAAAAGATTTTATTTATTTGAGAGAGAGAGTATGCCTGCACAAGCAGTGTGTGTGTGTGGGGGGGGGGGGGGGGATGAGGGACAGAGGGAGAGGGAGGAGAAGCAGACTCCTTGCTGAGCAGGGAGCCTGATCCCAGGACCCTGAGATCATGGCCTGAGCCCAAGGCAGACACTTAACTGACTGAGCTGCCCAGGCACCCCAATGCATTTATTTTTGATAATGGTTTTCACTTCCTCGTCTGTGGCAAAAAGTAACCTTTTCCACAGTGACATCTAAGTGAGAGTTTCTAGGGGTTTGTGCTCCACCTGCTTGAGGAACAACACAGTGAAAGAATACTCTAGACCCCAAAACTGCCACTGGATTTAAAAAATTGTGCCTTGGGAGTTAGGAATCACCATAATTGTGAACACCTCAAACAGTGAGATTTCTTCAGAATTTTAATGAGTTTTAAAAAGATTAAGAATCTGGCATGTTCCTTTCCAAAATGCTAAAAGGTTCATTTGTTAGAGTTTTCTCTCTACTCTGTCACAAAACAGGTTTCAAAGTGTTAATATAATTCATTTTTAATTTTAAAGCTAGCATCTCTAAGATCTTCTCTCTCAATTTAAGATCCAGGCTTTTAAAAATTTAGTGATTTACCATCTCTGACCTTTATGTTGACAATTTCCTTCTCTCTGAAAACTTGTTCATTTATTGAATTCATTTAACAAATATTTGTTGAGGTTCTACTCTGTAGGAGTCATTGTGCTAGATCTTGCAAGAAATGAAAAATCAAGAGATAGGACCAGTGTGCTGGCAGCTACGTCAATGTAGGGAAAGCCTAAACGGGTAGCAGTGGAAGGTGAAGGATGATCAGAAACAAAGGGATGGATCTGATTGTTAAGAGGAAGTAGAAGCCATATATATATATATTTTTAATCAAGTGGTTAAAAAGGGGAAGCAAGGGAGATTGAAGAGTAAGTTTTGGAGCTTGGGTAACTGGGAGGCAGGAGACACCATTAACTGGGGCAGCAAAAGTTAAAAAAGAGAGGGTTGGTTTGGTAAGTAAGATTCTGAGTTAATTTTAGACATATTGAATGTGAAATGCTGGTGGAACATTCCAGTATTGAGATATATGCTGTTGGAAGTGAAGAGCCCAAATTCAGGAAGTACCTGTAGATGACGGTAGAGCTAGAATAAGTGTTGGGTGACATTAGCAAGGGAGAGATTGTTGAGAGAGAAGGAAGTTGAGGTTAAATAAATTTAAAAAACTACCCATTCCACTCCCTCTGGGCAAACTGAAAAATGAAGGGAATGCCTGCATTTAAGAAATAGGAAGAAGGGAAAAATGGGCGGGGGGAATTGGAGGGAGAGATGAACCATGAGAGACTATGGACCTGAGAAACAAACAGGGTTTTAGAGGGGAGGGGGGAGGGGGGATTGTTTAGCCTGGTGATGGGTATTAAGGAGGGCACGTACTGCATGGAGCACTGGGTGTTATACGAAAACAATGGATCGTGGATCACTACATCAAAAACTAATGATGTATTGTATGGTGACTAACATAACATAATAAAATTAAAAAAAAAAGAAAAGAAAAAAGAAATAGGAAGAAACATGGAAGAACCAGAAATAGAACAAACTGAAACGGAGGAGGACAACCAGAGTCACAGACTCTGAGGAAGGAGAGAATTTCAAGGAGGCAGTGGTCATCAAGTGTAAGTTATATCTAGGAAGTTTAAAAGGGAGAGGGATGAGAAGATATCATCGGATCTGGTGATGAGGAAATTAGCAACCTTTGAGAGAACAGTTTCAGAAGAGCAGGTCAGATAGGGATTAATAAGTGAGGGGCACAGGTGTAAAGTTTTATAAAGTCAGGTTAAGAAACTATTTTGCTATTAATGACAGCACTGTCTTGATGATAAAGGTTTTAATGGATTCTCTTGATGTTCTAAGAACAAAGTGGTAGTTATTTAAGTAAGTATAGCATGCCTTCTTCTAGAAGTCTTTAAAATTCTTCTTCTGTTACACGTTATTTAAATGTGATCCTGTGAATGAAGACAGCAAATGCAAGTTTCCCTATTAATGTCTGGTAAAACTTTAAAGCTTTTATCAAAAGCCTTGGTCTATTAAAATATTCAAAATTACCTCATTCCCCTTTACCTTTTTTTTTTTTAATGGAGTCAGTCTCAACCATGAAAAAAAGCGGTGACCCATGTGGGTGTGGCTTGAGAGGGGGTGGTGTGTATATGCATTGGGAAGAGGTCGGAAGGCAAAGTATAAGTGTTGGTAAAATAATTAAGGAATGGGAAGTTTAATTTAATATTCAGGTTAATGGAGAGTCATACATAATTTACGTGGATTGTAAATTTCACGGACTAAAAATGCAATATAATTTTTAAAATTTAGGACATATAAGGCATTTTTTCTTCGATTATTCAGAGGTTACCTCAATCTTACAGTGCATTAAGGCCATTATTATAAACATCAGTTATATGATAATATGAGCAGATTATGGTATTTAAGCTTTTGTGGTGTTTTGTTTTTTGACAAATGGCCATAATTAGAACATGGCTGAAAGTAAAGAATGTTAACTTAGACTCTAATTTAAGTACTTCCCCTATTAACTGTCCAGTCCTGCATTCTGATTTTCTGGTTAGCCCATTTACTTTCATTTCTACTAATTTTTTTTTTTTTAAGATTTTATTTATTTGACAGAGAGAGAGACACAGCGAGAGAACGAACACAAGCAGGGGGAGTGGGAGAAGGAGAAACAGTCTTCCCGCTGAGCAGGGAGTCCTATGTGGGGCTTGATCCCAGGACCCTGGGACCATGACCCGAGCTGAAGGCAGACGCTTAACGACTGAGCCACCCAGCCACCCATCATTTCTACTAATTTTTTTAAACTTTATAATTTTCTCTTTCCATATCTCGTAAATATGGTTACTACTTTAACTTGGTTGACATTTGGTAAAAATAAAAGTGTGGTGTTATCTGCCTGATTTTACATTAAAAAGGATTTAAGAGTAAGTCCTGGGGCAACGTTATTTCCTTTATTCAGCAAACTCTAGTCTCAACTGGAATATGACTCCTATGGGAATACAAACATTGTCTTATTTTGCCCCGTTCTTCTCGGTGCCCAGACAGAACCTGGCACATGGAGGACACTACACCCATTTTTGTTGAATGTGAGTTATGAACCGACTACATAAAGGGTGCTGTGCTGGGCACTGTGAGGATATAAAAGAAAAAAAGTGAAAAACAATGACACAGGCTCCAACTGAACTCTATGTTTTTCTTAATTTAATAAGGTTGGGATAATTATTTGTATTATGGGCAGAAAGTTTTCTTGGCCAAGGATTTACTCTGGATTTGGGGAAATTTTGGTTGCTTCTTAGCTTTATTACGTTAGCATTTACATGATTCCTTATGTGCTTTACTATTCAGTAATGTCAAACCGTTTTCTAGTAACTTAAGGTCGCTCGTGCAGATTTTAAGCCAAGAGCAGATATTTTATGCTTTGAGCCCCTAACCTGGTGCTCAAATATGTGATGAAATGTCTGCAGATTTTATTTGGCTTAGGACTCATGTTAATTAGTTTTTTAATAGCCAAAAGGGTGATGTATTCCAAAAACAAAATCAAAACTGATTTATCAATACAGAAGTAAAAGGCTCAGTAATATAAAAAAAAAAATTTAAATGATGAATATCCCCTACTCTAGTTTTGCCTATGGCTTATTCATAATTATCTATAGGACAAACAGGAAAGGGGTTGAAATGGAAACTGGCCATTTAGCCATTTGGAAAAAGACTTCACAAGAATGTGGGCACCTGGGTGGCTCAGTCGTTAAGCGCCTGCCTTCGGATCAGGTCATGATCCTAGGGTCCTGGGATCGAGCCCCACATCGGGCTCCCTCCTCTGCGGTAAGCCTGCTTCTCCCTCTCCCACTCCCCCTGCTTGTGTTCCCTCTCTCACTGTGTCTCTCTCTGTCAAGTAAATAAAATCTTTAACAACAAAAAAAAGACTTCACAAGAATGATTTTACTCTTAGGCAAAAATCAGGATTGTCTTTCTTGCTTTTTCTTTGTCTTCTTTTTAGAAGATACCTCTTTCCTTGCATTACCAGGCATAAATAAGAGCCGAATATAAGAGGTTCTTATATAAAATAGTGCTGATTCATCTTACTAATTGAATATAATTAAAAAGATACCAGCCAAATCACTCTTTAAGTCCTCTTAGCTTGAACAAAGGCCAGAACTGATGATAGAGTTTGTAATCTCGGGAATAAGGGGGAGCATAGAACAATGCTTCCAACAACTTGAAACAGGGTGGTAGCTCATTCTCAGAAGGCAGTAATAACTAGGGATGGGTGTATACACTTTCACTGCATAGAAGAACTTGGTCAGGATTGCCTTTCTCCTTTATCTGATCTAGAATTATGGCGTTCTGTATTGGCAGTTGGTATGTGATTTATAGCAGTTGTTTTCTGGCATGGCTATTGTCAAAAGGATCATTAATCATTTCCATGGGGTATAAAGAATACTGTTGTATGCATGCATTATGACAAATGTGAGTCTTATTTATAAAGATTCAAAATACAAAATGTCTTACATCTACAAACTCTATTGTCTGTGCTTCTCGCTGTTACCCATCGTCTCTTGGAATGTCACTGGGCTGCATAGAGATGGGCAGGTGAACAGGCTTAAGAGGTAGATGTGGAAGTGGCCCAATGCCAAGAGTTCCAATATTTGAAATACTTTTTGGCTGTGGGTCTCATATCACTTAGTCCCAATTAAAACTGTAGAATAGAGGTATGATTCTAACATTTTCAGAACTAGTTGCTAGTTGTTTGGGCAAGCGGTTGTCTGGGTAAGCTGGAGGGATAAACACCAGTGATAAGCCTCCAAGTAAATAATTTATCTTCCTGTGATAATTCTTAACACAAAAATTTCTGGCAGTCTTAATGTAGTGTAGTGTGTCCTCTAGTCACTATGGGGTTGTGGTGTGTAGGTCTATGACTGCTGTCATTTTGTTCTGCTTTTATTAAATCCCTTGACAATCACAGCTCTTTTTAAGCTCCAGGTTTTTCTTCCGAGGGGATCATGGGTTTCTTGCATTTCTTTCCTAGTATATCTGATCAGTTAATTAAAAACAATAACTCTATCATATAAAATTTAAAATTCTCTATCAATGAGGTATTTACTTGTTCAAGTATGTCTTGTATGCAGGTACAGGAGTATTTACTGCTTAGCATTATATAAAACACTTTCACATACATTGGTCCTTCTGTACCCAGAAAGTTTTAAGTTCTTGAGCTAGAGACTAAAACCCAATTGGTCTGTGGACTCCTAGACCAGGGAGTGTTTCCACTGCACCATGCAGCCTTTCCAAAATTCAGCCTCTGTGAAGCCAAGTCAGCACATGCTTAATCTGCTCCCCACTTACAACCTCAACGGTTCTAAAATTTAATTTTAAAAGGCTCTTATCAAAAATGCATGCAAAATTTGAACTTTTATCTTGGGGGGGCGGTCTTCAAGATTTTCACTTTTCAGTTAAGGATATATATATTTTTTTCATTCATGCATTGTTAATTCTCGTAAATTCTAATGGGAATTAAGCACATAAATCCTTGGCACTTGGTTGAAAGACTAGGAATCATGTGGAGACAGCATTTTTGTATATAGCCTACTTGTAATCCACTCTATAAATGGTTTGTTTTTGTGCCATCTGGCATTGAATAGGTGAGATTCTTGCTGGGGTTTCATAATGAGTCTTTACTACAGAAGATCATGCATACACTGACATTTAGCAAAGAGATGGACTGAATTTTTGATCCTACTCACAGACTAAGTTCAAAATGGTGTTTTAGTAAAAAGTCAAAAAAGCTCTGGATTGATGCCTACCAACATAACCATCTAACTTGGGTATATACGCATATGTTTGATATTTAACTTGCTCTCTTAATAATTTTGATCCTGAACAGCCTCATGAAGGCAAGATTTCTGTCTATGTTAATTATCTTTATGTCCCTGGTACCTAGAATAGTGCCCGGCAGGTAATAGCCACTTAGCAACTATTAGTGAAATAAATGAATAAAGATTTTCATTGAAAAAATTATCCTAAGAATCACTTCTTCTTTTACATCTGTTATTCTGATAAATCTCCAAGTATGCATGCTATTTTGAAAAGAAATTAAAGAACAATCTCTTCCTTACCCTCAGGAGTTGCACCATATATTGTGGTTGAAATCTTTTCTTACAGTATGTTCAAATACTTCTAACATACAATATGTTCCGGAAAGCCCAAAAAGTCAACTTAAAAACTATGCAGTATCAAAATTATTGAGAGAGCAATTTAAATGCCCCAGTATATATGTATAAACATGACTTTGAGAGTAAGGTTGGCATCAATCCTACGCTCTTCTGATGTTTTACTAAAAAGTCATTCTCAGCATAGTCTGTGATAGGATACAAAAATATGCACAGTAGGCCAACCTACTGACACTTTAGGATGAAGGAGTATGAATGCTGTACTCATATTTAACTTGGAGGACTGAAACTTTGTAATGACCATCAGGGTTGCCGAGATTTAACGACTTTTAGAACTGAACTGTTACTAACATTTACCTAGTTTTTATGATTTATAAATTAATTTTAAATATATTAGAGTATATCCTAACTTCATCCTATGAAGTATCTATCCTTCTTTTAGTGTAATAAAAAAACAAGTTTAGAGATATGAATAATTCATAGTTTATGGTGCTTATAATGTGACAGTTGTTCTTTGCATTTATTAATTTATTTGATTTTCACAAAACCTCATAAGATAGGTTGCATGATTCATTTTACTGATGAAAAACCTTGGGGCACAGAGAGATCTAATTAACTTGCCCAAGGTCAATGAAAAAGCTGGGATTTGTGCTTAAGTGACTTACCTCAAGAAGCCGTAAAATCAGAAACTTGATTTAGATTTTTTTTTGTCACTAGGTCTTATGCACTCTCAGTATATCACAGTTCCTTTAGAGTCTAAACCAGTCTTTCCATAGATAGTTAATGTGAGCCACATATATAATTTAAAATTTTCCAGTAGCCAAAATATGAGTAAAAAGAAACAAGTAAAACTAATTTTAATAATGTATTTTATTTAAACCAATATAGCCAAATGATTTCCAAAATGTGAGTCAACATATAATCAATACAAAAGTATTAAGAAGACATTTTACATGTTTTTTCTCACTAGGTCTTCAAAATCCAGTGTCTATTTTGCATTACTTACGGGCATCTCAATTCAGACTAGCCACACGTTCAGTGCCCAAACCAGGTCCGATCCATTAGGCCTAAAGCCTTTCTGTAGAGATAAGACTGGTAAGTCTCTGAGTATGAGGTCTCTCTGAGTATGAGGTGAATTCTTATACTCAGAGTTAATCAGGTGCGCAAATGTCAGGCTGGTGAGCAGACTTGAATAGAAAAACCGATCGCCAAGACTTGAAGCCTGGACGAAGTCTTCGCTGCCTTGCGTGTGAAGCGTGGCTCTGCGGCAGTCACCCCCTACCCCCAGCCCTGCGCACGCACGGTTTGCTCAGCTGCTACTTTCTAGACCTCAATCACAGAACCCACTTACAGCATTTCGCCTCCTGCACCTTGACGCCAAACCAGCCGGTTTCACGCTCCAGGGCAACACTTGTTAAATGCTATTTGTTTATTTATTTACTGTTGCAAAGGGACATGAAACAGAAAGAAAAAGCCAAAACTATCAAATCTCCATGAACCTGGAGCCCAGAAACTCCTTTTTGTGTGCAGATGAAATACAGGTGGGCTGGAAAGCATATCATCATGATGTGCTTCAGTTTGGGAAGAAGGTGGGGATCCTAAGGACTTCAGAAAGTGCGGTCTTCGGGATGTGCCCCTACTTTATCACAGATGCTGTGGACTTACAGAGGCTTACTAAATCATCCTGCGGACTGTTGGGAAACTCACAATAATTCCTGCATTTTTACCCTAAATTCATTCAAATTCTTCAGGTTGCCAGAGCCAAAATTGATCTAAAGATGCACAGAAGGAGAAGCCTAACGAGGACTTTCTTTCATACTATCTTAATAATTACATTACCAGATTCCATAGGATTTGAATTTTAGAGTTGAGGACCTTAAAAAGTCACCTAACAGTGGTTTTCAAACTTATTTTTCTTAAGGTAATGTTACAAGTTTTTTTTCAGATGAGATCATACTTGAAGTCACATATGAAACAGATAATGGTGGAGCTGCTGTGGGAAAAGTGGGCCTGGGGGCTGGAGCCATACTCTATTGGTCTTTTATTGTCTGATTTGGCAGCTGCCAAGGAAGCTCTGTGGAGCCTAGGGGTCTAATTAACATAGGTGAAAAACCCTGATTTGGTTCATACCCCCACTCCCATTTTTTTTCTCCTTGACAGGCTGATGAAAGCCAGAGACTTGCAATTCTAAAATATTTGAATTTGTGAGAAATAAGTCCAGGCGTGAGTACTAGAGTGATAGAACAGTCAATAGAAAGAACTGTGTTGAGAAAGAAGCAAGGGAGGTCAGCATTATTGCCTGGTTATGGGAATAGAGCAAATTTAAGCTTGGCTGGCGCACACACACATACACTCACAGACGCATGCATGCACATACACACACGCGCAAAGAGAAATCAGACAAGGCATTCAGTTTTGACAGGAAGTTAAGTTTAATTTTAGCAAAGGAACATGAGGTGACAGCCATTCATATGGCATCATTTATAAGTGCTAGTCGGTCTTGAATTGGAACGTGAAAAGTCAGGGCCAGCCATCTGGGAGTTGTCTGCTCATAATGGAAGCCCGGGGGCCACACTGATGGAGGTGGAATGGAAACAGAGGGATTCTCTAAGAAAGGGTATGAGAAGGCCAACATCTGAGACTTGAAGAATGAATGAACATTAAGGCATCAGAAGAGCAAGAGAAACCAGTTAAGAAGATAGTAAAGGAATAGCAGAGCGGTAGGATGAAAACAATCCAACTATTCTCAGCCCCTCGCCTGTTGGCTGCTTCCCTGACAAAACAATTAACCTCTCTTCCCAAAACCAATGCAATAGGCTCCTAATTGGACCAAGTATGCATCTTTCTTTTCTTGCTTTTATTAAAAATAAAAACATAAATGAAAATTCATTTTATCCATACAATTCTTCATTGCTGTAGAAGGTCTTTAAAATAACTATGGGTTCCCTTAAATAGAGTAATTTCCTTCCTCCCTTTCTTCCTTTCTGCCTTCTTTTATTTTTTTAAAAGATTTTATTTATTTATTTGAGAGGGAGAGAGCAGGGGTGGGGGAGAGTGTGAGTGGGAGGAGGGGCAGAGGGAGACGGGGAGAGAGAGAGAATTTCAAGCATACTCTAGTGAGGCCCAGAGCCCCACGTGGGGTTTGATGTTACCATCCTAAGATCATGACCTGAGCAGAAGCCGAGAGTCAGACACCCAACCGACTGCACCCCCAGGGGGTGTCATTGAGTACACCGAGGTGTAGGCTCTCTTATCAAGCCCAAGGTGGGAAGGGAACCTCTTCTTTGCAATAGGAGTTCTGCCATTCACTTAAAAAAACCACTATAGCAACCATTTTATGTCAATATTATATAGAAAAATAAAATATACAAACAAATTTGCAACAGCCATCATGGTATAAAATCATACAGTGCTCTTCCCTCGCTTTGATTTTATATTTTTATGGTAATGCTACTAATTTGAATTTTATTTTGATTCTATTTGGTTTTTGTCAGGCTACCAAAGTAGATTATATTTTTTCCTATAAAATCCTTTATTTTGTTATTTAAACCATTTGGGTTATTTTGTGGATAGAGTCCTTAAGTCAACCTACAAATATGTAGGCCCAACCAACTGTGCCACCCAGGTGCCCCCCCCCCAATTAAACATTGTTGTAAGCAGGGCCAAACCCCGGTCACACAGTTTAACTGTCTATGTATTTGGGGGCATTGATCACCCTTGTCCTCTCCCCAGGAAATTTTATCCATCATCCTCTACCTACTCCCAATCTCAAGAGTCTAATCCCAATTTGGAGTTCCTTTTGGAGGTTCTCATTTTTAATTTAAGGTGCAGACTCCAAGTCATATTAACATTCAATAGAGGAAGGCTTCAAGACCTAGAAGAGGCACCATTAACAGTAGAATTGCAGATATCACAAAAATACTGAAGAGTGTATAACACATAGGCATTGGTTTTTGGGTGTTTCCTGCTGGCTTTCCTTAAATCATGTCATCTATCAAGGACCTACTTCTGCCTTTTTTTCAAGGCTGGCTCTACTTCTGGGTAACCTGTTTAGCAAGGCCTTACTTTACCTTGCACATCCTTCATCAAAGAGGAATTCTTTTTCGAAGTTCCTGTCAGTGGAATAGGTGTCTTAGGTAGATCATTTCTACTCATTTGTATTTTCCTTTACAGATTGAGAAAATGAGGCCGAGGTTAACTTGTAAGTGATTTGCCCAGTGCCCATAACCTGTTTGTTGTGTAGCCAGAACTAGGATCCTTATCTCTTTGACTTCTTGTTCAGTATTCTTTTCACTATATCACACAACATTTCAGAGCTGTGTTTTCATAAACTTCTGTCATGTAGCAACAGCACTGAGGAAAGAAACACTTCACTATGTGGTTTGGTGCTTATTATTTCAATAATAATTAAATTAATATTTCTTGATAGCTATCATTATTACTGACCACTAATAATAATAAATGCAGGGATCATTGGACAAGTAATCTTTACTTTCAATTATGAAAACCATAAGAATAATTTTGAAAATGAATATTCAAGATTTTTCTTTTCACATTTATAGACTGCTTATCATAAATGTGCAGAGTGACTCTGGGCCTTTTCTCTAGTAAGAGATTTGTCATCTTCTTTCCCTGGATAGAAACCTTCCTGGGTGGCTCAGTTTGTTAAGTGTCTGCTTTCGGCTCAGGTCATGATCCTGGGACCCTTGGATTGAGCCCTATGAGCCCCCCGCCCCCCCTTGTCAGGCTCCCTGCTCAGTGGGGAGCCTGCTTCTTCCTCTCCCTCTGCCTGCAGCTCCCCCTGCTTGTGCTCTCTCTCTCTGTCAGATAAATAAATAAAATCTTTAAAAAAAAGAAACCTTCCTTTCTACATCTAGATTTCAAAAGTCTTTTATAATCCTAGACGCCAAGCATTTCTAGCGCAGTACTATATAGTAACCTTAATTGTCCTCCAGTTTGAAAACATGGCTTCTTTAGAGGATCAGGATGACAGACACTTCATAAATATATTTGTGTACATATCTGTGTCTGCTGAATTATGATCTAAAATTAATATTTAAAAATTAATTTCTATGTTGGAAACGTATGATAGGAATATTTATTTGGCACTTGGTAAGAATGACTTATTTTGCTTTTTACAGTATTATGTTATCAATAATGGCAAGGTGTTGGAAGCCATTGATAGGTCCAGCATTAGTAAATGAATAGATTTTAAATAAGTGATGGCAAGTCTATGGGATGGAATATTATTTGGTTGTTAAAATATCCATGAAATACTTAAATGTTAAATAAAAAACTGGAAAACAAAATGGTATGTATGCCCTATTCTAGGTTTGTTAAATTCATGCATGTGGAAGGTGACATGCAAAAGTGAAAGTAGTTTTACTGAGGGCAGGTAAGGTATGGGTCATTTTGTTATTATGTTATATCATTATTCAATGTTATTTCATAATTTCTTTAGTCAAAAAATAGTATATCACACAGTGGAATAACCAGTTATTTTGGTTTATGAGTTGCAGAAAAAAATTTTTTGTTACTTTGGAGTCACTTGTCAATTCATTTATCAAACCACTCCAAGCCTTAGTGTCTTCATCTGTAAAATGTGAGACTACAAAGCTCTCATACAATTTGAGAATTAGTTCACCAAGTGGTTTTTTCCTGGTCACCTACCTTATTCGCACACAGGCCTCAGCTCTCATTTACTTCTGATTCATTTCCAAAACCAAAAGTTCAATGACAAAGTCTTCCCTTCATTGGGAGTATCTGAAGGAGCATGTCACAGGCCAAATATGAGTACCAAATATGCTTTGAGTAATGGCAGCATCTATAAAATTAAGTCTACATTTTCCTAAGAGAATTATTTTACAGAGGCCCAAATATTTGGATGAACAAGTGGATATGAAAAAAAAAGACTTTTACTGCTTCTTTGTACTTCAGTCAGACCTGGGTACTGAACTGATTTACTCTTCAGAAGTAGAAAGTCATAACACTTGAGTGAAAGATCCAATAGGACAGCAGGGTGGAATTATGAAGTGGCTCCATGATAGTCCATTCACCATGACTAAGGATGAGAAGTGGAATTCTATTTGGGGCTCTTTATTTGAGAGTTATCTTTAGAAATGTAGAAGGACTGGTGGCTCCAGGTATCTTTTCTCCTCTTCTTAATTTTTTTTCTGATAAAACGTTCTCACCTGAATGAAATGTAGGCTTTGACGTCACCTGTCATCTAACATCACCTGTCGCCTGACATCACCTATAGCATCATCTAAGAACTACAATATGTTGACAGCTGTCTTGTGATTACTTCACAGTGGATATTTTTCAAAGGATGACATTTAGAGTAAATATGAATTGCCAACTGCTTTCCGAAAGATAGAGTTCACACATTTGTGTGTAAAAGGAAAACTCCCAACCTGTAGTGCTATTAAAAAGCAATAATATTAGCTTCAGTATTATATCTCTGTCAGCATATAGATCTGTTTATTCAGTGCTATTTTAATCTGTTCTTCAGGAGTTTTTAGGAACTAAATTCAATACACAAATAAAGAAACAAGTGTCCACTGAAACATCTAACAACGCGGACAGAGTGTGCGAGTACTTACACTAATAAAAAGACACAATCTTGATTTTAAGATTAAGATACAGGTGATGGGGTAGAGGTGGATGGAAGGGAAAGACTAGTGGGGGTGGTGATGTAAAAGGGATAATAAATACCTAAATAACCATAAAACAAGGCTTCATGAAATACATTAATATAGGTATAAACAATGCACTGCAGATTCTGGAGGATGGATATTATTAACTTCTTTGGGGAAAGGCTTCTTGGACGAGATGACATTTACAAAGCAAATGAAGGATGAGCATAGAAATATGGCAAGGCATTTGATTTTGGTAATTCAGTGAGTCTGGTGTTGCTGGAGGATAGAATGAGTAAGAGAATGAGAAGGAGATGAAGGAGAAGATCTTCCAATGCAAGTTTTTAGAAATAGTGTATGTAATTACCCAACTAGATTATATGTTAATACTTATTAAAATCATGTTCCACAATTATTATTTAGATGTCCAAGAAAATGGTAAAATCTTGCCTTGAATCTCAGACCTACCCATGGAAAATCTGAAAGGTTGGTAGAGCTGTACTGAGGACAGGAAGGGCACATACAGGCTCAGTGATCTACTGTGTATCCTCGGCTGGGGCATCCCTTTGCTATGTTAATTTTGTATCACATATTCATTCTATAAAAGACTGAGTGAGCAGTAATTTCTATATGCCAGGCATTGTGCTAGAAGCCAGAAATATAATAGTGAATTAGTAATCCAGTCCGTCCTCACAGAGCTTAGAAACCTGACATCCCAGGTTGGGATTGGTTGAGACAAAAATAAGCAGAGATTCAAATCCAGAGTGGTATGTGCCTGATAGGAGATGTAAAGAATGCTGGCAAGCACACAGTGGAATATATATTTCAGATAGGAAGGGTCAGGGAAGACGTTCTAAAGAAGTGCTAGGAAGGAGAACTTGAGAAAACTAGAGGCAGAGGAAGGAACATGTAGATGTAGAAAGCAGAGGAAGTAGGGAAAATGAGAGAGAGAGAGGGAACACACATGGTGCTTTCTAGGAAGTGAAAAACCGTATGCCTGAAAGCTGGAGTGTAAGGAAGGTTGAGGGTCATGGACAGAGATTAGACTGGAGAAATAGGGGACCTGGTTGTCGTGTTGAGAAAAGATCACAGAGGGTTAAGATGGGAGGTCAGAAGACCAGCTAGAGTGCTGCTGTGGATCTCCTCCACAATATGATGGTGGTCTGAAGTTGGGTAGGAGCCATGAGGATGGAGCGAAGTGGGTGAATCCTAGGCACAACTTGGAGATGGATTCTGTAAGACCTAGGCATGGCTTGGAGGTGCAGTATGAAGGAGAGGAGGGTGCTATGCATGCTCTCAACTCTTTGTCTTGGTCACCGGGAAGATGGTGCCTGTTAGCGGAGTCCCATCGGTAGTGCCAGAAAAGACTGAGCTCAATAAACTGCAAGGTTGCTTCTTTCTGGATACTGTCAGGCCGACATCAATTAGTGTGTGGGATGTTTGCTGTGAGTGGGAGTGGCAGGGCTACGGTTTGTTTTTATTCTTCCTTCTTGAGACAATCCCTAATCATACTCGTTCAGTACAGAAAATGAGCTGCCCCCGCTTCAGTCAATTGAAATCCAAAAATGTACCAAATGACTAGACTACAGTTTTTAGTGAGGAGTTCGAAGAGGAAATCAGCTCCTCAGGCTGTCGAATGAAAATGGGTAATTACAATTTTTTTTTAACACATTAGACTTTATTAGTTTTGAAATTAGTAAAACTCCTTTTATGGAACCACAAAATTCTATCACTAGGAAATCTTTTAGACATTACTGAAGAAATTGTGTAGGTTAAATTATTGGCTCAAGGACAACTGCCTGTTAGTTATTTTTTTTCTCTCTAAATTGCAGTGATGATGTCTTGAAAAATGTTGATTAAACAAGTGAGAGTGGGCATATGCCATCACAGGACCCATAAAATTGTTTTATGTTGCTATCGAAATGCCCTGGTAATTTTTGTGGTAAAATGAGAGGGTTGTTCTGACAAATCATCTGAAATAGAATATGGTATACTTTCTGTTCTTGGTGATCATGCCTGCTTTTAAATTCTTTTGTTAAGTGATTTATGCACATTTATCCAGAGCATAATTATCTTGATTAATATTGAGAAATACGATATTTATAATCCCAATGTTTAACAAAGTGCTACATGATTAGCCCTTTAAAAATAATTAACCCTCTTGTATATAAAATTTCATAATTTCATTTCAGATTATCAAGTGCCAACTAATATTTTCAAAATTTTAATCACCCATATATAATGGACTCAGTGGAAACATGTGAGAGGGTATTGTTGCTCTTATATTACAAATCAATGGAAAATCAGACCACATTTTAGTATTTTGCAGCAATCACATTTTTCTGGTTTTCTGCCTTTTGCATTTAGTTATTAGATGTCTATTATTTAATCACAGAAATGATTTAGAAAAATGATATTATTAAAAATTAGAAAATTTGAAACATGCTATTCTATACACATATTTATTGACTTGGCCCTGTTCTCACCTAAGAATAAAAATTCTGTCTGGGATCAATAAGTCTAAATAAGGGCTCCCTCTCCACTCCCTACAGGACACAAACATTTAACAAATTTTATGTTGCTTATATCTTGATAACTTCTAAGGAGATGAGAATTGTCAGAGCACTTTTCCTAGTGGAATATAGACCCGATCTGCTATTTTCCTGAACAAGCAGAATCAAATTCCTTGTATCTCCTTAAACGACGAAGCAGTTACTGCTAAGCTTTTGTGTCAATTAGTAAAGACCTATGGTCAACACATTGGGAATTACTAAAACAGAATCAATTCTTTTCTTTCCTTCCCTTCAAAATTTGGGGAAGATTTAGGGAAGCCAAATTTTCTTTTATTCACACGTCTTTGAGTTTTATCAGTTTGTAAGCCTACAATGGTAGAAGAAAGATTATGATAAAGAAAACAAATACTCAGGGAAAATGTCAAAATTAAAATACAGTGACTATTTAATATGAGATTTGTGTAATATATAAGTACAAAATTAATGCTTATTAAGTATTTTCCCCCGTGTCTAGAAAATATCTCCAAATACCAGTAATAATGACCTTAAGCCTGCCAAGCCTTTTGCACTTAATATTTCATGGATTCCTCATTTATCTATGAGGTAGGTACTGTTATTATCACCATTTAACAAATAGGGAGACAGAAATTTAAAAGAAGTGACTTGCCCAAGATCAAATTTTAAGTGGTGGAGGCTGGTTATCTACATCTGTTGGATTTCAGAGGTTAGGCTCTTTCTTCACTTCTATTGTGATACCACAAAGAGAGTATTTGAGTCTTTGGGAGGGAGATGGTTTGTACATAGAGAATTCTTCTCCCTTCATTATGTTCTTCAGGCTGTATAGCTACATCATCGTTCCTTTATCCAAAGTTGGAAATGGCATTTGACAAGCTTTTGCAGAGCTTGGAAAGCCTAAGAGGGTGAAGGTGCACATGATGTTTAGCTTTTGAGATTTCCTGGATCTAGCTGGTTCCTTCACAGTTGGTACATTTGGTATCAGATCAGTTTTTAAAGAAGCTGTCCTTACACTCTTGTTGCTGAGACAAAATATGGATACAGCTCACTTTCTTCAAACTTCATCTGCACTCCTGCATTCTTCATTGTTAGTCATATTCCTTAATTGAGCTTATTGAGTAAAGACAGAAATAAATAATATGATGGATGGGTGAAGAGGAGAGGGCAGACATGGATCACAGGACAAAGGTCTGTTAAGTGAAATATCCTGAATCAATCCTTTACCTGGCATTTTTTCTCTAGAAAATTCACTCTTTAAATATGCACTGAGGAGACTTCTGCTTCCAGGAAGATGGGAGTAGACATCCTTTCTCCTATTTCTTTCACTAAATATTTACAGCTGAAAACCCTGGACATTATGTATAAAACAAACATAAGAAGATTCTGAAAGGAAGGGCACCTGGGTGGCTCAGTTGGTTGGGGACTGATTCTTAGTTTCAACTCAGGTTATGATCAATCAATCAATCAATCAATCAATAAGATTCTGAAAGGTGGAAAGAAGGCAGGTCAGCTAGGAACTCAGGACCAGAAGAAAGACATAGTAGTGAATTTTCTGGATTTTCTTTTTCCTCATAGATCTCTGACTAGGTACTAGGTACTCTGAAGCTGGCAACCCAGAAATGCCAATGGCCATGGGCCAGTGGAGGCCATGTAGGAAGTTTGGATCCCACCTTTGGGGTCACTGGAGGGCACGTGGGGAACAATTATGAGGTGTCCCTGCACATCTACCTGTATCTGGCAGTAAGGAGGCAACAACCTCCCTTGCCCTGAGGCAGCATTGTCAGAGAAGGCCTGCTAAAATACAACCTTTTAAGATGAGCCAGTCTTTTTAATATGATACCCAAAATGTCTGGGTATTAATGGAAAATCATTCCAAGGAAGATCTCAACTTGAATGAGACAAGACAATCAACAGATGCCAATATTGAAATGACACAGATGTTAAATTATGACAAGGATTTTGAAGCAGCCATCATAAAAGTTCAATGAACAATTACGAACATGCTTCACAAATGAAAGAGTAGCAAGGCTCATCAAAGAAATAGAAGCTACAAAGAAAATCAAATGGAAAATTAAAACTAAAACATACATGGGCACAATCAGTGAACTTGAGGATAGAACACAAGAAATTACCCAGTCTGAACAACAGAGAAAAAAGACTGAAAAGATAAAAAGCCTTAGGGACAAGTGAGACTGCAACAGAAGATCCAACAACTGGGTCACTGGAGTCCCAAAAGGAAAGGAGAAAGGGGATGGGGCTGAAAGAGTATTTGAAAAAATAATGGCTGAAAATTACCTAAATTTGGGAAAAGACATAAACCTACAGGTTTAAGAAGCTGAGCAAACCCCAAACAGGACCCAAACATATTCATGCCAAGACACATCATAGTCAACCTTCTGAAAACTAAGAACAGAGAGAAAAATCTTGAAAGCAGCCAGAAAGAAGCGATGCAGGAAATGCAGATTTTGGGCATTAGAGGAATGGGTGGGTTACCAGCACTTCTTGTTGATTTCAACTATTAGTCTTTTGCCTTTGTAACTGAACTTAACTGAGCTAACATGCACAAAGCATTTACTAGACATCTATAAATTATGCTGGCACTTGAGGGACATATGTCAATCTCATTCCTCCTATAACTGCTCCACAGCAGATGTTATCCATCAGAGCAAATCAAGAAGTTCCAGAATTTGAAAGAATCTCAAAAAAAGAAAAAAAAAGACAAGCACAGTAATTTTTAATTTGGGATTTCTTGATGGGCTTCAGCTCTGTGCACTACTTGAAATTAATCGAAGAAATGCCAGCATGTATGTGCATTTTTCAAAGGAAAAGGACCATGGTTTTCATCAGATTCTCAAAGGAGCTGGTGGCCCTAAAAAGATTAAGAGCCACTGTTAAAAGTTTGTTCTTTTCAGGCTAAGCCATATAATCCAACCTAGGTAAAAAAGAACCTAAAAATAGAGAAGGTATTCCTCATTCTGTCAAAATTCCTGAATGCTACCTCTTAATAATTCTCTACTTTTAAGGGAAAAATAAGAAAAGGGCAGTTTTCTAATTCCTTCTAGGCACTTCTGGAAATACATTGTTCATTAAAGAATGTTTGCCTGTAGTCTTATTTCAATCATTTTAAAAATAGTACCTGGAGGTGACTAAATGACTAACGCGCTGGGATTTAAAATGTACTTTAAGAAGTTTGATTTCTCCCAATGCCAATGAAAAAGTCCAGTTGTATAAGGAAGAATCAGCAGCCTCTCTATGCCAGGATCAGTGGGCTGGTTTATGAGCTAAGATAAACTGTTCTACAATCTGCATTCCTTTTTCCACCTTGCAAAAAAAAAGGCATGTAAAATTAAGTTCTATTAATTACACAATGTGTAACTGTCAATTTATCTGAACAAAAAATGTTAGTGCATTCTCTTATGAAAAAATAAAACAGCTACGACAAAAACAGATCTATTTAGTTTCTGTCTGTATAGCATGGCTGTCCCTCACTTCTTGTACCTTCCACCCGACCCCTTCATGCAAGCCAGGTGAGTTCACTTGCAGGATTGCACTATAAAACAGGGTTTTAGGTTGCTACTGCCTGTTTTCTAATCAAAATTAAGACCCCCAATGTCACCTGGAGAGCAAGATTGGATAACGCATTATTTCAGTAAAAAACTTGATTATCTGCTTCCAGTAGGACCCTCATGTAGTTTGATTTACTCAGACTATTCTCTGCTGGCTTGTATCTACAGAATCAAAAGAATCACATAGAATTCCAGGGCCCAACCTAAAATTACCACAATGCAACTAGGAGAAAGATTTGGGAATCTGAAAGTTTTTCCAAGTCCTTCAGGTGATTCTTGAGTTCAAACAGTTTAAAACAGTCTCAAACTTGAATATGCACACAAATGATCCTGGGCTCTTGAAACAAATGCAGATTCTGATCCGACTGGTCGGGACAGGGTCTGAGATTCTGCATTTCTAACAAGTCCCCAGATGATATTGCTGGTTTGAGGACACTTTGAGTAAGATCAGAGAGGGTATGTTTCATCTGGTTAGTGTGTAAATCAGTATAGGCCATTACCTTTTCCTTCTGTATCTGTGGATTCTCTACCAGGGACTTCTACCTTGATACTGCCCATTTCTCACTTATCACTGATAGTGTTTCTATAAGCTAGTGTGATCACTTAAGGTAAGGCATTCTGCCACTAAGCTGACATAAAAGTACATACAAAGATAAAAACAACCTGAAATAAACAGAAATGAACATCACACATTAACTTACAACATAATGGGTTTATATTTAATATAGTACTTCTCACCATAGAGATGTTACTCAGTTAATACAAAGGTTTTTTTTAACATTAAATTTCTCCATTTCAATGTCAATATATTTTTTTACATTAAATATTGTCTCCATTTTAACATTAGATACATTGAATACATTTTTCTTATCTCCCCCAAGAAATAAAAATTTTAATTTCTGACTGTATTTGATATTAAGTTGGGAGTTAACAAAACAAAAATCTAATAAAAATATGGAGAAAAGACTCCTCAGTGATAGAGGAATTGGCAATTTCCTAGGATTTTGGGCAAGGGTTTCCTTCTTCCTATTTCATGCACTTTGAGATTCTGAGAAACTATGAAATAATATGTAAATTTCAGTCATCTGACTTCTTTGACCCTCTAACTAGCATATATGAATTATAGACTGCTTTTTTCAGTGCATTATTTGTTGTGAAGAAAACTTTTTTTTTCCCATTTAACATATTATTAATTTGTTCCCACTTACAGGGAGACAAGAATGTGAAAATACCCTAGTTCTTGGGAACTTTTAGACATTAAAGCTCAGTTTTTAACCTCTTAACACAAAGGTTTTCCAGGCAAGGTTTGATGCACAAGGCCCATCAAAATCACATTTGTCCATTCCTCTTTCGTGCATATACCCCCAAACAAGCACAAATGCCTGTAATGCTGAGAGCCACACCTAACAAGAGAGCGATTGCATCTCCAGCTTCTACTGCTTCAACAACAGGCAACACCAAAAGCAGTGAAATGAGGACCAAGAGCAATTGTGTTGAAACTGAGGTCATGATGTTGGGATCTTCAGGTATCTGGTTCTTGAGGGCTGAAGGTTTCTAGAAATCAAACATGGAAACAGAAAGGAATCATTAAAAATTCCCACCATTTCAGTATGGATACATAAATAACAATCCACACACCTTTTAAATTTAAGTTTCAGACCCATCTCCTCATTTAATGGTAGAAAAGACAGGTTAAGTTTATAAAAGGTATTTAAAGATGGTCATTTGAGGCTAATCTCCCCTTTTCATGATAATTCCTTGACTCCAGCAATTTTTCCGCACTCTATCATGCCAACACCATGTGAATCAACTAAGCAAATGAACAGAACATAATTAAGAACAAAGAGAAAACACACAAGACACTCGTAAACTTAAAATACCTTAGTGAGTAAAAATTACATTTTCTTAGGATTTCTCCCATCCAGGAAATGCAGACAAATCTGGCAAAAGTCACGCAACATGTAAATCTGTGAAGTTGTGGGGAATTAGTAAAACTTACCAAAAAAAGGATTTACGTATAATTCTGATTCGAAATAGTCCCTTCCTGGAGTTCCGGATCGCTGAGGCTAAGAGGTTCCACGTGACAGAGCCTATTATCAGAAGAGGGTAGGATTTAAGAACTACTCACCATCACCATCAGCAGCATTATTATTATTAAGGAGACAGCCAGAGTCAGTGCAGAGCGAAGAGGTCGTACGGAAGAGAGAGGAATGGATAATAACTAGAGAAAACAGTTTGTTCAAGCAGGGGAACTAGACTTAAAGTTGGTCAGTTTGTCCGCACAGGAAAACCTAAAAATAAATCGAACCCAGAGACAAGTTCGTGCCATGACTTGATATTAAGATTTTAAAAAGAATCCCTGCTTTGTCCCGGCGAGGTGCAAATATGACCCCTGTTTTACAAATACACCGAGGCAATCTTAAGTATCCTTTGGAGCGGAGATCGTACATTACCTTCCCGGAAGCAGCCATTAGAGGAATGGCGAAGAGGGCGGGGTCTCCAAACTACACTTCCCACAATCCACGCTGCCGACGACTCCCAGGATGCGCCGGAGCGCTCCCCTGTAACTGGCTGAGAGAGTGACGGGCACGCTGCACAGGAGAAGAGGAGGAGCAAGCTTGAGGGGCTTCCTCACACGGCCCAACATTTTACCGGTAAAGTGTTTTAGTGTAATTGTACAAACGCTCTCTCAAAAATGAGTTAAAGAAATGACAGCAAGTGATTTTTACCCTATTTAAGGTTTTAAGACACACAAATAGTTATGTCTTTTCTTCGACTGAAATGAAGACACAACAGCGGGAAGATACCACCCGGGCACAGCCATCTGTTTCGGATTCTTTTTAAACTAGCGGCTTCCAACATTCGGAAGCAGGGAATCCCCTGTCACCATCTTCCAAATGTGCCTTATGACGTTTTGTTCATTCCTTTTAAGCAATGGGGAAAACACGTTTAATTAGACATTTTGGAAAATGTTAAAACCATTTGTAGGGAAACACAAAGTTTAGGAAAAATGGTTTGAAGGAAGATCTCTTTTATTCGGGTTCTGGAGTTGTGAGAATCCCCATTAGTTCAAGAGTGCAGTGTGTGTATGGTACACTTAGTGATTTCTTCTCAGTCATGTTTTTATGATACCCACCCTATCTGCCCCCAAATATTTATGAAAAGATGTGAAATTATTACTTTTAAATATTAAGTGAATTATTTGCATGTATAAGTCAACCCTTTCTGAAAGGCACTCTTGAAGTCCAATATCTGTGAAGTCTTTAAATGAAACTTTGCCTAGTCACCCAGTTTTCTGAATTCTCATTTACAGATTCGACAGTTTATTTGACACCCTCAGATTGTAAGTTATTAGTGATGTGGGTTAGGGATAAAGTCACTGCCCTGTCAGAATCAGTCTCTCAGAAAGAGCAGGTACATTCAGCTCAGTGCCCATAATTAGCATGTAATCTTGTACCTTATCTTTTTTCATAAATGTTACTAATCTCTCTAGACTGACAGCAAAGCTTTATATTATTGTCTCCTAACAGGCACCCAGCAATAAAGTTGGCTAATCGTAATTATTTGAATAAATACATGTGCCAACAAGATTTCATGAGACAAAGAAGTGCCAAAAAAACCCAACCAAGGTCTTTTGCATATTGAAGTCTGAGGATAACTACACAATAATATTGTTAGCGTTGCTTCTTTAAACTTGATTGTTTTAACAAAGTTCTGTCTTTGCCTCATTTGCTTTGAACTTTTAGTTTTGTACCTTTCTAATCAAGTATATTTGAAATATATTACAAAATATTCTCTTGTATTTTAGTGTGAACATTTTGGGGATTTTATTTTTCCCTTTATGTTTATTTGGTAGCTAAAGTTAGCAGAGACTACTTTAAAGTTAGTGTTATTACAGGCTTGTTTCTAGGTGTGTCAACTTTGAAGATAATGGTTTGAAGTTTGAAGAGTCTGTGGATGGTAAAATGTTTTTTCTTTAAAATATTAAGATGTCACTTAATGACCTGACTCATCTGAAATAGAGTGGCAGAAGTTTGTGCAGGGGTGTTTTGGGCCCAAGTAGTTTTAAAATAAATTTGGTTAGCTTTCTCTAACTAGCACCCACCCCACTCAGGCAATTTAATAAAGGTATTGCTATATATGCTTTTGTGTGCCTTATCCCAGTCCTAGTATCCAAGTTGTATGGTATCCTATTTCTCAGTTTTTTCTTACTACCCTAGTGATTAAAAAAAATTAATCACTTATTCCTTTGCTTAAAACTCTCCAGTTTCAACACATTAAGCTGAAGTCCACACTCTTTATCTAGACTCACAAAGCTCTATACATTCTGGCCTCTCTGCTTCTCTGATGTCAATCCATCACTCACCCATGCTTATTCCATTCCAATCACATTCACCTGTTTGCTATTTCTTAAACATGCAAATTTTGTTGTTTCCTATTGAATTTGCCCTTGCTTTTGTCTCTGCCAGTAATACTTTTCCTACCGACTTCTTAATGGCTGTTTTCTCAAGGTTCTGCTTAAATGTCACCTTCTTCCCTGAGCACCTCACAAAAGATATCTCTTCCATTGCTGTCTATCCATTTTCTTGCCTTATTTTTTCTTCATAGTGTCTATCATTAACTGCAATTATATTATGTATTTGTTTATATGTGTAGTAGGTAAACAAATACAGTAAAGTGAAAATTCCATGAAGGGCAGGAAATATTCCTGTCTTATTCATACTGAGTTCCTAGCTACTAGAACAGTGTCTAGCATGGTAGATACTTCGAAGGTATTTTGTGAATGAATGAATATTACTATAAGACTACAATTTGATTAATATTTACTTACCTTTATACTGTTCATGGTAGAAACTACCTTATATGTAGGAAATCAGCTTCTGGGCTAAAGTATGAAGATACTTGATGATCTAGACTGAGCTTACTTTGAGTTTTCATTCAAAATTTGGTCTTACATATTTCCCCATAGTATTATTAACAAGAATTTACATTTATGTATATATAAGATACAGTAGCATCTAAAACAAGAACGTACTTTGTTCAGGAACCTGTCTATAATGGTCCCTACTTACTTCCTCTCCACTTGAAGCATCAGGATTTTGACAACAAATGTTGGTTAAATCTACCTGGATCATGTATTCTTTCCTTAACAATACTGGAAAGGTTTTCTTTAAATACCGCTTAATGTTGGATGAACAATATTGGCATTTTTGGTGAGACAGTGCTTTGCTGTGCAGACACAATACTGCAGTATGTTTAGCATCCCTATCCCATGCCCAGTAGATGCCAGTAGGATCCCCCAGTCACGAGGACAACCAGCTGCTCTCACACATTGCTAAATACTCTTTAGTTGTTCCTAGTTGAGAACCACTCCAGATTTCATGAACAAAATGAAGGGTGTAGTTGAGAATGAAATGAAACCAAACAGCAAAGAGTTCACACACACGTGTGTGTGTATATACACACACAAACATATAGACAAACACCCCAACACTGCAGTGTCTTAATGATTTAGATCCTTTTCCTTTAAATATGCTGGGTTTATGCTTTTTAAAAATATGCTGCTTATGCTTTATTTACAGATTCTTTTCTTTTTCCTGTCAGCATCTCTACCAGACAGGTTCCACTGGTCACTTTCTTATAACAGCACTGATATGTAGATTGAAATGAGATTTCTGCTTTTATATCTGCCACTCAGCTTAGTCTTTAAGCTGCAGAGAGCTAGTATGCTATAGTTTAAGGAATATTAGTTTTTTCCTTGGTGGCTTTGTGGATTTGGGTATTTATTTACTCTCTTTGAGGCTCAGTTTCCTTTTACAAAATATGTTTTGAGAAGATTAAATGAAATATTTTCAGTGACCGAAAAAGTGACCAGAGATCAATACTCCTCAATTCCCCCTTTAATTGTATTTCTATATCGCTGGCTAGTGATTAAAAGTTAAGGTTTCTGGGTCAGACTGCTTGGTTGGAATTCTACTTCTGCTGCTTACTAGCTGTATGACAATATGAAACCTTTCTAAGACTCAGCTTATCTATCTATAAAATTGGGTATAGTAGTACCCACTTATTATGTATAGTAGGAGGATTAAATGAATTAGTTCCTGGAATTAGTAGCTGGCATGTAGTAAGCCCTCATTGAATATTAACTATTTAATTTGCTACTATTTGCTATTAATCAAATCCACGAAATATGAGGTCTCTACGATGTGGTCTCTCTCCATTGTGAATGTGCTCTTCTGCATAGTAAATAGCAAATGCTTGTGGAATCTTTGGGTGCAGGCACATTTTAGGCCCCGTAGGCTTTGGGTTGAGGGCTGACTAGAAACATTTTCCTCTTACTCTAAATCTGTGGTAGTTGTGATAAAAAAAACAAAACAAAACCATCCAGTTGTTGCCTTGATGGCATTTTCTATTTAACTATTTCATACCTCTTGGGGGTTATATTTATGTTTAAAACATATTCTCCACCTAGCTGGTGTTACATCATCAGTTCATTATATTGGGTCCAGCTGTCTGAATGCTCCTGCAGGCTTCTATATAGTTCCTCTTTAGCATTAAGTATCTAGGGTTATCAAATCCAGAATTTAGTCTTTCGGTTCAAGAGAAGCTAAGCCTACACCATCCTTCACTAAAATAGAGACCACTGGTAGCCAGTCATATTCAGAGACAAAGAACATTATTTTAGTCACTAATCTGACCAGTGGAGGGCAAAATTTACCAAGTCAGTTGTTACCAAGAAATGGTTTCAGAGAAGAATGGAAAAGTGGTCCTGCTTATAAGGATTAGAAGTGAGTCATTGCTAGGCCCCAAATGAAGGCATTTCTGGGATCCATCAGAAGAAGCAGCAGGATGGGCTGACATCAGGATTTTGCAGTGTGTGTGTCAGGGAATTCATAAAAATCCAGATTTTCTCTTTAGTAATTAAGACAAGCCAGGTGAAGAGAGACATTTTATTGGAGCCTCGCAATTAAAAAAGACCAACCCAGAGCTGGTCAGTATTTCCTATCAACAATAAGACATTTATTACTGTGATCATTACATTAGAGCTAACTAATCATTAGGCTAACAGGATGGGATAAGCTGCACTTTCTAGAGCTGTTCAGCTGCTGCAGAAAAAACACCTGTTGAGGCTAAACTGGTGCCAGCATCTTACAGAGGTATATGGGCAAGCTGCAGATGTCATTGTTGACATGGTTCCAGGCACCATCTAGAGCCCATTATGGATGTGGCCCTCACTTCCACCAGAGAACCTCCGTAATCTGTGGGAATCAATTATACACACAAGTCTGTGGTGTCCAGGGAAGTGAGGAACCCCCCACAGATACTGGCAGATTCAAATTTTACCTACACTGCTAGGCTTCCAGGAGTAGGTTAAGAATTCTTGGATGAGACGAATTTATAGTTTTGAAAAGTTATAAGGTTATCTCTTTATATAGCACTTTATTCACCATGATAACAGACTGATTAAGAACATTGTCTTTGGAGATGCCATTGGATGGCCCAAAATTTATCTCTCCACTTACTAATTCTGTGAGTTTGTACAAATTACCTAACTTCTTAAAATATTCAAATATTTTATTCCTTAAAATAGTTATCTGAAGCAGATATTATTATCATACCTTGTTACAGATGAGGAAACTGAGACATAGTTAAGTAATTTATCCAAGATTATGTAACTAGTGGGTTGTAGTCAGGATATGGACCTAGGAAATCTGACAAAGTCTATACTATTAATCATTGCTCGGCTCTTGGGTGGCTCAGTCGTTAAGCATCTGCCTTTGGCTCAGGTCATGATCCCAGGGTTCTGGGATCAAGCCCCGCATCGGGCTCACTGCTCGACCAGGAGCCTGCTTCTTCCTCTCCCACTCCCCCTGCTTGTGTTCCTTCTCTCGCTTTGTCTCTTTCTGTCAAATGAATAAATAAAATCTTTACAAAAAACAAAACAAGAAAAAAAATCATTGCTCATGTGCTTAAAAAAAATTTTTTTATGTGGGGGGAGGAAGAGAGAGAGGGAGAGAAAGTAGAGAGAGAGAGAGAAAGAGAGAGAGAGAAAGGTGAGGAGGGGCAGAGGGAGAGGGAGAGAGGGAATCTTTTTTTTTTTTTTTTTTGAGAGAGAATCTTAAGCACGCTCTGCACTGGGCATGGATCCATCTCACAATCCTGAGATCATTACCTGAGCTGAAATCAAGAGTCAAACACTTAACCGACTGAGCCACCCAGGTGACCCTAAGAAATTTGTAATTAAAGTATAGTTGATGTACAAACCTATATGCTTTTATATGGAAAATGTCTGCAGGACCAAACACCATTTTAATTTTCTTTGAAATAAGGTGCTCTAGTGTTGCTTAGGAAACCTAACCATGGTGAGTTATTGAGGAGTTGTTGGTGTTTGTATACTTTTCTCTAGGACCTAGTTTGGTGAATGAGTGAGTACCAGTATTTGCCTTATTTGTCAATTGATTTTGACTTAGTTTTAATAAATATGTACACAAAAGTTTTTTTTTTTTAATTAAAGTATGTCTAACCCAGGCTGAGAAACACACTTAGTGATAGGTATAACTATGACATGTCAGAGAATATAGATTGTGATGCTTTAGCAAATCTCAACTATCATAAAACCACTGAAGTCCATATAATATATAAAACTCAAAAAGAAAGAAAAGAGAGTGAAAAGAACCTTTTGAAAATCTTTGCTTATAGGTCAGACACTTAAACTAGTCACTGTCAAAGTATAGAGAAGTTATTAACAATTTAGTATATGCAGTTCATGAGGAAATATTAATTCCTCTGTATAGACCAGGTGTTCATTATGATTAAGAGCTGGTAACTATGGCAACAGCATAAAATTTATAAAATTAAAAAGTACCAGATAGAAAATGCAAATAACATAGGAGAATGAATCATGCCCTAATTGGTCTTAGCTTGATTTCCCTTGAATGTAGACTTAGAAAATTTCTATCTGGCAATTTTCTGAGTAAATCATTCATTTTTCAGACCCTGAATTTCTTCTTTGGATATCTCAACTTGTTCATTTGATAATGCCTTTATCTAGAGTCAATTTATACATGATAGAATGTATAGGGCTGGAATTTTTATAGTAAGCAATAGCTGGGAAGTGGTGACTTTGAACTGAGCTTGGAAACTTGAATGAGTACCTGAACCTTTTATGTAGACATTTATTGGGAATTTTCAGTTGACATATTGTGATTGGTCACTTTTAGTTTTTAAACCTATTTCTTTTGCTAAATCATATAGATGGTCCAGGTTGAGAGCTTTATGGTATAACATCAGTCGCTATGTCATGGAATGAATTATGTATCTATGAAATGGTGAACTGGAGAGCAACAATAAAATTTCTTTACTCTTGCCTATAATATTTTGATTGTTTATAAATCTGTGAGTCCATTGTGCCAACAGGCTACTTGTCTGTAGATATTCTAAAAATAGTATTATTAGAATTAAAATTCTTCATAAAAAAATATCACAAAATAATCTTACTTTCTGGAAGAATGATTTTATTCAAGGAGGTTGGCAGATTTTCTCTTCAAGGGAAAATTCTTTATTTTAAAAGTAGAATAAGTTATTTAAAAAAATGATTGCAGCTGGTTCAATTGAGGAAAAAGTCCCATGCAATGCTATTCACAGTTTCATTTGATTGTGATTTGGACCTGTTTTCATGCATTTTAAGCTCTCATTTCTCAGGGGAGTCAAAATAAGTAGCTGACCTCAATCTGACAGTCATAGTGAAGCCCTGCTTTTGTGAGCATTCCTATCAACACTAGGATGTATAAAAGTGAATGTGGTGTGCTGTATAAGAGCACAGACACAATCCTTTTATCTGCTGTGGTTTAGTAGGACCCTTGGTAAAAATATTTTACCTACCTCTGGTCACCAGGCTTTAAAAGGGATCTGGAAAGACAGCAGAGAGCCCAGGGATGAGTGGCAGAGTTAATTAAAGTGATCCAAAAATCGGTCCTGGAAGAGTGTTCTCAAAATGTCTTCTGTGGTCCACTTTCCAGTTACATAGGGAGTTTATATAAAAATACAAATTTCTAAAACAAGTTCTCCAGATAATATTTAGGATCATCTGGTCTTAGAACCTTTTTCATTGGGGAAAATAATTTACTGAGGCTGATTGTTTGGGAAGAGGAAACATAAGGACAACTGAATAATGATCTTTAACTTAATGAACAATATTTAATAAGACCCAGTTAGAATTGTCTGTCTTGCTCTCATGGACCCCTTTTCAGTTATCAATGAAACAAAAAATACAAATATTTCTTGCCTCTTGTGCATATATCAAATAGCATTTTTTCTTTTCTTTTTTTTTTTTTTTTTTTAAAGATTTTATTTATTTATTTGACAGAGAGAGACACAGCGAGAGCAGGAACAGAAGCGGAGGAGTGGGAGAGGGAGAAGCAGGCTTCCCGCCGAACAGGGAGCCCGATGTGGGACTCGATCCCAGGACCCTGGGATCATGACCTGAGCCGAAGGCAGACGCCTAACGACTGAGCCACCCAGGCGCCCTATTTTTTCTCATTTCTTATAGACTTATCTTTCTCGAAAACTTATTTTAAAAAATGTATAAAACCATTCTGCTTATTTCTACATTTAGAAATGTAGAAATATCCCATTCCTCAGAAAAAGCAAAGAGTGAAAGGAACTCTGAGTAATAAAATGGACAATATCCTCAGTTTTAAAACATAACCATGCAGTTGTGAGTTTCACACGGTTACATCTTAGAACAGTCTTCTGTTAAAGATTAGGACAAAGCATTAAATGCAACTCACTGAAGGTGATCAGAAGGGTGTTGTGTGGTGAGTTGCTAATATGTAGCTTTCCGGTGATTCAACATTAACCGAGGATTGAGTTTATAAGGCCTTGGACCTATTTTCCCTAAACATTTCTTCTCTCAGTAGGTACTTGGAAGGGAGCTAGGTAACCTGGAGTGCTGGTATTCTAAATTGCTGGCTGAAGGCCCATCCATATGCTTTGGAACTGAGACCAGCAAGCAAGATAGTTATTCTGTTACGAAAATTGAGTAGCTCTAATAAGTATTCTTGCCACACAGCTACATCTGGATAAACTGGGGCTTGGGCCAGGGTCTTACGTGTTTCAGTTATATCTCATTGATTTTTCTTACCGTCCCTAATATTATAATATTCTTGTAGCAGCATTCCATAAATATATATTGAGTAAATTAACAACTAAGACTTTATAGTTTTAGTCAACATAGAGCCCAGTTTGAATCAATATGTGTGACATAGCCATGAAAACTGAGTGTAATCTTGGATTGCAGGAATAGATGTGTAGTACCTAGAATGGGGAAGATAAGTTCTGATTTGCTCTTTCCATTTTGGCCATACCTAGCAATATGATGTTCTTTTATGGATTGTCTTCTCTCTTTCTTTCTTCTTTCAGATTTTATTTATTTATTTGTCAGAAAGAGAGAGAAGAGAGAGAGAGCACACAAGCAGGGGGAGCGGTAGGCAGAGGGAGAAGCAGGCTCCCCGCTGAGCAAGAATCCCAATGTGGGTCTTGATCCCAGGACCCGAAGGCAGATGCTTAACTGATTGAGCCACCCAGGTGTCCTGGATTCTCCACTTTCAGAAAAAGGTTAACAAACTGGATGTTAACCAGGACTGTGATAAGACTAGAATCATTAGTTGAAGAACATAGTTGAAACTCAGTGAGACTAACTACTGGTTTTGATGATTCATTCCATAGGAGAGGTACTAAAAGAAAAGAACTGGACTTGTGTAGGATGGTCAGTAGGTGAAAGTGACACAGAGGCACGTTTTAGCACCATATAAGGAAAAGCTTTCTAATGTTATAAGAGGGAATTGGCTGCCTTGGTGAGCAGTGAACTCTTGATCAGAATAGGTTGGCTTAATGAATACTTGGCATGATGTTGTAGAAAGGATTCAGACTTCAAAAGGACGATTGGCTTAGTGGATATCCTTGCACGTTTACTGGGAACTTGACATTCTCTGATTCTCTTATCTCCTCCTCCCATGACCCCCAAGTCTACGCTAGTTGTCTGGTGCTTATTACACGGGTTTGTTTCAAGTCTCTGAGACACTGCTATTTATCTTTCTGAAAGCATTATTCTTAGTATTTCTTTCTTTCTTTCAAATTGGAAGGAAAAAATGGACTATTTTTCTATTTCTGAAAAGGAAACCTTTGTTAATAATTTGTTAACATTTATAGTACATAAATATACATGATATATTGTTAATATTGTCCATATTTGTCATCATTGTGTAACTGATACTATTTCATAAACGATCATGTAGGCTAAAGTGAACAGATGAAAAATTGGTTCTGTATGTTTTATTTAGACTAACAAAGGTTTATAGTCTGAGGATTAAGATATAAACTTAATCAAGTTTTTTGTGATGTGTCCTGAAAATGGACTCATTATGGAATACCTACAAAATGCTTCCTGCCGACAGTCAGAATGATCTTAACAGACTTGTGAATGTCAAGTCATTGTACTGTACATTTCTGGATGTTTAAATCTTAGACCAAAGTAAATTTTCATATTTCTTATTGTTCTAAATTTCATATTGTGCTTTTCTGGGAAATTAACTATTTTTATTTAATTTCTGAGTGCGTTAATCCCTTAAACATTGAACATAAAAGTCCTTTTGACTTTTGAGCATGTAGGTACCAAAATATGTGCAGTGTATAGAACTGGAAACATGTTGATACTATTTATTATATTGCCTAGGTGCTTAGCTACTCAGGGAAGCAAAACCTGAAAAAAGATATAGGTTATATTTGTGGTATCTTCTTTTCTACACAATTCCCTGGAATCTGTTGTTTAGGTAAGAGATTTTCTACCTGGACTGCTAGGGAGTTTGATAAGAAAATACTCAAAATCTTCTTATAATTATTTTCTCCTAGATAAAAAGCAGTACAAATTTACCTTGTGGTTTTACACTGGTGCCCTATACTGCCCACATGTTAGATAGTGATGTGCTCTGAAGAGTCCCCTATTTTATTTTATTTTATTTATTTTTTAAAGTTTTTATTTATTCATTTGAGACAGAGAGATAGAGAGAGAGAGAGCATGAGCAGGGAGAGAAGCAGAGGGAGAGGGAGAAGCAGGTTCCCCACTGAGCAGGGAGCCTGATGTGGGGCTTGATCCAAGGACCCTGGATCATGACCTGAGCCGAAGGCAGACTCTTGATGACTGAGCCACCCAGGCACCTGTCCCCCGACTATTTTAGGGAAGAATGGGAGTCGACCACAGTGCCCATATTTATTATTTCATTTTCAACATACAAGAGTTTATTTTAGTGTTTGTATGTCTGGTTAAGTGCATAAACATATAGTACTACCCAATTTTAGCTCAGTTAAACTTCAAAGATTCTTACCAAAAAACCATGGATTGAATATAGTACTAATCACTCAAAGGATTGTAAAATGAATGTCATGATTTAATAAATTCAGCCAATAATGTGCTTCATCTTTTTGGATCTATTTATCTTTGAGCAGCATTTTCTTTCTTAGCTTATGACAACCATAATTGAATTTAGAACTAGACTTTTGAATCACAGCATCAATAAATGTTAAGCAAAGATCGAAAGAAATGATGTACATTTGATTGAATCAGTATTTACTTTAAAATTATTAATAAGAATGTGGAAAAAAATTTTGGGCCATTAATTAACAAACCAAAGTTATATAATGTTTAAATTTATTTATTTATTTTTAAAACATTTCTATTATTGTGTGTTTTGAAATGTATCTATCAGCACAGTAATACATGGATATAATTTATATATTTTATGTATATATGTGAATGTTTAAAATATTCGTACTCATAAAGGTGTCTAGTGTAAAAATTTGGAGACACTGGTCTAGATTTGAATCACTGGAAGTGAAAGGGAAGGTCATGTCATTTTATTTTTTCCAGAAAACATGAAAAGAATGGGTCTCTGCCCCCATTTGCATCTGTTCCTTTCCTTAAAGAGCAGGGCTGTGTCATTATAGGAAGCCACTGTCAAGTTAGTGATTTTTCTGTACTTGACAGAAATTTCTACTTAAACAGAAGGTTCAATTTTATGGGCAAGTTGCCTTTACTATGTGGCAACCTCTGCCTATATATAAAAGTTATGTTTTCTTAAAAGAGGTGGCATATCTGCATTTGTTTGCTATTGTATCCTGATCTATTTAGGAGTTTTCTTGCCATATGCTCTGGAAGAGAAGCTTAAGTCTGAGACAAGTGAGACCGCCATTAGGTGGACCAACTGATTTAGTTTCTACTCTTCAAAATGGTAGTACCAAAACAACAACAACAAAACTCAAAAATACAAAGACCTCCAAGCCTAGAATCCTTTCATATCATTTGGATTGAGGAGTGATATTGAGGTGTGTTCCCTCTATCCCTGCACGGCAGAGAGTTTTTATCAAGAAAGGATCCTGTATTTTGTCAAATGCTTTTTCTGCATCTATTGAAAGGATCATATGGTTCTTGTCTGTTCTTTTATTAATGTTGTGTATCACATTGATTGATTTGTGGATGTTGAACTGCCCTTGCAGCCCGGGAATAAATCCCACTTGGTCCTGGTGAATAATCCTTTTAATGTACTGCTAGATCCTATTAGCTAGTAGAAGTGGATGGCGTAAAAGAATCAGTGATTCAGTGGCAACCTTTCATTCATTTCAAAAGGAGATTTTAGGAGATTGAGAACTGAGAAGTAAATGCTATTCTAACTCATTTTATTTTTATCAGAAAAGACCTGAGTCTTTATAAGTCCAGCAAAATACATTTCCCGTATCTTTAAGAACATAGTGATCTGCTGTGGTCATATCATTTTTATTCTCCTTTTCTGTTTGTGCTCTTTCAATTAGAATTTTATCTAGAATATTACCCCTCTTAGAATTGGGTGATGATAAAACTATCCAACAACTTTTGCCAAACATTGAAAATTGTTCAGGATAAAGGGTAGAAATCAGGTAATTTTTAATACCAGTGGGTTAGTTCCTAAATTTTGTTGCGGTTAAAAGGGAACTGGATAAGAAATGGGCAGAAGACATGAATAGACGCTTTTCCAAAGAAGACATCCAGATGGCTAACAGGCACAGGAAAAGATGCTCAACATCAGTCATCATCAGGGACGTACAAATCAAAACCACGATGAGATACCACCTCATACCCATTAGAATGGCTAAAATTAATAACACAAGAAATAACAGGTGTTGGTGAGGATGCAGAGAAAAGGGGACCCTCTTGCCCTGTTGGTGGGAATGCAAACTGGTGCAGCCACTCTGGAGAACAGTATGGAGGTTCCTCAAAAAGTTAAAAATAGAACTACTCTATGCTCCAGCAACTGCACTCCTAGGTATTTATCCAAAAGATACAAAAATACAGATTCGAAGGGGTACATGCACCCCTATGTTTATAGCAGCATTATCAACAATAGCCAAATTATTTAGAGGGCCCCAATGTCTATTGACTGATGAGTGGATAAAGAAGAGGTGGTATGTATATATATATATATAGTATATATATATAGTATATATATATATACACACACACACACACACACAATGGAGTATTCTTTAGCCATCAAAAAGAATGAAATCTTGCCATTTGCAATGATGTGAATGGAGAGCTAGAGTATATTCTGCTAAGTTAAATAAGTCAGTCAGAGAAAGAAATATACCATATAATTTCACTCATGTGTGGAATTTAAGAAAGAAAACAGGTGAACATGTGGAAAGAGGGAAAAGAAAAAAAAGGAGAGAAGGAAACCATAAGAGACTCTTAATGATAGAGAATAAACTGAGAGTTGATGGAGGGAAGAGGGTGGGGAATGGGCTAGATGTGTGATGGGTATTAAAGAGGGTACCTGTTGTGATGAGCACTGGATATTGTATGTAGGTGATGTAGGTGATCACTGAATTCTACTCTAGAAACCAATATTGTGCTATATGTTAACTAAAATTTAAATTAAAAAAAAGGGAACTGGAGTCAGCTGGGATAAATTAAGTTCTAGATCTTGCCTTTGCCTCAATTAATAGGTTCACATCTTTTTTTTTTTTAAGATTTTATTTATTTATTCATGAGAGAGAGGGAAATGCAGAGGCAGAGGGAAAAGCAGGCTCCCCGCAGAGCAGGGAGCCCGATGCAGGACTCGATCCCAGGACCCTGGGATCATGACCTGAGCCAAAGGCAGACGCTTAACTGACTGAGCCACCCAGGCGTCCCAGTAGGTTCACATCTTTAATAGAAGACCGGGACAAAGTTATGATGAAGTCAGCAAATTTATTGTATGTTGCTATTTTTTGCATTACACAATTATTGACTTGAGTCTTAGATTAGGTTGCCTTGGAAATCTATTCTGAGATGAAGAGTTGCATGTAGGAGGTTTTTTGAGAAGTGGTCTCTAGCAATGCACCTGTAAGGAAATGAGAAAGGTAGGACTGCAAAAAGGGAGAAGCTGACCTGCAGTGCAACTGAGGCATCAGTGGAGCTTGTAGGGAGCTTTGGAGCTGGGATGTCCCTTTAGAGTTGTTCCAAATTGAAGCATGAGAGACTTTGTTCCTGAGTATGAATTGGCCATTGACTGTTGGCTCTCTCCTGGGAGGGGCCTTAATCTTTTTTTTTTTTTTTTTTAAATTTTTTTTTTTTTAAGATTGTATTTATTTGCGAGAGAGAGAATGAGAGACAGAGAGCATGAGAGGGAGGAGCAGACTCCCTGCTGAGCAGGGAGCCTGATGTGGGACTCGATCCCGGGACTCCAGGATCATGACCTGAGCCGAAGGCAGTCGCTTAACCAACTGAGCCACCCAGGCGCCCGGAGGGGCCTTAATCTTAAGTGAGATAGTTCCCTGTGGTCAAGGACATTTCTTTGTGAGGGACATAACTGTGAGCTGTCAAAAGACGATATTTCTGTCACTTGGGGGAAGGATGCTCTAACCCTCAGGAGGGAGTCTGGGTGGAGCATCCAGTACCAACCATGCTTGATAAGGTAGCACAGTATTATACACTCAACCATACAGAATATAGAATAGCAGTTTGGCAGGGAAGGTGAATCTTTGTGGATTATGGCTTCTGCTCCTGGCAAGATTAGTTGAAACTGTGCTTACCAGACTTGTTGCCTATTAACCTTGAGAGCAAGCAGAGAATATTCACACATTACCCCCTTATCCACCCATCACACTCAAAACTAAAGCTTAGATATTGTGTTTGAGAGTTGAATCTTAGATTTCTTATCCAAGAGATTCTTGTAAATTGGACAAATAGTTTATCTTGATGCCAGCTGGCTTATCACAGAATTAAGCTTTAAAGTTTTGAACTTCTAAGTTTTGAGTCACCTCAAATGAGGTCTAAAATTTCTTATTGTTCTAAAATAAGGTCTAACATTTTTTGTTAGATAACTGGTTTCATGTTAATCATTGAGAAAGTGATAATGTTTCTTTTGATTGAATTTGCTTCTAGTTATCACACTTGTTTAGATTTGGATAACATTAAGTGTGTTAGAGCTGGGTGATTCTCTAGCCGCTGTTAACCGGGCAGTTCCTAACTACTGTGAGAAGGAAGCAGTTGATCAGCTTTCAGACAATTATGTGTCACTGGATGATCCTGGAACAATAAAGGTTGACTTTTATATTAAAACTAGAGAGATCTCCTAGCAAATTCAAGCCTTGGTTTTCTAGAAAACCATGTATTTTTATATTTATAGAACTTGGATTTGATAATATCAGGGTGTTTGTCAACCTTGAATAGTTTAGAGTTAAAGTGGTCTGGGTGTTATGTATGTCTAAACATTTGAATATGGGATGCAAAGTTGAGTAACTTCATTCACTGTTAGCTATCTTGGATCTTTATACACACATGCTACAGTCAAACCAGGTTGCAATGAAATGACTTGAATTTTTTCATTTTTTTCAACAAATACTGACATTTGGGGGAAGCAAAAAGTGAACACCCACTGTGGGAACATCAAGCAGGTAGGATAGAAAGTATCCTGGAGGAACTAACATTTGAGATGAATCCTTTAAATTGATTAAGAATCAGTCATGTTAAAGGCAGAGAGGGTTTTCTAGTAAGAGGGGCAATGGGTGCAAAGGCCTCAGAACTTGTCTGTGGTTCATGATAGCTAAAACACAGGCAATTTTTGTAAGAGTCAGTAATGAGAAGGGAGGTTAAGAGCTAAGCAGAGACGTGATTATAAAAGGACTCTGAGAAACAAACAGGGTTTTAGAGGGGAGGGGGATGGGGGGATGGGTTAGCCTGGTGATGGGTATTAAGGAGGGCATGTACTGCATGGAGCACAGGGTGTTGTACGAAAACAATGGATCGTGGATCACTACATCAAAAACTAATGATGTATGGTGACTAACATAACATAATAAAATAAAATTAAAAAAACCGTATTGTGAGCATATGACTTTATGCTAAGAACATGGGGAGCCACTGAAGTGACTTAAGCAGATGAGTATCTTCACCAGATTTGTATTTTAGATTGATTAATCTAGCTGCAGTGTGGAGAGCAGTTGGAAGGGCCTATAATGGAGGTATGAAGACCACTGAGGAGACAAGGAAGAAATTGTGGGGGCCTAGATTTTGCAGGTACAGGGAAATGGTGGGGAGTGAACAGATTTGAGAGGCTTTTAGCAAGAATGTTGGGTTTTGGCAAGTTACTGGATGTGCGAGGATGACAAGCAAAGGTGACTTGCCTAAATTTTTGATGTAGGCACCGAGATAGATAAGAAATAGAATTTTTTTCTTGCTGGGGGTAAATGGGGTGGAGAGGTGACAAGTTTACTCTATGTAATAATCTGTTGGTATTCTACTGTAGCGTGAGGTAGGGATTGAGGTACATGTAGACCTACTAGTACCCATTTTTTACTATTGGGCAAAAGAAAAGATGGAGAGATGGAGAAAGGAAGAGCGTGATGGAGAAAGGAAAGAAGGAAGGGGACCTAATTAGAATTTACAAGGAAAAAAAAAGCCTTATTCCAACATGTCAGTTGCAGGTACTTAAATAACATTAAATGGGTGCAGCCATTATATTAGTGTTATCATTGCTACAAGTAACAATCAGCCTGCATGACACACAGAGAGAGGGAGTTTCTCCGTAGCTATGCTTTACTGCAAAAGCCATTCTACTTCTATTTCTTTTGAATCCTGTTGCTTTGTGAAAACACCTCAGTTCGGTGAGAAGACATTGTAGGGAACAGTTGACTTGTAAGGTATGCTGGTATATATTTCAAATCCTTTTAGCAATGGAAACAGTATTGCCTATTTTGAGGGTTTTCTATGACAAGTGGAGTCTCTGATTTCTTTTCGTATGCTTAAGGAAATCTGTAGGACAATTAAAAATACATTTTTAAAAGCAATAGAAATAGCACCACCACAAAATACCTGGTAGAATTTATTACCAGAAATTGCTTCTTTCTATGTTGAGGAGAAAGCGGTATTTTCACTCTTGAAACATTTATGAGATCATTAATTTCTCTTCCATTAACTTGTATTTTTTTCAGTGTTGAAGCTGGTCAAATGGTACTAGGGTCCTTTTCTTTTGCATTTTCATTACTTGGAATATATGCACCATATGCTAAAATGTTTGTGTAAAGGTTTATGATACATACATTGTCATTTTAATATATAACTGCTATAGAACCACTTATTACCCATTTTATCAAGCTCTTTTGCCTCATTCCATCTTGACCACTACCCCCACACCTAAGACACAGGTAGCAATCCACAAGCATTGTTAAACCCTCATAAGCTACTCAAAAAGTTTTAGGTGAGTCATATTTCCCAGTTGAAATTTCAGACACTTTCTGTCTGGGCAACTGGGGAGGTACAATGGGATGAATAAACATGCTATTATGTTTGAAAAGGGAGGACTTACTTTAGCTCTTAGCCCACTGTCTTCTGATGTCATAACCCCAGTTTATTTTATTGCAGGTATTGAATATGTGAAAGTTCCCTCTCCAGTCTGGTATGTGGTCAGAGATTTCGATACTTCTGGATGTGGGGTTTGGACGTGGCATGGTTGATGGTGAGAGAGAAGAGTTTTTGGTTCTCCATTCCAAGTAAGTTGTCTTCATATAATGAGAACCTATTATTTTATCCTGGGAGATACAATCTTTACTAAATAATCTTAATACTACCCCAAATAATACTGACTTACATATTTTATCTGTTTATGCTCTATTTTTACTACATGTTTCATTACAATAAGTAGAGAAATGTCACTGCAATTATTCTGTACAATTTCATGATTAATGTGTACATATAATTAAAATGACTTTATTAAATATTTTTTCCACTAAATAATTTTATTTTTCTTAATGAAAAATACTTTTAAGCCTTCTTATAAAGAATTTTGAGAGTATTCAGAATCAAAGAACTTGATTTATAGCCTATGCTGCTGTATTGAAGACAATACATTTAATAATCTAGAAAGTCTGTGATCAGTCTTAGTAACGGAATTTCCCTTTTTCTTAATTGATTGTTAGGGACAGCAGTAGAAATTCAGAAATTCCCGAATTTCCAGGAAGATTCTTAAATTTAGAAGTTTTTGCATAGATGTTGTATAATAAACAGGATAAATAAAGGTGTTCTTTTTCAAGTCTGAGAGTTTGTATTTATAAATAATATTGTCCTTTAGGCATTAGGCATTACAATTTGGAAAAAAAATAATGTCTGTATAAACACATTGGTCAAAAAAGTTACTTTTGCTCACAAAGATCAATACTTGTGATTGAGGCAGTGAAGCTTCCAAACATAAGGTATTATGAGGTAATTTAAAATCCTTTAGAAGAGCAGTGGGTAGTGCCTGATGTACAGACCCCTAACTGTGAACCTCAAGATGACATCCTACAATTATAGGAAATGCTAGAGGTTAGGGTAGAATTATTAGACTTCTAATACAGTAATACACTTTTCTAAGCATAATGAGCACTGACTCTGTAGCTCAGGTGGGGCTAGGTGGAGTGTGATGATGTGGCCACAGAGAGCGCAATAAAACCAGAGCGCTTCTTTTAGTTTTATTGCAGATCACTATCTTGTCTCCCACCTTCATCCTTCTGTGACCCCAATTTCCTTCTTGTGCTTAGGTGTTTTAATGGAGGAACCTGTAGCTAATAAATTCCTGCTCTACTTTTGATGCCTTCAGGAGTCCACATATTTATCTTGTCCCCCCGCCCCCCACCTTCTTCACACTGAAACTATTTGTTCTGCTGTATTCCTGCTACTCTCCACTGGAGAAATATTCACCTTAAGTGATCCACTGGAAAGTGTCTGTTCAGATTCAATTTGAGGCATATCCTCCTTCAACTCTTCTCTGATCTCCCCTGGTTAGGGCTAACCACTTCAGCTTTGAATCCCCAGTAAATGTACCTATTTCTTTTATAACCACATAATCCTTTATTGCACTGCCCTTCTCTACTTCTACTCCAGACTGTAGGCCTTTCTGGGATGGGTAGCATGTCTTATTCATTCTTATTGCTCCTGTGCCTAGCCAATTCCAAAATGACAAACATATACATTTATATTTTCTATTTTTCTGGACAGATTATTTAAAATACGAAAGTCTGATGGGTAGGGAGATAGGCACATCCAGTTCATCACCAAGTTCCACCTCTTTTGCCATCTAGACATGTCTTATTTCCAAGTTTTCCATCTTGCTCTCTTTATTCAAGATTAGGTTCTCTTCTTCTCTTTGCTGCATATTAAATCTGTCCTCTTGGTGTACTGAACATTTAAAAATTGTTTGGAGGGTAAATGTACATTATGTTTTATTTTTTATTTTTTTTTTTACAACAGTAACAACTGTCTTCTAATGGATCCCCTTCCCATTAATCTTAACTCACATTCATCCTTCAAATAGCTGACATAATAATTTATTAATGTACAAATCTTCAATATCCCTCCATAGTTTATAGGATAAATTCTAAGATTCTTTACATGTTACACAAGATCTTTTGTGATCTGACCCATAATTCTCTAATTTCCTTTCTTGTTATTTCTTGCTCCAGCCATATTATACTTTTTATATTGTGCCATTTAGTGCAGTTTCTTGCCTTTGCCTTGCTCTTCTTCACTTTTCTGGCAAACTCCTACTCATGTGCAGGATATTGTAGAGATTAAGAGAGAACAGATACATAACCTGTTTCTAACACCCATTTATAAACTACTGAAGCTTGGGCAAGTTGCTCACCTCTCTGTGCCTCAATTTTCTCATCTGTAAATTAGGGCTAATAATAGTCTCTGCCTAGTAAGTACACAAATGTAAGCTATTATTATTTATTTTATCCCTTAAGACTTAACAAAGAATTCTCCTCCTCCAGGAAACCTTTCAAGATTTCCCAGGATGGATTAGGTTTCCTTCCTACATGCTCCATAACTTCTTGCATATCTCTGTTCTTAGACTCAGCACATTTTGTATGGATGGTATCTTTATGTAACTGCCTTCTCATCAGACCATGAGCCCCTTGAAGGAAGAAATCATATTTTATTCAGTTTAATGTCTTTAGCATAATGCTTGTCCAGAGTAAATTCTTAATAAATGTTTGATGAATGAATGAATTGTATAGTGGGAAGAATTCATGCTTTGGAGTCAGACAGATGTGTTCAAATCCAGTACTTACTATCTCTACATCTACAGGCAAGTAACTGTTTCTTTATGTATAAATAGGGATGATGCACCCCTCACTTTTAGGATTAGTGATAGTATGTAGTCTACTGGAGTATATGATAATTGTTGTTATTATTGTTATTACCCTGAAAATATATAATAATTTTATCTCAGAGTTAGAGTTAGTAGGCAGATACACTTTTTACCCCTTGAAGAATCATCTTAATTCTAAAGAATATATACTCTCGTACTTAAGTTTTTCTAAAACTAATCTCCTGTTGAATTTCCCTTGAAGTACCCATGGCTTGCTGAATTCCTGTATCGTCTGTTAATACTCAGTGGACATTTAGCATTTTTCCTTGCAGTTTTACCAACATCGTTATGTTTGCTTTGTGCAAATAGATTGTAAGCCTTTTGAGGACAATAATCATGTCTTATATATCTTTTTATTTTCTTCCTATTTCCCTATCCTTTGCTCTTGTCCCCTTTTCCAAATAAAAACTAACAGATCAATAAATAAATGTTGATTGATGATGATGAGTGGAAGCCCAAGAGCAGGCAGGGGTAACTGGAATGTTCTGGCTCTGGGAAGGTCCATCTCATTTGAAGTAGAATCTCAGCCAACAGTTAATGCAAAGATTGCATTGGACATGAAGGGGAATATAGAAGAAATATAAGATGGTCCCTTCTCTGCAGGAGCTGACAATCTACTTGGCAAGATAAAGCATGCCCACACTGAACTGTTAAGGAATAGCACTGGACAGAATGTGATGAAGCCTACATAGTGTTCAGAGGGAGAGAAATTAGAAATTCATGCAGGTGAGGTTGAAGTCAAGAGAATGTTGGGAGGCTCAGAGGGGAAAGAGACAGAACCTTATAGATACTTGAGTGCTTACGATGTGCCAGGCATTGTGATGAGTGATGAATGTGTATTCTGTGTGTGTGTGTGTGTGTGTGCACCTGTGCATCTGATAGGAACTTTTTATTCATACATTAATTCAATAAACATTTTTAAAAATTGTGGTAAAAAACACAGAACATAAAATTTACCACCGTAACCATTTTAAATGTATAGTTCATATATTTACATTGCTGTGCAAGAGATTTCCAAAACTTTTTCAGCTTGCAGAACTGAAACTATGTACCCACTAAACAAATACTGATTCCTGTCTTGCCTTGAACATGTATTGTTTTATCTAATTCTTACAACAAACCTGTGAGATAATGTTAGGAATACTATTTTAATTAAATGAGGCTTAGAGATTGAAGAAAATTTCCCAAGGTCTTATAATTAATAAAGGTAGAATCACATGAACCTTGGACCAGGAAGGGAATGAACTATTAAGAACCTATGATTTCAGGCAAAATAGCAGAAGAGCTATATTTTGCTTTTATGTGGGAGTTGGTTTCTATGGGACATTCATGGATATGGTGGATTTTGCCTCTAAAATGTGCCATAAAGCATCAGATACTGCTCTACCTTCAATAGCTCTCCTTCCTAGTCTTAAGGTCTCTGTTGTCTGGAATGCTGCTGCTGATTTGAGAACGTCAGAAAAATGGTAGTGGGTTCCTGTGTTTGATTTTTGGGCATGCGATCCTCTTAGGACACAAGGTATTGAATGAAGACTGTTCTTTAGAGTGAATGAAGTTGGATCAAGTTTGAAATCTTTCTAGAACTGTTCTTGAAGTGTCTTAATGGAAAGCTGGCCTATTGGATTGATGGTGGCAAGGACAAGGAAGTATGTAGGTCATATATATACATATACATATATATATATATAAATATAAATGGAGACCTTGAAGATGGTGATGATAAAATATATATATATATTTTTTTCTTTTTTTTTTTTTGCCAGATTTTCAGGTTGACAGAGAGGAGTGGAAGTGAAAATGTAAGAGCCAAATATGGTCCCTGACTTAAAAGAGCTCCCTGTTGGTTGAGGCCTTATAAATAGATTTTTCCTGCTGAGATATATTCTGGCAATAGATTAGGCCACATATGGAGTTCTACAGAGTAGTTGTTTAAGGAAGGCACTGGGGATGGCAGATGTACTTGGGAGGATGAATCAGGATCGGAAATCATTAATTGTGAAATAATGCATTTTATTTGTCAAGCAGTATGTGAGGTGCTTTTTATACGTTTTGTCTAATTCTCAAGACATCTTGTGGTAGACATTAGTGTTCTAATTTGACAAACTGTGTCTCAAAAAGGTAAAGATTTGTCCTAGATTGGTTGGGCTGGTTATTAAACTATCATCTCTTGGCTTCAAACCCATTGTTCTATATTTTGCTTTTTGATACTGGGCTGAGTATCTACAAGTCATGTTTCTGATTTGTCAGTTGGTTAAACTCCATCAGTGGGGGATGCTAGAGGGAGATTGCAAGCCGAAGGAGGTAGATGGAACATGCTTCTTTTTCTTTGCTGTTGTTTTCTGTTTTTCTTCTTATTTGCTTTCTGTCGGCTTTCTTTTCCCATAAGCAACACCCTAGCGATGCTTTTTTGCCCCCGCAGCAGCACTGTGTTCCACTAGCAGCAGTCGAGTCCAGTTTGCAGCTTTTTCCCAACAGCCGTAGAGCCAGCCCATACAGACCCCAGTACCAACTGGCCCATTTCCCCCTCGTCAGTGGTCTGGGATCCAGCCCCATGTGACTCTTCCTCCTTCTGAGCTCAGGTTCCCCACACCTCTGAATATCCCCACCTCCTTAAGAGTCTGAGTTTCAGCACTATGAGGTCTACCCTCCAGGCTTCTGTTAATAATTCTAACTTCTTTTCTTTGTTCCTCCATTGTTAGGGATGGCCACTATGACTTACAGTTAATGTATCTATGATACCCTAGAGTTCTCTTTTTGTCTTTTCAGTAACTAATCAATAAATTTTACTGAATTAACAACTCTTTTTTATTCATTTCTTTCTGTTTAAATAACTAATGTGATTTCAATCTCTTGGTTAGAACCTGAAACAATTATATAACTACTCATCATCATCATCATCATTATCAAGGCCTCCATTTATTATTTACAAGGTAGTAGGACCACATTTCTTTTCTTGCTACCAATCTGGCTGCCTATGGGTTGGAGCAGATTTTTTCAGGGGGCACTGGCAGCTTAATCTTGCTAGCACTTAGTGTCTATAAGCCCTATCTTGATGAAATTTTTTAACCTGTGTGTTTACTATTTTTCAAAGCATTTCCAACAAAGCTCTTCATAAGGGCAGGGACCATGCTTATTTTTTCCCATGGAATCCATAGGGCCAGGAGCAGTGTCTAGCATTGTTTGGTAGGAGTTATTAGTATGCATTTATTGAACAAAGAATTGGATAAATGAGTGAATGAATGAGGAGGGCTCAGCTAGAACTTCATCCTTTCCAGTGGATGGATTCTAGTAACTGACCGCCTTAATTTCTGACCTTACTGCTGACTTGTACTTCTCTTCCCATCAAGGCTTGATCTGGAACCCATTATGTTTGACTGAGGCATGACAGCCATTCTAGAACTTATCAACTTCATATTTATTGTTCCCTTCACTGTCTATGTGCTTTGAGCTATTGGCTAGGAATGTGCTTCCAATCAGGTGGCTCTTCCTTGAACCATAGCATTACCGTGGTCTCTGCCTACTGCTAGGTTCCACCCTAGACATCTCTGTGGAATTAACCTCCCCTGAGCATTGGGGAAGTCCCCTTTGGCATTAGGATTTGATTAACAGCCAACCTCTCATACTCTCTACATCCAGCTGGTTAACCCCCCCTGTCTCTGTCCCCACCCCAGCCCTCTACCCGCCAGGATCCAGGCCCATGCTATTCTCTCTGCCAGCCTTTGGAGTTTCTACATGTCTGTGGTTAAGGCTGCACGGTTTAGGATGTTTATGATTCAGATATTTTTCACTGGTCCTTATTATATGCAGCACAAGCCAAGAAAGCAGACTTTCTCCTTAATCTCACCTCAGAGGTGAAATAAAAATCCCTTTCGTGTTTAAACTTTTCCTAGTGACTTTTATGCTTGAATAAACTTTTCCTGGTTATATGACTATTGAAGCAAGGATGCATTAATATATATACCTACATTTGTAATTGAACGTGACTTGATATTATTGCTCCTCAAATTGAAGTCAAATATGATTTTGTGTAAGATTTAACATTAATATCTTGTGTTTTGTTTCCACTTGTTATTATATCTACTGTTTTTATTTTCCAGGCAGAGAAGAACCGTTCATACATAGGTCCTTTCACCTTACTGACTTGCTGATTTTCCTCTCTTTACCTGTAATATCAGAGACTGGTAGAAACTTCTACATAGAAGTTGGAAAGCCTCATATCCATAACAGTATATCCTGTGATGATTTTTCTTCTAATAATCAGAGTTCTGGTTGTCACGTTATACTAGGAAGCTTTTCAAGGTGCGTTGCCTTTGAAGTAACCACACAAATGCTTCTCCCCTCTTTACTCTATGATTATTATTCCACTGACATGAATAAGTAGATGATTGACTTTATGGCCACAACCCGACAGTGAGACCCTACAGAACAGAGATAATTGGAACACAGAGATAGAGTAGAACCACAAGGTTCTACCCAAAAGAGTAGACAGAGGAAGATAGCAACAGGAAATGACCCAGTGAAGTCTCAACAAATAGTTAATAGTAGCTGGGAAGTATAGCTGGTAGTAGGGACCCAGAAGTGAGGTCTGGAGTATAGGCAGTATTGCCTAAGAAAACTGTGGAAACCAGGCAGGGATTTAGATATTGTAGGAATAAAAAGAGATGCAGGTCCTGGGACAGAGTTTGAGATCTGGGATTTAAGAACCCAGATTCTTACAGGCTCTCCATGTAGGCCACTGAGTTATGTCCTAAGAATCTGTAGGTCTTTTCACCTGTAACTGGGGCAAGCAATCATGAACAGTAATCTAGGAGCTGAGTGGGATAGATAGTGAGTTGGGTCTGATTTCCCTGTGTGTAAAATTTAGAAATGGGAACATTGCCATTGGTCAGGGGTTAGATATTGCTAAGGACAAAGGACAAAGATAGTGGTGTTCTTTCTCTGGATAACGTCCCCTCCACTTCATTGTTGTCTGAGTATTCTGTGATATATTGGGAGGGGGGAAAGAATTAGTCAGAAAGGACATGGGAAGTCATTGTAATAAAATATTTCTGAATATCAGTTTTGGTCTGGGGTACTACTTGACTCCTGTGGCATGGATGATGATTTATGGAAAATTCAGTATCTTAAGTTTCTGTAACCTACAGGTTCTCAACTAGGTGTGACTTTGCCTTCTCCTCCCCTGGCCCAGAACACCTGTCAATGTATGGAAACATATTTGTTATGACTGAGGGAAGGGATAGGGAGCTGCTCATAATCCACCTACATCCTGTGCCTCCTACAATGCACAGGACCTCCCCCGACAACTGCAACAAAGAATTATCCAGTTCAAATATTAGTAGTGTCAAGGTTGAGAAACCCTGCTATAAACCAAATGGACTCTGTCCTTCCTTTTTTTTTTTTTTTTTTTTTTAAGATTTTATTTATTTATTTGAGAGAGAGAGCGAGAATGCAAGAGCAGGGGGAGGGAGAAGCAGACTCCCCGCTGAGCAGGGAGCCCAATGCGGAACTTGATCCCAGGACACTGGGATCATGATTTGAGCCGAAGGCAGACACTTAACCAACTGAGCCACCCAGGTGCCCCATCTGTCCTTTTATTATCCTGGGATTCTTTGTCACTGTGGACATGTTTCTTGGGCAGTTATCATACTCCTATAAACATTGTAAAGTTATTTTGAATGTGACAGAATCCTCTTTAAGCATACAGTTATCTACTAGGTCTCCACAGACTAGCATTGTCAAGCCTTGTCCCCTCCATGTGTGTGTTTCTGTGTGTAGTAGGATGAAACTGCAGATCCTCACAGACAGACATTCACAAGGGATTAACTCATGACGTTGACTTTTGAGACTTTTATCCATCTGAGCTACTCAGTGGAATAGGTACTCTACACAGAGATGCAAAAATGGTTCTCTTTTTTTCCTCTAAGTTTGAAGCTACAATGTGACCTAATATTTGTTTTAATGCTGATTAGTTCCTTCAGTGCAGTCAAAAGCAACAAAACCTGGAGTGAAATCCTGTCATTCTTGCAAACATATTCTCTCCTCTTCCAGGAACAACCTGGAGACTTGGCCTGGATTGCATAGAATCTATATACCCTGGGCTACCAATAAAATGTGTGCTGCCTAGCCAGAATTGAGGAATCTTTGTCAATCTGTTAATCAGTAGGGTTTATTTAGGGATCCTTGATTTTTTCAGAGGAATTTTTTTTGTAATGGAGAATTTCTAGGCCCCTTTAATTCTAGATCACTGAGGGACTAGATGAGTTCATTCCCCCTTGTGTTCAGGTGCCTTATAGTTATCTAACATATAGAACCATAGATTTGAAAAAAAACCTGAGAGGGGTTGGCTAACTGCTATATAAAACCAAACCTGTCTTGCTGCCTGCCTGTTTTTATAAATAACATTTTATTGGAACACAGAAATGCTTATGCATTTACATATCGTGGATGGCTGTTTTTGCATTAAAATAGCAGGGCTGAATAGTTGTAACAGAGACTGTATGTCCCACAAAACCTAAAATATTATTTGTTTCTTTATGGAACAAGTTTCTTGACCCCCAATCCAGTCCACCTTCCTCATTTTACAGATGAAGAAACCGAATTCTAGAGAGATTAAGTGACTAGGCCAAGGTCATACTGCCAACAGAATTGAGGTTAAAGCATGATTAATACATGTTTTGAGGAATGAGGATGATGAATATCAGACCATTGACAAGCTGTGTTCTAATAGCAAAATGGGGGAAAAATAAATATGCTATAAGTCACTTTACCTAAAGACAAAAAAACTGTCTTGATTGATTTATTTCCCCCACTGAATCACTCAGTCATCTTTATGCCATTCAGATATAGCTGAAGTAAGACTTGAGTCAAGTGATATCACAATTTTATGCAGTTAGGTTTTCCAAAGAATAGCAGAATATTTATTGGTTAGTCTCCTGTGTCTCAGTATTATATTCCTCAAAAGTTGAATTATTGATAGTAAGTCAGGGAAGACATTTTGGTAATTGCTGAAATCCTGAATGTATTTAGACTGACTAACTGTCCCTGTGTTCTGCTGTGGCACCAGCTGACAGTGATGAAATCTATAGAAGTAGGACACATTTCCATAACATGAATATTCAGGGTTGGTGATGCAAGAATTATTATTAAACCACTGGGAAGGAACACATTCTCCTTATTATTTGATTGAATACTAAATGCTGCCTTTTAAAAATAATTCAGTATAAACGCTTTGATAATGAGGAAAGAGGGATGCATGGGAAAAAAAATCTCATACATTTTCCCTTGGTACATAAGAAGGAGATCAAATTGAATTTAAAATATATAGCCTGTCTAGAGGAACTATTTTGGAATCATTAGCTATATTTCATCTACATCTGTGTTATGTATATTGAAGTATAATGTAATAGATGTCAGGGTAGAGCTTGATTTAAATGATGTATATAAAAACAGAATATGTAAAGAAGCATGTTCAACTGTAAATAAAGACCCTTGAAAATTAGTAAAATGCTGATTACAAATAATAATAATTATCACCAAAATAATATTTGTTAGATGTTGGGCATTACCACATTTCTAAGGAAAGATATTTGCTTTTCTGTAAATGACACAGTTTATACTTACCAAAGGGTCCTAGAACCTCTAAGAATCCTAAACACACAACTGAAGTTCCATCATATATGAAGTATATCTGGTTCTTCATAGCAAAGATTTTATGTATGAGAAATAAAAAAGAAAGGAAACTGTTTTCATTCATTCATCCATTGAACAAGAATTAAACTGCTCACGCCAGGCAGTGTACTAGGCTCTGGTCTCACACAAATAAAATAGACACAGAGGCTCCTCTCTTCTAAAAACCCATGATCTAATGGAGGGTGCATGCAAATAGAAATAGAAACAATTTCAACAAGAATGGTATATGTTCTATAATAGAGATAAGCTTAGGAGTCTGTTGTGCCCAATTTCTCTTTTCTTTTACTAGTTTCTCATCATTTGTTCAAGCTCCTCTCCCCCAATCGGTTTGAGTGGGGTTGTCCTTTAATCCACGATGGAGTTTGGTACCCTTCTATTTTTCTCTTTCTACCTCCTTCTCCCACCTTGAGGGTTTTACCGCTACCCCAATTTACTAATTGGGTTGTGCCTGCCCTTGACTGTTTTCTCTAAGCTGCCCATACCTTTAGACTTCTAGACTTTTTACTTACTTCATCTTTTCTTCTTCTTCCCCCTCACCAAAACTAAGCTGTTTAGTGAGTTCCTATTACTGAGGTTCACTCTATCAAATACTAAAATACATATTCAGTTAAGTCATCTGTTAGGTGTGCCCATTGGCCACCAGCAAATATATCCCAGGATCAATGTAGCATTTTATTTTAAATGGGAATTCTTGATGACTACAGATCCTTTATCCAAATAGAGTTGAGGGGAGCAAGGCTAAGGTTTCAGGCATGGTCATCAAAAGGTGGAAGAGACATTTTTTGGTCCCTCAGGTCACACTATATAGGCAAAGGATAAATGAACAAGAGACTTGGTGAAGCAAGGTCAATGAGAGACTGGAACAACCAGAGAAGTGTCACAGGCAATTCTTTCTAGCACAATGGCCACTCATCCCATACTTTTTCTTCCTCCATTTCTTAAAAGGATACCAGCTATGTATGGTGCCTGGCGCCATGATATATTGGAAGAATATGGATTTTGGATTCAGACAGTGCTCAAATCAGACCCATTTTCTGCAAAAATAAAAATGCATGTGTGAACATCTAGCATACTGCTTGGCTTCAGATACCAATATGTGTTCAGATCGATGTATGTGATGGTTTTTTTCTTTATTTTCCTCCCTTCCTTCCTTCACCAAGAGGGATAATAAGCAGTAGCTGTTTGCACAAGTCTGAGTAAAGAAGCGTTGTAGAGAGAGTAAAAAGTTTTTTTGGAATTGACCTCCACAGGGCAAATTCATGGCAGATCTACATTATTTATTCAAAGAGAGAACTGCATTGTAATCATACTCCTGGATGCATGGGGTAAATTAGTGACAGCTGAACACCTCAGTCACTGTGAGATGGCAACCTGAAATGGGTGCCTCCGAGGGAAGGGGCAGAGACCTCCTCCAAGGTCGTGCAGAAGCAAGGCAGCAGGCAGCATTGCAGGGGAGGCAACTGCTAGGAGAGATGCCTGCAGAGAGGAGCTGCTATGGGATGCTTCTTTTTGAGGTGGGGTGACAGTGTGAATATGTTTCAAGTTGTCAGCCACTGTGGATCCTCTCCAAAGAGCCACTCTCAAAACTCTGGTTTTGACCTCATTCTTGAGGCTTTTAAGAAGCAGTACCCTGAAGCTATTTTGTTTGTTTTCTTTTGCTTTAATGGCTTACAACATTACAACATGGGTTTAAGTGAAGGAGAGTTTAGAGAAATAGAAAGTCACTGATGTAGGCAAAGTTGAAAAGGAAACAGGAGTCATGTTAATTTTACTGACATAACTCATGGCAGAAGTGGCTGAGCTTTTTAGCAGGAGTAGGGCACTGCTGGTAGGTAGTGTGTGTTCACGGTTGAGGTAGCTAGGATAGGATGTGAGCCAGAAACTGTTGTCCTGGATAGGAAGAGGGGAAACACGATTGAAACCACTTCCTCATTGAGTAGAGTACCAGGGATAGAAAAAAAAAAAAAACTGGAGTAAACTCAGTCATAACAAAGCGTCCTTTTTCTCTCCTGCTCCACACAGTTATGGGGATCAACAGCTTTGCCCAAGACACTATAGTGAGGTCTGTCACTGTCCATAGATAGACCATCTATGGAAAGATGGCACTGGCAATGATTTCAGAGACAAGTAGATTCATTGCGAGTCATTGGACTCTACCTGAACCACTTGTGAGACCAAGAGGACACACTGGACAATCTCTTGGGAACGGAAAGTTCAAAAAAAGGAAACGGGCTTCAAGAATGGGACAATCAGTAATGTGATCATGAGACAAAATGGGAAGACAAATAGGAAGCAAAATAGGTACAGGAGCAGCAGGCTCTGGGATTAGAGGCAATTCTAGGATAACTTCCAAAGGGTTGGGATGTGCCAACAATAGCTTGATAATAAATCAAGTACTTTATCAGGGCAGCTTGGTGTTTCCCCCCAGTATCCTACCCCCAGAGCTGCTGTACCATCAAACTATATCTTCTTTGGTCCAGGAGTTTCCTGAGTCTGCCTCCCAAGTAATACCTTCTGAGTAAACCGGAGACTTTACCAGAACCAGATGGGAGCTGACTCTAAAGAGTCTTCATGATAACTCCTCTTGGTCACATTCCTTACGTATTGGCTCATATAGATAGAATTTAGGTTGGGACTGTTTTCTGTCTTCCTGAGGAATGGAGATCATAACTGCATATTCAAGTTTTTGCTGTTATTGATGATAATAAACTCATTGCTATTTTATCACAGGCTTTAAAAAATGATCTTTAAAAAATGATCAAGAAGCAAAGAGCATTTGCTTCTTGATTTCATTGTAGACAACCTTATTAAGGACTGTGTATCAATAGTATTGTTCTATTTTGTAGCATAATTTTGTAGCCTTATATAAGAATATGCAAAATACACTGGGTATTATACGTAAACAATGAATCATGGAACACTACATCAAAAACTAATGATGTAATGTATGGTGATTAACATAACATAATAAAATAAAAAAAATAAAAAAAAGAATATGCAAAATAAAAAGTTGTCACATTTTTGACAAATGCAGTGACAGAATATATAGGAATGTGTGATAACTTACTGTTTTTAAAGGACAAAATTCAATTTTTGGCGCTGAATTGGAGTTGTGATTTGCTAAGTCTAGTGTAGAAAAACTAACTCATTAATCTAGAGCTGAACGGGATCAGTGAGACAGGTAAGGAGATTTCCCCAGGTAACACTAATGGAGCATGTCTTGTGTCTTGGTGTAGAGCCTATGCAGGCAGGAGAAGCATGAGGAAGCCCAGTAAGAAGAAGGTAGACCAGGAAAGGGATAGAGTGGGTTACTACCAAGGGCCAAACACTTCTGTTATTCCGATTAGTGAGGAAATGCAGTATTTCAAAAAATTCTTTTTTTTTTTTTTAAATAAAAAAATTCTTCTTAAGGGGAGGAATATCTAGATCCTCCAGGGCAATTCTTTCCCTCTCCTGTAAGATCTGCTTATGTCCTGCTGATAGGTTTTGCTCCCTCAGGCATTTTCAATACTGTCCCTAGGAGAAGACTGGTCTTAATGGGTAGAGTGACTATTTGGAGGGACTTGGTCCTCATTTGGAAAGTCAGATCATCTACCATGTCCTTCATCACATTCTTGCCATTGACAGTGAATGAAAATTGCTCCTCATGTTGATCCTTGGAACTTCACAGGAGCAGGGCAGTATCCCAGCATGAATAGGATACTGGCACCAGTGACTTTTCAGTTTTTACTGCTCATATCAGTTTGGTAGGGCTGCCATTTAAAAATGGCACAGACTGGGTAGCTTAAATAACAGAAATTTATTTTCTCACAGTTCTGGGGGCTAGGAAGCCAAGTTCAATGGGCTAGTAGGTGTGATTTCTCCTGAGGCCCCTCTCCTTCACTTACAGATGGTCTTCTTGCTGTGACATGGTCTTTTCTCTGTGCACATATACCCTTGGTGTTTCTTCCTCTTCTGACCTCATTGAACCTTAATTACCTCTTTAAAGGTGCTATTTCCAAATATAGTCACATTGAAGGCTTCAACATATGAATTTTGAGGGACACATTTCAGTCTATAACACTTCTCATGGAACTTCTGTTGGTGGAAAACATCAGTAGAGAGGTAGCATGAATAAATACAGCCTGATTTTTTTGAGCCACTAATATTTTAGGATTGATTGTTAATGCAGTACAACCTAGTCTATTCAGATTAATAATCATGGCTTATCATTTCTTGGAGTTGAGTAGCAGCATATTATCCTGTGTAACGAGATAGAACAACTTCTAGTAGGCTGTGCACTGCAATGCACCTGCACATAATCAGGTATACCAGACCATCCAGAAAGGATGTTTGAGAAGGGATGGAATTGGAATTGCAACAGTAGTTAACAACTGTTTATTGAGCACCACTGTGTCACGCCCTAGAGAGAGAAGGGACACTATCACTGTCTCACAGCCCAGGAAAAAAGAGATATTAAACAAACATACACATAGGTTATTATTTTATTAAAATTTAGATAAGTGCTAATAAAAGATTATATGTTAGTTTTTATGTTTTCATTTTTGACTTCAAAGCTGACTGGTTTCATGTGAATCAGATCTGGTACATCTAGAAATTAGATGATATTTACTACATGAACAGAGGTGAGCACTGAAAGTGTAGTGTTGTAGGCAGGGTAACTGTGAAATTGTATCAGCTCTTTGCATCGAGATTTGGGAGTCCTCAGCATGTAGATGATAATTGAAGTCATGGGAATGAATGATGTCACCCATGAGGATGAGACTAATGTTGGGTGAGACGAAAAAAGAGACAAGAGCAAGAGCCCAAGAACATCACTATTTAAAGAACAGGAGGAGAATGAGGTTCATTCAAAATGACCGAGACAGAACCCCTTGGAGATGTAAGAAGAAAGTCAAGAAAGTAGTGCTACAGAGTCAAATGAAGAAAGTATCTTCAGGAGTAGGAGGGAGTAGACGTTCCTGCCAAGAGTTAACTAATACGAGAACTAGAATGTGCACTTGAGGTTTAGCAACAAGAAGTCATTAGTGACTTTAATAAATGTCACTAGAGTGGTGAAATCAATCTAGCATGTTGAGGTATGAATAGGAGTTGAGGAAATGGCTGTTGGGAATGTATACATCTCTTTTAAAAAATGTGGCTATGAGAGGAATGAGGCAAAGTGATGGTTGAGAAGAAATAGAAATGGAAAAGGTGAATTTTTACATTTTAAATTAGAAAAAGCAAATATAAATTCTAATGAGGGGGGTAGAACCAAGGAGTTGAAGATACAGGAGGGAGGGTATAATCTATAGAGCTGGGTCCTGACCTAATAGGGGCAGATAAGGGAGGGTAAATCTTGTCAAGAGGAAGGACTTCTCTTCTACTGTTATAGTAGGGAAGGATGAGAAGATGGCTGGAGAAGAAAGTTTATAGATTTGTAGCAGGAAACTGAAAGAATTTATGTGTGATGATGTGGTAGTCATTAATGCTGTTGCCAGTTATTTTGGTTTCTCCTGCAGGGCATTTTGGGATTGCATTTCCTTGTCTTCCTGGAGTGGTCATGAGACTTGCTTTGGTCATTAAAATGTGAGCAAAACCTTCTAGGTCATTAGAATGCAAGCAAAACTTTCTCCACTTGGAGAGCCAGTGGGTGATTTGCCACATTCTTTTCCCTTTGCCAAAATGATTAATAGCATTCCAAACAGTGGCTGCTCCATTAGCCAGGATCCTGATTGAGGACAGTGCAGAGCAGACCTGGGTGATCTACAATAGACATATAGTTTGAGTGAAAAATAAACCTTGTTTGTTTGTTTGTTTTGAGCCACTGCGATTTTAGGATTGCTTGTTAATGCAGCATAACCTAGTTTATTTGAACTATAATTGTGGTTTGTATTCTCTCCGAGAAGCCAGAATGGATATCCTTCTAAGCTGAGCTGTAAAGTGAAATTGTTATTTATTTTAAAGTCATTCTAGCTTATCAATCACACTTACCAATTTTACACATTTGGTTGGAAGCAGAAGAAATGACTGACATGTTCATTTATTTCAGCATCTTAATTTTTCTCCACATAGAAGCAGTAGTGACTCATAACAACACAAAATAGCTTTTTTAAAATCTGTAAAATAGATAAGTTGTATTGAGCAGTTTTTTGTTTTTTTTGAGAGCGTGCGCATGCGCGAGCTAGGAGGGAAAGGGGCAGGGGGAGAGGGAGAGAGAGAATCTTAAGCAGGTTCCACACCCAGCACAGAGCCAACACAGGGCTCCGACTCGCGACCCTGAGATCATGACCTGAGCCAAAATCAAGAGTCGGATGCTTAACTGACTGAGCCACTCAGGGGCCCCAGTTTTGAGTAGTTCTAAAGTAAAGGACAAGCAGTAAAGTTTTATTGCTAAAAACCTACTTTGGAATATCCTCTGTCTAAATTACCAGAGGTAATTTAGGTAAATAAAAAGGTAAAAGCATGCATGGTGTGACATGCAAAGTGAGGGAAGGACTTGTGAGTTTCTGAAGACATCAAGAAGACTTGCTTTTCTACCAAAAACATCAAGGCACAGTTAGGGATTTAAGGACAGTGGAAGACCAGAGCTCGATTCCTGATAAAAATATGTAAGAGCTAGTGTGTGTGTGTGTGTGTGTGTGTGTGTGTGTGTGTGTGTTTAAAGCTAGTGGTTTTATAAAATCTTTTAAATGGATAACTAGTGTTCAGTTAAAAACAATTTCAATACATAGGGTTGCATATACATATATATGAATATGTATATATATTATACACACACATATAATAAGAGGCTTGTTAATAAGAGGCTTTTTGGTGTTTGTTCCACTTTAGTTTAACAGGATTTAAAAAAAAAAATTCCTAAGTGAAAAGCTTTGCAAGAAGGAGAAGTAAAATTTTCTTTTACATTAAACTCAGTCAATACCCAGAATCATGCTTATATATGTTTAGTTGCTCAGATTGTTTAGAAACTAATGAAAAAAAGAATTATGCATCTTCTTTTACTCTCCAGTCTCTTACCTCAGATGAAATTCTAGGCCAAGGTATTGACACGGCTTATAATCTCAGAGCTGTTTTAATGAATTTGGGTAGGTTCAGAGGCCCCTTACTAAAGCTGGAATTTATAACAATATTTGCACAAAATAGGAATAGGTAAGCAAGTCAGTTTACCTGAAAAGAAATATATTTTATTTAATTAATTTGGAAATAGCCCATATAGCTCCAAAAATTATGGAAAATGATGATGAACCTCAGTCGAGAATGGAAATGCCAGGGTATCCTGCTTGTATTTCAGTGCAGCAGTTGGTATTTGGCTCATCCAGTCTTTATTTGGTGAGGGGTCAAAGTTATTAAAAATAGAAACAAAACAAAGCAAGATAAATGAATCAGCAGCAAGATGAAACACAGATCAAACAATCTGAAATAACATAGAAAATTGTTGGCCCCATATTTACAAGTCCAGAGGCATTTTGGGCTTCACAGTTGCCTCAACCCATGTTCTTTTAACTCTCCTTTCCTCTATGTTCATGGTATGTTCTCAGGCTTTAAACAAGATGATGGCCACAGTTCCTGGCTTTGTAATCACCCAAAAAAACATTCCGAGGGAGAAGAAGAAATGCTTGTGTACCATGGTCATATGACACTCTGAATTAATAATAGAGCCTAGGAAAATGGAATGTTCTCTCTGGTTTAAGCTATATAAGAGTCATATCAGGACTGAGTCAGTGTGCTGTTTGTGGAAGGGCTATCTGACAGAAAGAAGGAAGGGGTGAAGGGAGGTTGGTTACAGTCAGGTGACAACAGTATCCATAACATCTGTTTGTATGATTGGCACAGCCTCTGTCACTTTCTCTGCTTGTGCTAAGTTTTGCTGTAGCCCATTTAAGGTGTTATTCTAGCAGCTGAATTTGGCTAGAGAGTCAAGGCAGTGATTTAATTGGGAACCCTTGGAGAGACTAATTTATATAAATATACTTAATTTTATTGCTAAGGAACACATTTCTCAGTCCTTCCCCCTATTCTAAAGAAGGTTACAAAGTGCTCAAAGTTATTTGCTGCAAATGGAACTTTCATAAGTAGTTAATGAAGTTTCAGTGCCTGAACTGCAGGGTATTTGATTATTGGGAAATCTTGACATTAATCTAAAGCTCTTTCTCAGCTCTCTTACTCTATCATTAAAGGAATCTCCTCATTGGTCAATTTATCTCCACTGATATTGATCTCACTTTATCTATTTTTGGACCTACTAGTGCTTCATTGTGAAAAAGGAAGGCTGTGGAGAATGCAATACAACCCTTTCCACCTCTCTCTATTTCCCATACATATGCAGTGCTTTTCCATGTGGGGATCATTGAATTTAAAGCATCACAAGACCAAGTGGGATATATTTTATTTGAGATATAATCATGTTTTCTTATCATTTGTCCATTTTTTTCACTAAGGTTACCCTTTTTTAAAAAAAATTTATTTAAATTCAATTAGCCAACATACAGTGCATCATTAGTTTCAGATGTAGTGTTCAATAATTCATCAGCTGTGTATAACACCCAGTGCTCATCATATCACATGCCCTCCTTAATGCCCATTACCCATTTACCCCATTCCCCCACCCACCTCCCCTCTAGCAACCCTCAGTTTGTTTCCTATAGTTAAGAGTCTCTCTAAATAAAATCTTAAAAAAAAAAAAAAATAGGGCACCTGGGTGGCTTAGTCATTAAGCGTCTGCCTTCAGCTCAGGTCATGATCCTGGGGTCCTGGGATTGGGCCCTGCATTGGGCTCCCTGCTCAGCGGGGAGTCTGCTTCTCCCTCTCCCACTCCCCCTGCTTGTGTTCCCTCTCTCTCGCTGTGTCTCTCTCTGTCAAATAAATAAATAAAATCTTAAAAAAAAAAAAGAGTCTCTCATGGTTTTTCTCCCTCTCTGATGACGTCCCATCCTGTTTTCCCTCCATTCCCCTAGGGTACACTTTTTATACCCACCAGAATTTGACATTTATGTTTCACTTATTATACCATGTCCTTGGCGTGTGTGGGAAGTCTATGTGGATCAGACATATCTCGATCATTGTTTCACGTCTTTCTCAGCTTTACCTCTGATTCCAGCCACAGTCATGGAGAACAGTTGCTAGCAGATTCCCATCTCTTTTATGTTGCCAGCGCCTCATCTCAAACATGAGCTGTCCGTCTCTTGCTTTCTGCCTTGGGGCTTTTCCAAGTCCCCAAGTGTGGACACCTGGGGGTGCCACTTGGCACAAATGTAGGTGTGGGGAAATTAATGCCCCATCAGGGAAAACTCAATCAATAGGCACTGGGACGTGATGCTTAAATGTTTCTCCCTCTCATCCCTCAGGTAAGCACTTTTAAGGTTCATTCTAAATAACACCATGAAGGTCCCTGCAGAATTGAACAGCTGTTGGCTACAGTGTTGGTCAACTCAATAAAGCATTCTTTCAAAAAAGACAAAAAAATTGAAGCATAACTCACATATAAAACTTCACAATCTTATGCATATAGGTTTATGAGTGTGTGTAGGCCATCACCTACACACACTATGTGGCCATCACCAAGTTCATGTTATAGAATATTTTGGACACCTCAGAAGGTTAGCTTATGCACCATCTGTTTTTGAATTTAAAATAGATTCATACTGTATATCCTGATCTGGGTCTGACTTCTCACATGCAATATTATGCCAGTGGGGTTCACCTATTTTGTAGGTTAGTGGCTGGTTGTTTTTCACTGTTTTGTAGTATTCTATATCAAACCATTCACTAAGGATTGTTATATTGGCTTTCTTTTCTATCCTGTTTTACTCTCCCTGGTTCCTCACCCCTATTAACTGGAATCACATCCCAAATAGACTACCTTCACCATTTCCCCTCTCTGTACTCGCCTATTCCAAGCTCCCAGGGCTTCTGGGTTATTATTTTGCTAGGAGACAAGGATTCTCATTTAGCTCTGTTCTTTACTTGATATTTGGTACTGGGGTTCAAGTTTCCTCATCTATAAAATATGAGGCTCTCTGGGATGTGTTCTGGTCTCAAATTTTGGCAATAAAGATCTGCAGTTTAAGAGGGGTCCTCGAGGGAAGGCGATGCTCAACAAATGGAAATAAATGGTAGAATTTCATGCATAGGAGACCATGGGGTGAGAGACAGTATTTTTATACAGAGATCTTCCTGGTGCCGTGAAGTCTTATCACCTGAGTAGTTGTCTACTTTGTGACTTCTCCTGAGCTGAGTCAGATGCATCTGCAAAGGAATCACCAGATGGAGAAATCAGCACTTCAGTGTAAGGCACATTTAGAAGGAGGCAAAGATCCTGGAATGGAGGAGCAGTATCATTTGTGGATGTCACCAAGGTTTGCTCTTACTTGATGACATTGTTTCCATGGTAACTAATGCATTTCAAATTATAAAAAATCTGAAGAGTAGAAAAGATCAAATAGAAATACATAACTTCAATTAATATATAAATGTTTGAAGTTATAGATGTGAAACACAATTTTTCAAAAGTGAACGAAACGTTCCAACAATTATGATTGAACTCTGGTGGATGGTGCAATATATTGGTGATAAATCTGTGCTCTGTTAAATTATTTGACCATTCCTCACTTTATACTTTTATGTAAATGATAAAGTGTGAAAGAGATAATCTTACAATCAGCCATTAATTATGTATTATTTAAATGTTTCCTGCCCCTTTTATTTTTCTGCCACTTCATTCTTTATTGGCATTCTATTATAAAAAAAGGAAAAGAAAGTAAAATTAGATGAGGCACGACTATATCCTGCTTCTCCAACAACTCAATAAAAAAGACAATAATCAAGGATAACTGTGAAATTAAAATAAAAGAAAGTAAAATTAAAATGATTTTTATTTTTCTTTTCAATAGTTCTGTCTGTGAAGATATGTTAATTAATTCATTTATCAAGGGTTTATTTATTGAGTATAAGTCAAGAACTAGCACATGCTTAGATACCATAGATACAAAGATGCATAGTTTTTGACTGTCTATTAGAAATATTAAAAATTAGCAAATAATTGCCATCGAGTAGAATAAGCTACTTGAAGTTGTTTGTTCCTATCTGCATTTTTGCTTCTGTTGCTATAATTGCATGACCAAGGAAGTGATAGAACCTCCCAAATATTTAGGGAAATACTTATAGTTACTAATTAAGTATAAAATGTAAAACTTACTGGAATTAAAGAGCTATTTCAGATATTACAATTCAAAAAAGGAAGAAAGCTGAATATGAATATGGGGTTTCATTTAAATCTCTTCATCTGATGGTTCCTCCAGTATTACTAAGTATAGGACTATTTAACTAAAAATTGCTAGAATAGGCTTCTAATATAGAAAATATTATTTTCTTGGGCGCCTGGGTGGCTCAGTTGGTTAAGCGACTGCCTTCGGCTCAGGTCATGATCCTGGAGTCCCGGGATCAAGTCCCGCATCGGGCTTCCTGCTCAGCAGGGAGTCTGCTTCTCCCTCTGACCCTCCTCCCTCTCATATGCTCTCTCTCTCTCTCTCATTCTCGCTCTCTCAAATAAATAAATAAAATCTTTAAAAAAAAAAAAGAAAATATTATTTTCTTAAGTGGGCTTGTTAGAGAAGGGCATGCTTTTTGCTAGGGTGGTCTCTGCTGCTAAGGCTAATCCTAAAGTAGCTGATAACTGTGGCTGTCTGCTGCCCATACTTCCTTAAGCTGGGAAACAAGTCTTTCCTTTAAGCGGAATTTGGTACTCCATGGTACTGCACTTACTATGACTCTCTCAGTTTCATCTGCTGGTTTCTCCTTATCTCCTAGACATCTAAACCTTTGCAATTTCTGAGTCTTTGGACCTGTTCTCCTACAATAATGCCCTTGGTAATTAGATCCCATCTTGTGTTTTTGAATACCACCTATGCTCTGGCCAATCTTAAATTTATATTTCCAATTCGGACCTCTTCCCTGAAGTTCAGGATCATAAATATTCAGTTGCCTCTAGACATCCCCACTTGGGTACCTAATAGGCATTGTGAATTTTGTATAGGATTAAACTCTTGATTCTTCCTTTCCCCTCACCCCAAGCCTATTCCTCCCATAGTCTTCTCCATCTCAGTAAATTAACAACTTCCTTCTTCCAGTTACTCAGGCCAAAAATCTTGATTCCTCTCCATTTTTCACACCCCATATGCAATCCATCAGCAAATCCATTGATTCCACCTTTAAAACATATTCAGAATTTCATAGCTTTTTGCTTTCTTGTCTGCTACCACCTTGGTCCATTCCCTCATCATTTTTTTTTAATATTTCATTATGGCAATGCCCTCCTAACTAATTAATTTCCTTTTGTCTACCTTTACCTTCCTTCTCAGCATTGTAGCCAGAGTGATATTATTAAAACATAAGCCAGATCACGTACCTCCTCCAATGGCTTCCCATCTCATTCAGAGAGGAAACCAAAGTCATCATAATACCAGGCCCTATATGAATGGCACCCCTTCCTCTTACCTTTCTGTATGTATTCCTACTCTTTCCCTTGCTTCCTCCACTTCAGCCACCCTGGCCTCTTTGATATTTTTCAATTAGGCAAAGCACTTTCCTGCTTGAGGACATATGTGCTCATTGTTCCTTTTGTCTAGAAAGCTCTTCTCCAGATTTATACATGTATACTCACCTTTTCTTTTATATCTTTAATCAAATGTCACCTTCTTAGAGAGATCTTCTCTGTTATTGTTTATAAAATATCAACCCTCACTACCCCCACACAATCCTCTGCCCATCTACTTTATATTCTATATTTTTTATCATCATTGAGCGTAGTCTAATTTTACTTGTTTATTCATTTGTTCTCTATCTCCCCGCTAAAATAAGATCAGTGGGGCATGAGTACAGGGAATATGCCTGCTTTGTTCACTGCTAGATCCCAGCTTCTAGAACAATAGTATTTAGTAAGAGTTCAAAACTATTTTTTGAATGACTGAATGAATATAAGGGTGAAAGAGACAGACTGTGTCCCTACCTTCATGAAACTTATACTTGGGGAATTTGTAGCTAATAAACAAGTGATTATAATGAAAAAGTACATCATTTCAGATGTATTGGCAAGATTGGGCAGGTCAAGAGGCATGTTGCTATGCTAGAATATAGTCTCAGGTCATATTATATGTAACTGACACAATATTTTTAAAAATTGATTTTGAATGTTCTGAGATGGGGTGTGCCCTCTCCAGTTGATCCCCCGCTCCTGATTATATTATACTTCAGAGAATTTATATATTAAACTTACCTGCTTGGAGCCTATAAGTATGCAAGTCAGTAAACGGATTTAGAATATTCCAAGGATTTAGAGATTCCCTGAAATGTTGAGAAGGGTGTATGCTGAGCCTGAGGTCTTATAAGCTTTAATGTGAATCAGAATACTTGATCTTAAATATTAATGCTATATTTATGGTTTCAAAATACACTGGATAAAGTGTCATATCTTGGACTTTTATGAAAGTCAGAGTAATTTTTAAAAATGAATACATGTCTGACTGCTGTATTTTTAGGAGGTAGATATGTGCATCAAAATGGCAAAACCATATACTATTCTGAAAATGTTAGAGTTTTAAATAGACATATTTGAATGGGCTTATATTTTTGGGGATGAATTGTGTGGAAGTGGAGGTTAGCATAGTTTGTGATGTAACAAATACCAACACTTAGCGCTCACCTTCATCAGACCCTGGCCTGATCACACGTGCAACTAACTTGTTTGTGGATAGCGAGGCAGCATGACCTAGAATTTAGGAGTGCAGACTCTGGAGTCAGGCTTCTGGGGTTTGAATTCAGGCTTCCCCAGCTACCAGCTAGGTAACTATGAGAAGTTACTAAATCTCCCTGTGTCGTAATTCCCTCCTTTGTAAAATGGGAATGATAATAGTTCCTACTTGGTGGGGTTGTTATGAAGATCAAATAAACTACTTTATATGAAGCACTTATAATAGTGTTTCACAGTCAGTAATTTCAAAATAAATGTTATTCACTCTTACTATTCTTATAATAATTATAGAATATCCAAGAAAATCCTGGAAGATGTTAAACTTTTCTAGACACAAGATACACTGATCAGTCATGTTGCTCTTAGGAAGAAGGTAAAATGTAGAACAATAATCTTATGGTTGACAAAAACATTATTAAGGCTGATGGTATTTAAGTTAATGTGGCTGTGAATTTATGGAATTTGAAAAAAGAGACGTGTGACTTTTTTAAGATGCCAAAGGAAGAACTTTTATAAAGTTGCCTATCTTAAGATCTTACAATTGGCTGCTTTTAGACAAAAATATCTAGCAGCCTAAAAAAATACTTCACAAAAGCAATTTTGTTATAATTTGAAAAGGAAGATTCCATAAATCAGTAATACTTTTGTGTAAAATTCCTCAAGTATGCTTCATAAGGATAAAGTTGCTGGGTCTTTTGTGTCCCACTTATTGAGTCTTTGGTAACATCCAGTTGGGTGATAAGCTTTTGGCTATGACTCCTCTCATAGGGTATAACATTTTACTCCATACCTCAAGAACAATGAAACAGCAGATCTTGGGGGAGCGCAGTGGGACCAGCTGCTAGAGGGAAACTCCAGTTTCTCTCCTGCTCTTGAGGACATAGCTGCCTGTGGAGGAGAATGTGAACAAGGCAGCTGACTATTTCCAGGCTTGGGAAATGGAAATTAATTAACCCTGTCATCTAACTTTTTTACATTTGCCTGTCTTTTCTTTTCTTTCTTTCTTTCTTCCTTTCTTTCTTTCTCTTTCTTTCTTTTTCTTTCTTTCTTTCTTTCTTTCTTTCTTTCTTTCTTTCTTTCTTTCTTTCTTTCTTTTTCTTTCTTTCTTTCTCTCTCTCTCTTTCTTTCTTTCTCTTTCTTTCCTCTCCTCTCCTCTCCTCTCCTCTCCTCTCCTCTCCTTTTCCTTTTCCTTTCCTTTCCTTCTCCACTGAGGACAGATTTGGGGCCTGCTGATGAGGAGTGGCTATCTCAGAAGCCGGAATCATAGTAAATCAGTCAGAATGAAAGAGGAGGTGTATTGTTGCCTCTTCAAAGACAACAATTCATCTATGTATCTCTTGCCAACATTTAAACTTTTAGAATCAAGTATTTCCAGGCATATTTTTTTTTTTTTGTAATTTAAAGCATTCAAACAATTAGCTAAGGTTTTTCTTTCTTTCTTTTTTTTTTAAACAGCTCTTATTTAGTGTAGTATGTTTTGTATTCTTTATTTAAGATGAAGACTAACCAATATAATATACCCATGTGAGCTAATGAACAATTAATTACATAATGTAGTTGAGGGGAGTAGTTATACTAACACCTTGGCAAACATTTACTGTGTACCAAGCCCTTTACCTGCATTTTCTCAGGGAATCTACACAGCAGCTGGACAAAGTAAGCACTACTATTAACTATGTAATAATCAAGGAAACTGAGACTTGAATGCATTCATTGTTTGAAATATACAGCTAGAAGATACCCTGTCAAGATTTGGAATCCAATCTTTTTGGTTTCTAGTGTTTTCTTGCATAATCACTTGTTTCTCAGTAAAAATGCCAAGATAAATGTAGGTGAAGAAATGAACACCATACCACAAATTAGTTAGGTCTGAAAAAAGATACCTACAATGTAAGAAAGGAAAGGAATTCTTAATTAAGTTAAAGTAAATGTTAAGGTTCAAAGGATAGCTGTGTTTCCTGTAGATTTCTATACAACAGAGATTTGTTTGTATGGAAGTGTATAGCTCAATTCTGTGGGAAAGCTTAAAATAATAGAAGAAAGGAAAAATAATGGGAATTTAAAGATAATTCTATTATTATTTGTGCATTTGTTCCTATATGGAAATGGGTTCTACTCATACAATTTTAAGTTCATGGGTTGTTCATTTCTTAATTCTCATGGTTAAATATAGCCTAGCATTTGTCATTAAATTAATGCTTTACTTATACATGATACCACTATTTCAGGATGTTTTCAAATGTTCTTTTCTCTCCATTTTCCTACTGGCCTGTCTGCCATGTTGCAGCCCTACCCCTCCTCTCTCCACGGAGGTTTGTGACAGTGTTGTTAGTCAACTTGTAGTGATCAGGTTGAGAAAGGCCATATAACTCCCCCAAAATGCAAAAGGAACAACAACAAACCATTCACAGGTAAAATCTCTCTCTCCTTTGGTTCTCAAAGCCTGGCATTTTAGGCCAGAGACTTTACATGTATGCATCAGCGCAGAGACATAGAACCTGAGGACTGTGGCTAATACTTTTTAGTGTGTGGTTTCAGCTTCTTATCAAATTAAAAAAATTTTTTTTTCCTCCTCTGCTGATAGAGGAGAAGAAAAGAATGGTTAGAACATTAAGAAAAATTTAAAGTAATAGTCATTTGTAAAAATGAAACAATGCAGATGTGCCCTGTTCTCCCCTCTCATGCCACAGTCTCATTCTTCAGAGGGAGTCTACCTTAATGGTTCATAAATACCCCTCTAGACTTCTAAGCATAAACCAGCACAAGCTTGTAAGTTTCTTTTTATCACAAAAATGGAATCATACTGTACATCATTTGCAACTAGTTTTTCATTTACTCAAAGCTATGTGAGCCTCAAGCCTTTAAATGACTACATAGTATTAGATGATATGTGCAAAAATTCATTTTGTCATCCCCTTTTTTATCCTAATTCAGGTTGTTTCCAGTTTTGCTATTAGAAACAAGGCTTAAATGAACATCCTCCTACTCTGATAGCTGGTGTAAATATTTCTATAGTGTAGATTTCTAAAAGTTCAATTACTGAGTGAAAGATACATGCATTTAACCCTTCCTGAAATATTATCTTAATTGTTTGCTGCCAGAACAGTGAATAAGAGTCACCTGTTTTTGTCATATTCTCACCATCTGTACGTTATCAATCTTGAAAAATGTCAGTGCAACATGTGGAGCATGGCATCTTAATATTTAAACTTATATCTCTTTTACTATTAATGAGGCTGAATATCTTCTGTGGATTGTTGGTTTATATCTTTTATTCATATGTATTTTGGGCTATTATCTTTTTCTTCTGGATATATAAGCATTTTATACATATATATGTATTTATCAGTTAAATGTGTAAATCTTCTCTCCTAATCTGTCAGTTGAAGAATTATTTATTTAACATCTTTTACTTTTTCCCATCCATTCTCCTATGAGCATGTTACTCAGTAGTAAAATAACAAAATATTAAGCAGCAGGACTAAAAAGGGAGGAAAAATAAGCTATAAAGATAATCTGTATGTTGTACAACAAAGTTTTGAGTAAGTGAATTGATTGTGTCTATCTAACACCAAACTAGCTGGTGAGCTTGGTTAATTTAGTAAAATATGAGATAATAATCACAATTGTCTCATGAAGTTTTTTTCTTAGCTAGAATTAAAACTCCTGAGGTTAGGGGCATTGTCCTTCTCTATACTACTAGTGCTTAGCAGAGTGCCTGTTACCTAGGTGGCCCTCAGTAATGATTGACAAATAAGTGGAGTAAAAGAGAACCAGATAAACCAGTGGTTTCTGTCAGAAACTCAAAATGGAAGAAAGACCTCAATGTGAGACAGGACTCCATCAAAATCCTAGAGGAGAACATAGGCAGTAACCTCTTTGACATCGGCCACAGCAACTTCTTTCAAGATACATCTCCAAAGGCTAGTGACACAAAAGCAAAAATGAACTTTTGGGACTTCATCAAGATAAAAAGCTTCTGCAAAGCAAAGGAAACAGTTGACAAAACAAAGAGGTAACCCACAGAATGGGAGAAGATATTTGCAAATGACACTACAGATAAAGGGCTGGTATCCAAGATCTGTAAAGAACTTCTCAAACTGAACACCCAAAAAACAAATAATCAAGTCAAAAAATGGGCAGAAGACATGAACAGACACTTCTCCAAAGAAGACATACAGATGGCTAACAGACACATGAAAAAATGTTCATCATCATTAGCCATCAGGGAAATTCAAATCAAAACCACACTGAGATACCACCTTACACCAGTTAGAATGGCCAAAATTAACAAGACAGGAAACAACAAGTGTTGGTGAGGTTGTGGAGAAAGGGGAACCCTCTTATACTGTTGGTGGGAATGCAAGCCGGTGCGGCCACTATAGAAAACAGTATGGAGGTTCCTCAAGAAGTTAAAAATAGAGCTACCCTATGACTCAGCAATTGTACTACTAGGTATTTACCCCAAAGATACAGATGTAGTAAAAAGAAGGGGAACATGCATCTCAATGTTCATAGCAGCAATGTCCACAATAGCCAACCTATGGAAGGAACTTAGATATCCTTCAACAGACAAATGGATAAAGAAAAGGTGGTACATATATACAATGGAATATTACTCAGCCATCAGAAAGGATGAATACCCACCATTTGCATTGACATGGATGGAACTGGAGGAGATTATGCTAAGTAAAGTAAGTCAGGCAGAGAGAGTCAATTATCATATGGTTTCACTTATTTGTGGAACATAAGGAATAGCATGGAGGACATTAGGAGAAGGAAGGGAAAAATGAAGGGGGGGAAATCGGAGGGAGAGATAAACCATGAGTGACTATGGACTCTGAGAAACAAACTGAGGGTTTTAGAGGGGAGGGAGGTGGGGGGATGGGTTAGCCCGGTGATGGGTATTAAGGAAGGCACATACTGCATGGAGCACTGGGTGTTATACGAAAACAATGAATCATGGAACACTACATCAAAAACTAATGATGTATGGTGACTAACATAACATAATAAAATAAAATTAAAAAAAAAAGAAACCATAGCAATGCATTCTTTTAATGACTTTTAAACATTGGTAGTTGATATCATACTCATATAGCCAATATGATGTTTTAAGCCTATAATTCTTAGGTAGATGCATTTTTACCATTTTTTGCCAGTTTTAAGTAAGATTTTTTTGTAATATAAATTTGTAAGTCATTTTAAACATATCTGACTGCTTTGCTACCAGGTACTAACATTAATCCTTGTAATTGCCATTTAAAACCATTACATTTTAGGGACGCCTGGGTGGCTCAATCGGTTAAGCATATGTCTTTGGCTCAGAATCCCAGGATGCTGAGATGGAGCCCGAGCCCCAAATGTCCTGAGTGTGGGGCTCCCTGCTCAGTGGGGAGTCTGCTTCTTCCTCTCTCTGCCCCCCCCCCCCGCTTGCATGTGCTCTCTTTCTCTCTCAAATAAATAAATAAATAAAGTCTTAAAAAAATAAACCATTACCTTTTAAATGCAAACATCCATGTGGAATTCAAAGCAACTTAATACTAAGTGGACAGAACTCTTTTATTGACTTATTTTATTCTTCTGAGAAAACACTGGCATAGAGAAATGATGATTCAGGTGCCTGCGAAACATCATGAAGGGTATTACCACACTGGAGAAAACCTACGTTTTCCTTAGAAAGAAAGTGATTTTGTTATTCCAGGGCCCACTTTTAGTTTCTTCTCCCTCATGATTCATGACATATCCTCAAAGGACATTAGTGACAGTCCTTGAACCTATAAATTATAGGTTGACCACTCTTGGCTTTTACTTTAGAAAGGGCAGTAGCAAAAGTCTTTAGTAAGTCAGCTTGATTGATGAAAATTTGGAAAAATTGCTGGTCTAACATTAACCACTTCAAAATAAAGTCAGGTAGTCAGGACTGTGCTATTATTCCTATGGCATTTAGCTTTGTTTGAAATGCCTGAACGTGTCATTCTGTTCATCCAGAAATGTTTACTGAGCATCTACTATATGCCACATGGTGGGCTAGGTCCTAGAGATTAAAGGCAATTAAGACAAAACATTGCTTTCCAAGGTTTCATGGTTTTACGTACTGCATGGAGCACTGGGTATTATATGAAAACAATGAATCGTGGATCACTACATCAAAGACTAATGATGTGATGTATGGTCATTAACATAACATAATAAAATAAAAAAAATTAAAAAAAGTAAAACAGTGAAGGAAAGCAGAAAAAAAACTAATGATGTATTGTATGGTGACTAACATAATAAAATAAAATTTAAAAAAAGTAATAGTAGCTTTACTGTTTTCATTAATGGTAAATAACATATTCAAATCAATTCCAAGAATAGACATAGATGCAGATTAGGATATGGCCACTTATTGTTCATCCACTGCAATAGGATGGTGCTGTATAGGAAGGACAGAAATCTGAAATTAGATCCAATAATTGGAGTGGAGCACGTGTTTGGGGTACAAAAAGAGTTGCAGGTGCTGGGAGGAAATCCAGCCTATGAGGCAAAAATGATATCTGAAATCTCTGGCAGTAAGTAGACACATGGCTGTTTCTGGAGAGTCTAACACAGTGATCAGTGAGAACATGCAGTGAGAGATAATTCAAGATCAATAATCTCACATGTCCAGGCAGGTAGGCAGTTGGCATCCAAGAAGTTTGCCAGCAAATCTTGAAGTGAGAAAGGCATGGTTTGTAGGGGAAAGTTTAATCCTGGTCAGGTGGAAAGGGAAAAGGGCGGAAAGAGTGTGGCATATTTCTAGTTCTAAGAATATTTTTAAGGTAGATAGTGAGTCATAATAGAACAAGGCAGAAAGCTGGTTAGGCAAACTGGGGCAAACACACCTCTAGGGGGAGCCTTTTCTATTCTTGTACCCTCCACATGTCCCCAAACTCCCAGCTTCCAGACTGTGTACGTATTTCCCCCTTAAGGAGGAATGCTGTCGGTGATAGAACAAATTTAAGGGGCCTCGTCAGATCATAGTATTAGAAAGTAGAACTTTCAAAAGGATTAAGGACAGAACACAGATGGGCATGGATTCTCTTGTTTTTTCCTTCCAGAAATAATTAAGCATGAGCTTGTTCAAATTATCTGTGGCCATTTATTTTTCTCTTTTCAGATGCTTTTCTTTTCCCACAGGCCTGGAAGTAACTCCTTTTTGGAAACTGCACTCCCAGTTCCTCTTTCTGCCCCCATCAGCCATGGAGAGGCACAGTGGAGAATCCTTCCTATCTCTCCCTTGCTCCTTTACATCTATATCTGGGGTATGTGGACTCTGGATTGGCATTTTCTCTCTTTGGAGGGACACGGGGTCAAGCAATGTTGAGGAAGCAGCTTTTTCTCAAGTTTTGGTTCAATGTGCTTTAGGTCATTTTGGCTTAAGAGAACAAGCTCACTCACAGGGTCCAGTCTAAATCTCTGTGTTCTTCATTAAATTCTGCCCTAGAGTCTTTGTACTTACTGTTCTCTCTGTCTGTGACACTTCTACCTATCAGATATGTGCACAACTTGCACCTACACTTCCTTTATGTCTCTGTCCCAGTGTCACCTTTTCAGAGAGCCCAGCCCTGGCTATGCTATATAAAATAACACTCACTCCAACTTGAGGCACTCCTATGTTCCTTACACAATTTTAGTTTTCTTCGTAACACATATCACCATTTGATGTATTAGGAGCCTCCTGATCTGAATATCTGATCTGAACATCTGTTTTGTTCATTAGAATAGAGCTTGGTACATAGCAGGTGTTCAATAAATACATGTTGAATGAGTAAGAAAGTTTATATATTAATAAACAATTCATAAATATCTATTAACAACTGGGCCTACTCTCCTGGGCCTCTGGATCCTGTATTCCATAGAGGGTAGAAGTTAAGATGATGGGCCCTGGAGCCTGACCATCTGGGCTTGGTTTTCAGCTCCAACATTTACCAATTGTTTGATGCAGTTACTTACTTTCTCTGCATCAGATTTTCTTATTTATGAAATAAATCCTTATATTATTATAAAGATAATATTAATAATACTTCATAAGTTTTGAGGGTTAAATTATAATGTAAATTATACATGAAAAGCACTTAGAATAGTACCTCATATGTAGAAAAAGTGCTCAATAACTCTTAGCTGTTATTATTATAATATCTAGTTACCTACTCGATCTACTGGGTTGTCAAATAGGCATCTCATACTTGGTATGTCCAAAACAGAACTCTTGATTCCGCCCCCCCAGACTTGTCTCCCCTCTAGTCTTCACCATCTCAGTAAATGACACACTACCAATTGCTCACAAAATTAGATGAAACATCTTTGATTTCTCCCTTACCTGACCCGCCATATCCAATCCACCAGCAAATTTGTGAAGATTCTGTCTTCAAAATATATCCGTTATCTCTTCAACTCCATTACTATCACCCTAATCCAAGATGCCATGCTCTCCCCCTTTAACTGTATCAGCACTCCAACCTTGTTTCTTTTTTCTCTACCTGCTCCTTTCTTTTTTTTATTTTTTATTTTTTTTAATTTTATTATGTTAATCACCATATATTACATCATTAGTTTTTGATGTAGTGTTCCATGATTCATTGTTTGCGTATAACACCCAGTGCTCCATTCAATACGTGCCCTCTTTAATACCCATCAGCAGGCTATCCCATCCCCCCACCCCGCTCCCCTCTAGAACCCTCAGTTTGTTTCTCACAGTCCATAGTCTCTCATGGTTCGTCTCCCCCTCCGATTTTCCCCCCTTCGTTTTACCCTTCCTACTATCTTCTTCTTTTTTGTAACCTGCTCCTTTCTAATCCATTATCATTTAGAAGCCACAGTAATTTTTGAAAAGACTTCCCTGTTCATGTCTTTCAGCGACTTCTCATTGCTTGTAGAAAAAAAGCCAAACTCTTTACAGTGGCTTACAAGGTCCTGCCTGATGTCAAACCTACCTCATTCTCCAACATCATTTTGTCCCATGTTCCCCTTGGTCTATAATGCTTTAGCCAGATTGGCTGCCTTTTCTCTTCCTTGAAACGATTTTCTACCTTTTATTGATTCAGAGCTTCTGCATTGATTATTCCTTTCATCTGGAATACTGTTCCCTGAGTTCTTGAATAGTTGTTTCTTTTCATTCATTCTGCAGGTCTTAGAGCAAATGTTACTTGTCTCTCTGCAGAGACCTTCTCACTATATTCTTACTAAAATTTGAAGATTAAATGTTTATGATTATATGATATTTTAACTTGAGTACCCTGCTTTAGTGAAATAATTATTCTTATCAGTGACTTTCAAGCTTTTGTTTTCTCTTTGTTTTCTGTCAATAAGCTATTATATTGAACCCTATTATGTAAAAATGATAAAAGTAGGACTGCTTTGCCTGCATTGGGATGGAGTGAGGAGTGAGGAAACATTCCCATCTGCTCATCCTTTTTGTAGCTCCCTAGAGTAATACTTTTAGAACCCCAGTTTGAAAGCCAACAGTCTGCATAATCTATACATAAGTTAGGTGAATTTTGAATAGAAAGATGACCACGTAAGATGAAAGTATCTGGCCAATGTAATGAAGTCTCTAGAATAAGAGTTTCTTACTACATTGTCTTAAAATTTTATTTTCATGCATTTGTTCCTACAACTACTTTTTTTCTTCTTTAAGGTCAGTAATATGTATCTTTGGATTTTTAGCACCTAAGACCTAGCCTTGCATTCACAAGGCACTCAGCAAATTATTGACTAATTTTAGTGAATAGATAAAAACAGACAAAGGTGAATTGTATAACTTTGGCTTTATGCTCTTTCATGGCTTTTACAAAAGTTCCATGTCATAACCTCATTTCACATTTTGTGCCAGTAGTCTATTCAAGCATGGTATGTTTATGACATGCCTACTGAGTACCCAGAGGAGCTAGGTGTCTTCCTGTGTCATGAGTTTTTTGTTTGTTTGTTTTACCTCATTACAAAAACCCTTGAAAGTAGCTATTACCCTCATTTTTATATATAAAGAGGTTCATAGAGGCTAATTAATTAGCACCTTGTTAAATGGAAAGGATAGGATTAAAAGCATGGTCTTTATGACCTCAAAGTCCATTCTCTTTATACTATGTAAAACGAAAATATAATTTCCTTATCAGTACAGAAGAATCCTAAAAGAACTATGTTAGGCTTGGAAGTCAGAATTTTTTTTTTTTTAAAGATTTTATTTGTTTATTTGACAGAGAGAGAGAACACAAGCAGGGGGAGCGGCAGGCAGAGGGAGAAGCAGGCTCCCCACTGAGCAGGGACCCCGATGTGGGGCTTGATCCCAGGACCTTGGGATCATGACCCGAGCTGAAGGCAGCCACTTAACCGACTTCCAAAACCCTGGAAGTCAGAATTTTGAAGGCATTTAAAAGGGCACAGATAATGTTAAAGAGCAAGTCTGATGATACCTGGCTTCTTCAAAATATTCTCTCTTTATATTAGAATTTTAAATTATGAATTATGTATCATTAATAAAGTGACATTAAATTTTTTTCACTTAATTTTAGGCTCTTTTAAGGCTTGAAAAAGAGCTCTCCTTCAGCACCTTCATTCCACAAATGTTAGCATTAAAAAGTGCTCTAATTTTACAAGTCAAGAAGTGTAGGCCCTCTGAAGTTGTGTATTACCTAATTTTGCACCCCTGGTTAATGATAGAGTTGAGGAAGATAACTACTTAGGCATAACCGGAATGAGATGCATTGTGGGAGGTTTTAATTTTATTTATTATTTAATTAATTATTTATTTTTATTTTTTAAAGATTTTATTTATTTATTTGAGAGAGAGAGAGAGAAAGAGAGAGAAGCACACATGCGGGGGGACAGGCAGAGGAAGAGCGAGATTGAGAAGCAGACTCCCCGCTGAGCAGGGAGCCCCCTGGGAGGTGGGATGTGAGGCTGGATTGAGGCTGGATGGGAGGCAGGATGCGAGGCTGGATGTGAGGCTCGATCCCAGGACCCTGGGATCATGACCTGAGGGGAAGGTAGACACTTAACTGACTGAGCCACCCAGGCGGCCCTGCATTGCGGGAGGTTTTTAAAAAGCAAATGATCTACTCTAATTTCTAGTATCATATGCAGCATGCATTCTTCTAATGAGTAATAAGTGTGAGGTAAGAAAAGCAAATTTATATTTTTGTAAGGCAGTAATCCAATAGATATTTAATCCCTGGGAAAATGTTAAAATGCTAACAGTTCAAAAATGGAAATATTCAGAAAACTAGTCAGACAAAAGATAACATTATCAAATTAAACAGAGGTAGACTTGCTAAACTTTTTCTATATATGATTTAAAATCACACTTCAAACATTGTAATAATATTTATTAAAAAATATGGGGAGGAAAGCAGAGAACAATAATACAATATAATAATTCAAAGAATTGAAGGTCTTTGAAAGAAAAAAAGGGAACTATTTTAAATTAATTCTGTCATTCTTTCCATAGATATAATTGAGTACCATCTCTATCTCTATGTCTGTATACCTCTGTATCTCTATATCTATATGAAAGGTTTACTTTCTAAGGAAATTAAACTGTGCTTCATATAGGTCATGCCAATGTAGGGTTATTACCAATTTTGAGAGTCATGGTGCCATTATACCCTATTGTCATGAACCCTGGAAGTAGGTAGCAAGCATTAACTTTTTTTCTTTTTGTAAATGAGAAAATAGAGGAAATATTTAATCACTTGTAAATTTAATCCATAATTCACAATGATATTAACAATACAATTGTTATAGATAAATAAAAACTATAAAGAAGAATAAAGGAAAAGAAGTTGATTCTATAGTTTTGAGGTTTCAAGACTAGCTGTCTGGGGCAAACATGACCATCAAAAGGGAGATTGGGGACAAGTGCTGGTTTTGGAAGGAGGGTGATGGGATCAGTTTAGACATGTTGATTCTATGTAAAAGGGAGACATCCAAATGCAAATATTCAGTTAGAAGTATGGAAGATAGTAGGACAGAAGTTAGAGATTTGAGAATTAAATACACAGAAATGACCTAGAAAGTGCCAAGAAAAAAAGACTTTTTAATTTTAAGGAAAATCTTAATTTGGGGTTGGAGTAGAAAGAGGACCATAAAAATAGGTAAAGGAGGTATTTTAAATAGAACGTTAAAGGTGAAAGTATAAAACAGGCTTACAGGAGAATCATTCAGAAGAGTCGGGAAGGTCACATAAGAATAAAGGAGGAGAGCATTTCACAGAAGAATTGGTAAAATCTGAAGCAAGAAAGTGAACTAATACTTCAGAAATGTAATAATTAAGATGGGAAGTCATCAAATCATGTTTGGAACCAGGCAGACTTGCCCAACATTTACTGGCTAAATGACTTTAATCGTACTGGGCTCTTTTTACTTATCTGTAAAATGGTGGTAATATATACTTCTTAGGATTATTGTTGACATTAGAGGTAATGTAAAGTATCTGCATGTAATTGGCATATAATAGAACATAACCAATATATTTTTGACCTATAGAAAAGTTTTCAGATTGTTTTAAGACAATCTAAAAGATAAAGTGTTTTTTTTTTTTTTAATAACAATTTAGCAGAAGAAACAGACCTGATAATTTAAAGGGAAATAATAGTAATTCCATAGGGAGAACAATGTTGTAGGTACTTGTTTCTTCCTCTTTCTTGACAGGGCTACAATTCTCTTTGGATGCACTCCATGAAGCCTGTGTTTCTGAGAGGAAGCTGACTTCACCCCCAAACAGACTTCGGTCTTACTTGTCTCAGTCAGAGATTCCCAAATCTCTTGGTTCCCAGGGTTCTTAGTATCTAAGTAATTTAATCATAATGTCTCTAGGCAGAAAGAAATATCTAACAGCTCCAAACACAACTTCTCTAACCTGGAATCAGATTATACATCACCATCTTCATTACTTCAACCTTATTGATTTTTGTGCAGTTCTTGTTTTTTATTTTTACAATAACAGCTGCTGAGAAACCAGCTTCTCAAAGGTCTGAGATCATTGAAAAGAATGTAATGGGTTGTAGTGTTGAAAGGGTGAATTATCTTGAGTTAACAGTTTGTGTGGTATCCTGCAGATGTTGAATATTCCTGTATTGCCATCAAAAATATACTCAAGAGTGCTCAAGAGTGCTCCTTCATACAGTTTTGGAAAACTCATGTCTATGTGTAATTCTATACTCTGCCAGTGATTGGCTCAGGAGTAGGTATATGGCTTAATTTCAGCAACTAAGGCAGAAATAATGACTTTTTAAAAATGTAGATTTTGTTATTCATGTATGGTAAAGCCAATAGAGTGTTTATTTCACGGATACCAAAAGGAGGGGGCACACAATGCCATGAGGGACCACATGGATTTGGTCAGGCAGAGGGAATGAGGAGAAAATGTGAACAAGAGGGAATGAGGAGGGAATGAGGAGAAAATGCGAACAGGAGCCTTTATTGTGGTTTCCATATGAAGGAACAGGCAAGGCAGTGTAAACAGGTTTAGGATTGGCTAGTCTGAATAATTCTGGTGGGTTCTGGGGCATTAGGGCCTATCCTTAGTTGTCCTGTACTGGCCCTGGGGTGATTAGGGCAGGGGAATAAAGGCCCTGAGTGTAAGAGCTCAATAAAAGAGGTGATTGAGGGTAAAGGTCAGGATTGGTTGGTTTGTATATAAAAGGACACACTTGGAGGCCAGGCTTTTGCTATCTTCAGGAATTGGCTAGCACTCTCCAGGGTCAGCATTGTGCCAGATGGCAAAGCATCAGAAGCACATGATTAATACAATGACGCATCTGATGCTTTTACCTGGTGCTTCTGGTACAGCTGTGGAAGTGTTCCCCTTTTCTTCCTTTGGAGGTGTGAGAATTAGAACTGATGCCACAGTCTTGCTACCACCCTGAGGATGAAGCTGGGACAGGGAGGTAGATGGACATAAGAGCATTGCAAGACAACAGAGTGGAGTAATTTGTATTTAGTTTACCCTGACCCTTGTCAGACTTTAGACTTTTACTTATGTGAACTAATACATTTTCTTACTGTTTGAATTAGTTTATTGTTGCTGTTTGTTATTGTTGTTTTTAGATTTCCTGTTACTCTCACCTGTGCTGTTCTAACATTTACAAAACCACCATGTGAAAACCCACAGGATCTATTTGGAAGGGATTAATTTTCGATAGGAAAGGAGAAATTTTCCAAGTCTGCTTTTGGTGGTATTAAGATGTGTTACAGAGGTTTGTTGAATGCCCTCATGGAATAAAGGGAGAATGCAAGGCTTTTTATTTGCATTTGCATTCGACAGATAACCGAGTTTGCTGACCTAAGTGTAATATCCTTTTTCAAAAATCATTCTGAAATCTCTAAACACTGCTGGATAGGAGAAAGTTATGTAGCATTTCTATAATAATCTCCCATTTTCAATATTTCATACTGGGTAATGGAAATTCATATGGAGATGAAAAATAACTTACAGGTTTTAGTGTAGGAAAACTATTATTTTCATGTGATGAGATGGCTACCAGGGAACAATCTGAATCAAACCCATTTGTTCAGTTTATACTATATATATGGGGAAAATAATAATATTCCCCTCCCCCAAGATTCAGCAGTTATGTTAATAGCCCTGTTAAGTAGCATACCTAGAAGTGTATATGTGTGTATGTGAATTTGTATGTGTATGTACACAGAAACACTTCATTTTTTTATTGAAGTGTAGTTGACTCACAATGTTACATTAGTTTCAGGTACACAACATAGTGATTTGACAAGTCTATGTATTATGCTATGCTCACCACATGTGTAGCTACCATCTGTCAGCATACAACAATTACAATACCACTGACTATATTCCCTATGCTGTACTTTTATCTCGGGTCACTTTTTCATTCCATAACTAGAGGCTTGTATCTCTCACTCCTCTTCACCCATTTGCCCATTTCCCACCCTCCTCCCCTCTGGTATTCATAAGTCTGTTTCTGCTTTTTGTTTATTCATTTGTTTTTTAGATTCCACATATAAGTGAAAGCATATGGTATTTGTCTTTCTCTGACTTATTTCACTTAGCATAATACCCTCTAGGTCTGTTATCACAAATGGCAAGATCATATCCTTTTTTATGACTGACTAATATTTCAGTGTGTGTGTGTGTGTGTGTGTGTGTGTGTGTGTGTGTGTGTGCGTGCATGCACTTGTGTGTACACCACATCTTCTTTATTTGTACTTCTATTGATGGACACTTGGGTTGCTTTCATATCTTGGCTACTGTAAATAATGCTGCAATAAACTAGGGGTGCATGTATCTTTTCAAATTAGTGTTTTCATTTTCTTTGGGTAAATACCCAGTAGTGGAATAATTGGATTGTATGATATTTCTATTTTAATTTTAAAAATTAAATTTTATTAAATTAATGCATTCACATGGTTTTTAAAAAAATACTACCAAGGGGTGCCTGGGTGGCTCAGTCGTTGAGCGTCTGCCTTCAGCTCGGGTTGTGATCCCGGGGTCCTGGGATCGAGCCCCTCATCGGGCTCTCTGCTCTGTGGGGGGCCTGCTTCTCCCTTTCCCACTCCCCCTGCTTGTGTTCCCTCTCTCGCTGTGTCTCTCTCTGTCAGGTAAATAAAATATTTTAAAAAAAATACTACCAAAAGTGATTATAATGAAAAACAGTATATTCCTTTACTTACATCCAGTTTCAGTTTTCAGGGTTAACAGCTTTTAGCTCTTTCTTCCTGTGATTGCCATGTTTTTCTATATAATATTTTTACTGTTGTGTTATTTGGTGACTTGTTTTAGTTTCTGTATAGTGACTTTTTATGATTTGCATGTTTAACCTCCTTGGACTTACACTTCCCTTCCCATATCCTCCTAATGTAGTTCTTTCATTCCTTTGAGTTATCAATAACATCATTATGACAATATAAATACTGTTTGTTGAGTTAAGAAGTATAGTAAAGTTGCACTAAATAATTGCCTTATTTTTATTTGCCTAATTTTTTACACATATATTCTTATTTTCCATATACTTCATTATATCATTTAGCATATCATCTCTTGGTCGAATCTGTATTTTTCCTATGAACCTGACAGAGATTTTCTTCTTCCTGATTGAGTTTAGACTTGTCACTTTCCGGGCCTGTTGTGCGGTACTGCGGTCAAGCTGTAGGTTTTCTTTCCATTCTCCCATCATTTCCTGAATCCTATGCCCTCTACTTTCTAGGTTTTCTCTCACTTTTTGCTAAAGCACATTCTCCAAGAGAGGTAGTTGCAAGGTAGTTCTACCATAGTAAAGATATCTTTTATTCTGCTTTTGAGTTGGGTCTAGTTCGAAAAAAATTCCTCTAGAATTTTGGTCATTCTCCATTTTCTTCTGACATTCAGTGTTGTAGAGAAATCTCATACCATTCTGGTTCTCTGGTAACTTGTCCTGAAATTTTTCATTAATTATTTTTTATTGTATCCAACTGTCAGATCCTTCTATTTTATCTAAGCCACGGTTGATTTGCTGTAACCATCTAACTGATCTCTCCATATGCCACTGGTTGTTTTCAACATGGTAGTCAGACCTGTTCCTTTACAACTCAAATCTTACCATGTTATTTATTTTTTTTACAAAACCCTCCTTGGCTTACCATCTCAGAATAAAAGACCTCATGTGATCTGGCCCTCATTTTTTTCCCACTCCACTTCTTGCTCTTTCCTTTTCTGCCACATTGTCCTTTTTCCATTGTCACTTTTCATTTGACTACCATGTTTAAAATTTGTTCAGTTCTTGTATGTTCATTCATCATTTTCTGTCTTTATTTTTCCATTTCATATATTATATATCTTACATTATTTATTTTCAGTCTTTCCCCCTATGAGAATGTAAATTCTGCAATGGCAGTGATGTTAGTCTATTATTTCTTCCCTGTTATATTCTTTTTTAAAATTTTATTTGTTTTAAGGATTTTATTTATTTATTTGTCAGAGAGAGAGAGTGAGCATGCACAAGCAGGGGGATCAGCAGGCTCCTTGCTGAGCAAGGAACCTGATGCGGGACTTGATCCCAGGATCCTGGGATCATGACCTGAGCTGAAGGCAAGTGCTTAACCAACTGAGCCACCCAGGTATCCCTTCCTTGTTGTATTCTTAATACCTAAAAGAGTGATGACTTACTGTAGAACTGCAGTAAATATTTTTGATTAAATGATAAAGAAAAGTTAAAAATCATAAGTAAGAAATAGAGGTAAACCAGGAGATATAAACACCAGCACAACTAGTGAGGAACACTAATGCAGCCAAGTGCAAAACTGGGCAAGTAGAATAAATGGATTGCATAGTTTTCATTGTGTTATGGTAACAAGCATAAATTTTATCACAGGAAACAACCTTTATTCCTGGACGTTCTGAGAAAAATTTGTCATGAGAAATTTTACATAAGGGCATGGGCTAAATTTAATAATTATAACAAAAAACTTTCCCATGTTATTATTATTATTATTATTATTATTATCATCTCAAAGTCAGTTTTGTCTAATTTAAAACAATTCTTTAGGAAGTCAGAGTACCGTTGTTCTGGAGAGGTAGTTTAATATAAGGATAAAGTCTGAAGAATCCAAAGAATAAGTATTTGTCTACCCTTCAGAATGTCTTTCTCAAAATTAGCTATTTCAGCCAAGCTTTGGAAAATAGTCAGATAGCAGGTTAGTCATGACTGAGGTCTCCAGTGAGAATTGAAGTGCAGGTGATCTCTATTTGTAATTGAAAGGAGATTCACATCCTCTAGATATTTGTATGAGTGGCCAAGAAATTTTGTGGAGGAAAAGACTTTTGTGTTTTTGCATAAATCTGTGGGAATGACCATCTGGGCGGGGGGGCAGGAACTTTTTGTTGTTGTTTCTTTTATAGAAAGCAATATTTGATCTGAAAAAGAACCCACAATGAAACTTGCTTGAAGTCCCAAGCTTCTGCACACAATAGCCAAGTCAGAAGCACAAATTTGGGAGCCATTGGTATATAGGTTATAGGTATTGATTCTATGAAGACACATAAGATTATGAGGAAGAAATTTCTAAGGTAGAAATATGGCTATGATGAGATTGTTGCAGAATATAAGATTTCATAGGAGATATATGGGACATTTAGTTGCCTTTTGGTTACTTGACTTCTGAAACTCCTTCCTGTGCTTAGGTAATCTAGTCTTTTATGGGGCAGTATTTGGGACCATTGGTGAGATGGTGTTAGAAGCAGTAGCTACATCTGGGCCACAGAAGCAGCAATGACGTTTGTTTTAGAAATGACCTTGTTTCTAGAAAGCTGAGTTGTTAGTGGTGGCATTGCAGGTTCTCTTGTCTGTACCAAGGGCCAATGACAGAGGTGTCTTCATGATTTTAAGTGTTGTTTCTCCTTCATAGCCCACAGACATATTTCTAAACAATTTGCCAAAGTGATTTTCCATTAACATTTCCACCAATTAATATCTCCACTGTAAGGAGAGCTGCAGTTGCTCAACATCTTCACCAACACTTGGCATTCTCTCTGATCATGCGTTTTTAATAAGTTGTTTCTCTTTAAATCTGCCAATATTTTTGTTGTTGTTGTTGATTGGTTGATTGAAACTAGGAACCATGGTTGATGCCAGAAGGGAGGCATACAGGATCAGGGAAACATAAGCAGGAAGTATAAAGTGAAAAGGGAAGTCCAAAAATGTAAGAGAGAAGTTTATTGGTATAAAGTCTCAGAAGATGTGGGTGTGGAGTCTTGGAGTGGGAGCAAGGGCATAAGAAAAGCCATTGGAGAAAACAAAAATGTAGAGGTAAAGTAAAAATAGAACATTTTCATATAGAAACCTACAAAATAGTAAAATTTTAAAACATTCAGAGTAACAATTAAATTTAAAGACCTTAAAATTTTACTTGAAATTAATTTATCTGTAACTAGGACCCCCTGGAACCTTAGATAAGCCCTTTGACAATGCATAGACTGATAATTAAAGTGTACTTTTTCTTTTAAAATTTTTTATATTCCTTGATTTCTCACATAAAATTATGAAATTATTAATTTTTCAAAATAGCCATAACTCTAAGAAGCACCCATTCTTTTCTCATTGTTTCCATTTGGAAGGGAAACTTCTCCTTCTGGAGTTACTTTCTTTAGGACTTTTATTAGTTCCCTCCTTCAATATGATCCTTACTTTGCTTCCTATTGCTGCTGTAACAAGTTACTACAAACTTAATGGCTTAAACAACTCAAATTTATTATCTCACAGTTCTGGAGGTCAGAAGTTTGACTTACATTTCACTGGGCTAAAATCAAGATGATGGTAGGACTGAGTTCCCTCTGTAGGCTGTAGCAGTAAATCTATTTCATAGTCTTTTCAGTTTCTGGAGGCTTCTTACAGTCCTTGGCTTATGCTCCCAATCCATCTTTAAAGCCAACAGCATAGCATCTTCAAATGCCTCTTTAACTCTGACCTTCCTGCCTTTCTCTTTCACTTATAAGGACCCTTGTGACTATATTGGGCCCACCCAGATAACCCAGGATAATATCTCCATCTTGAGGTTAGTTGATTAGCAATCTTAATTCCATCTGCAACCTTAATTCCCCTTTACTGTATAACTTCACATATTCACAGTTAGATATGCTTTTTGTGTGACGGTTATTCTGCCTATCACACTCAGAAGGGAGAAGACATCCGTATTAGTAGTGAATTTTATCTGCCTACTATAGATCTGTTTTGGTCTTTTTCTTGTGGGTTCTTTTAAGGACATTTCTTTTAATAGCTGGAAAAGAAGAGATAATGCCAGTGAATAAAAAAATTCAGGCCTCTGAAGCCTTTCTTCACAGGCTGTCTTTGTGAAGTTTCATGCAAATAGTTCAGAAGTAACATTTATCTGCTGTGGTCACTAATATCTACATCTACTCCTGAAAAGGGTTGCAAATTATGAACTTTCACAATACTCTATAATCATCTTCTGTTTTATGTATGCCTTACTATACCTTAATTTACTTGTCAGTAATGATACTGTTACCCACCGAAGAGAAAAATAAACATTGAAAATCCTGATCAGGCACAAAGTATGCTATTGGTATAAATCTCTAATAAAACTGATTTAGCTTTCAGATTTGAATGGATAAAAGCTGACATTGACCTTAGTATTCAGTGCTTGGTGTATATTTTAAAACCCAGTGTTATTATGAATTCTGGATTCTTTATTGAATAGCACTAATTTTCATATCTAATTTATGGGCTACCAAAGGTTTTCTACTAGGTTAAAGTGAAATAATTACCACAAGTGATATGAACTACAGAATTCTATTTAATTAGGAAATTCAATTTCTCTTTTTACTCATATATTACTATTAACTTTCACTTTTGTCTCATACATAGGTTTTTCTAGAGATAGTTACAATGAGATTTGACCTAATATGGCCTATCCATTGTCAGTTATTGTTCTTGATATTTATCTTTAGAATATGCAATATATACATGGAAATCAAATCATTTGTCCATGTTACAACTAAATAGAGATTAGATGTATGATTTTTCCTAAGATTAAGTCACAACCATAGTAGATTAATTTTAGCATATTGGAAAGAAAATAATATCAACACATTGACTACTAAAAATTTGATATGCTTATTTATGGAATTGTATTGAGGGTAAGACATTTAAACTATGCATCAATCAGATCTGAACTATTTTTAAAAGATGGTTTGATGTATAGAAAGTATATTTGTTCTTCAAATTTTGCTTTTATCACTTGTGTTTATACCATTATTATTCTATTCCTTTAATTTCTATTTCTCTCCAAATTCTCAGGGAAGTTATTATTGCGTATCTCCTTTCATTTAACCACATACGGTAATATACTTAGTTTGAGATACTACATTTTTCACATAACGTTACCCTGGAACTTTTTTCTATGCCATTTTAAAAAAGATTAAAATATATGAGTTTTAATATTTGAATAATAACTATCGCCTTATCGTTATGTTGTTTCCAATTTTTAATATTATAAGTAACATTGAAAAGGCATTTAAACCTTTAAATTTATGTCTGAAATCATATCTGGACAACAATCATAGGTTTTCATATGATGGCCTCATTCTTAGTATTTTTCAAATTGTCTCTGATCATAGTTTTGCTTTGAACTAATGGTTATTCAGGAGAGTGTTAGAGTATTTTCAATTACCAAGTTTTAATTTTTCTCCATTGAGCATTAAAAACAGGTTCCAAGCTTTAGTGGATTATAGTCAAACTGTGTAGTTTCTGCTTTTTGGAATTTATTGGGAGGAGGTTACTTTAAAGTTATCAGAGTCAAGAATGAAATGGGATCTGTGAAGTCCCCTGAGAGTGAGATGAAGAATTTATTATTAAACTTTTTGAAGTTGCATCTGAAATCCTCTTCTCCTCCTCTCCCCTCACTGCATGTCTAGTTGATACTGTAGAGATTAGATACAGTTTATCATTATTAATTTATGTATTTTTCATTATGTTCATTTTATTTTAAGAATTTTTTACAGTTCCACTTGAAGGAAATGTCTGGATTATCAGAGGATTTCTTTTATATTTGTAATTCAGGAATTTGCCGGGAGTATCTGTGTAGAATACTTTTGATTTTATTTAGATCTGGGGAGTCACATCTATTTGCATATTCAGTTTTTTCAATTCAGGAAAATTTCATCAATTGTATTTTTGATATTCTGTTTTGATTGTTTTGCTTATTTTAAGAAATAGCTATAATTATTATGTTGGATGTGCTTTTTTTAATCCTAGTATTTGCATAGCATTGATGCCTTTCCTTTTCCTTTATATTTTTGATGAAGTTTCTCATGTTTACCTGTATACTTGAGTTCCAGTTTTTTGCAGTGTCTATTCTTCCATTTATTGCTTTCAAAAGAAATATTGATCTTGTATTGTATTTTTAGTTTTCTTTTAATTCTCCCTTATTTTATTCAGTTCTTTTTAGATTTTGTCTAGTTTAGTGCCCTTTAGGACCTTCTGCTCCCTTGTGACAGTGCTCCTTCTTGTGTTATTGTGAGGATGCCAAATAGTTTTCAAAGATTAATTTCTTTTTTTATTGTATGCTTTATTCATGAAACCTTGGAATCCCTTGACAACACTCTCTCCTGCCTCTCTTTCCACATTTCTGATGAGTTTTATCTATTTCTTTAACTGGTTTGTTCATTCAGTATTGAGCACGTACCATGTGCTGACATCATGATTAGTACTTGAAATACAATAGTTAGCAAAAGCTCTGCTCCTGGTGGCTTGTCTCATTGAGGATAAGACATTATTCAAATAAGATGTCAACAATCGTAGATTTGTGCCAATGATAATATTATAAGGAGAAGATACACAAAGACTGTGAAGCTCATAAAAGGGGATTTTAAACTACTATTGTACTTTCTTCTAAATAGTGGTATATTTCAGATCCCTGTTCTTGCGCTTTTTCTCACACTGGACATTCGTCTTAGAAGCTTGGTTTTAAACCACTTGCATATATTGAATCTGTAAGTAGGTGAGTCACATATAGCACCTAGAGAGTTATCCCCATACCTGAACTCAGCATGTCTCCTAAATTCTAACCCGTATATTTTCTGCCTCCTAGGCCCTGCCCCTGGATGTCTCATGGACACTAAATTCAGTATGGTCAAAACTGGGCACATCAGCTTTCTTCTCTTCACTACAAAAACTACTTCCTTTTTTATATTTCGTGTTCTGTTAAGTATACTACCACCCACCCAGACCCCAAACCATAAATCTGGCATTATTTTTAGTTTTTTACTCTTTCTCATCTCCTTTAATCAATTGGCCCCTTTGGTGAATTGTTACCAGCTAGAGTCTAAAGGAAAAAGTTATTGCATGCAATAAAGGCCAGTCATACTGGAGTTTCTGACCACTTCTGTGGTCTCATTTCTCATTGCTCCCCTACTTTTGCTCTAGAAATTATTACAGCTATTCTAGACTCTTGCAGTTTCCCAAATGTTTCTCTCTAGATTTCTTTCCCTAAGTTTCCCTCTCCTAGAGCATGTGTGTCATTTGAAATATAATTGATGGTACAGTAGTTAAGAATGTCAACTCTAGAGTCAGAAAACCCTGGGTTCAAGTCTCAGCTCTATTGTTTACTAGCAATGGGTTAATGTTAATTGACCATGCTGTTACTAAATTTTTAATTTTCAAAGTTATTATTATTAGGATAATAATAGTACCTACCACACATGGTATTAAGGGAATTAAGTGAGATAAGCACAGTATATTTTACCTATCTTGGTGGTGTTATTATTGCTATTATTATTTAGAACTTGATCAAAGTGTTGCTGTCTCTATATATCCTTTTTTGGTATTGTCTGGGGCAATTGATAATTTTTCACCTTGTACATTTGTTTGTTTACATGTCTTTCTGTATTTCTAAGGACACTGAGATAACTTTGAAGACAGGAGATATGTTTTTAAAATTTAAAATTTATATATATTCTGTGTGCCAACAGTGCTTAGTACACATTAAGGATGTAATAAATATTTTTCAGAGGAGAAAACAAAAACAAAAAACACTGCTGATATTCTGAAATTAGAACATATTGGGCCCTGTTCCTGGTAATCTCTGATTCAGCAGGGAGATTGCCCTGAGAAGTTTGATATTTTGAGCACTCAGATTCAGAAGATGTGGAAATCTTCAACTTCAGGTATGCAGGCAGCTCTTCAGAATTTCCATGTGCTGTCTTTGAAGGAAATGTGAGGTATATATTTTATTGAAGATGTGATTGAAAACAATGTTGAATACTTTGAATAATGTAGAATTACATTACAACATGTAGACTAATAAGAAAGTTTTAATCAACCTGCAGTAAAGAAGTATATTCTTTGTAGAAAAGGCAATTTTTAATTTATTATGTTATGTTAGTGAAAAGGCAGTTTTTTTTTTTAAATCACTATCTTCTTTGATCAGTGATATAGATGAATTCTGCCTATCCTTGGTGACTAGCACCTATCCTTGAAAGTTTATGAAACATAATTTAAGGTTTCTTTTTGTTCAACATTATCATTAATTACTCTGATAAGACATTTATGACATCCCCATCAAATTTGCAGAGAACATAAACCTGGGAATAATAGTGAATATGTCAAAATCCGAAAGACCAAGAACTTAATAGGATTGAATATTGCATTCTAATATTTGCTAGGCTAATATGGGAAGTTTTAATTAGGTACACAGAACAAATTGTACAAATGCCCACATGGCTCTAACTTAAATCTTTTTAAAAATTTTTTAAAAATTTGAGTTGACACACAATTTTACAATACTTTCAGGTGTCCAACATCCTAGCTTAAATCTTAAAGGCAATATGTGTCTATCTATCTAACATGAATTTTGGTGTATTATAAACTAAATTTTCATTGAGGGAATAGTGACCCTGAAAAGTGCTCAGGTTCTTTGATTCTGATGAAAATGAAAATGGCTCCCTGATTTGGCAAGCGGTTGTGGTGTTGAGGGCAGTGGTTCACACTGGGGTTGTGAGGGATGGGTGCTGAAAAATGGAGTGAATAGGATTATCTGGAAGATCAGTTTTCTTTTAAGAAGAAGAATATATTTCTGAGTAAATTGTTTCTGTATGTCTGCTGTGATAAGAAGAAGGCTTGCCTATACCTGGTTGGGTGTGGGAATGGATGGATAAAAGAGAGATTTATTGATGGAATTCTCTTATTCTTTCATTATCTAAGAGTTTATTATGTGCCTATATGGCTAGAGACTGAGGGACAAAATTGAGTATGTTTCCTGCCACAGAGGAATTTGTATTGATATAAACCCATTATAATAGATAGAAACATGAAAGAAGCAGTTGGATGAGGGATTTGATAGGAAACATTGAATCATTACAACTAATGTAACTATTGATATAATTTTGATACAGAAAGAAAAGTGAATCAAATGTCATTAAGTCCTGAAGTCTACCTTTGCCATTAGTCTACTTAGTCTTATTTAGTCTGGCTTAATCTTTCTGAGTCTGTTGCATGAAGACTAACTTTCATGTCCCTTATTTCTAGAACATCCAGTTACTTTATTAAAATTTTAAGTCTGTCAGACCATTGTCTGCCAAACAATTCTTTGTCCAAACAACTGATCTAATAGAACTGACTACAAAAATAATTCCATGGAATTGATTTTCTGTCTTATGAAGCCTGGGTCAGATAGGCTATTTTAGGCATGAACAATAGGAGTTGAATTTCCACTCACAATCCAGGTGAGCCACCCCTTTGAAAATCATCAAGTTATTAACTATCATAATTTTTCCTGGCCCCCTAATAGTCAATGTCAAGATTTAAAAAGGATAGGATGTTTTGAAACAGCATATTGAAAAAAGTTAGACAATTCAATGAAATAATAAAAAATTAGATAGCCTAGTTACACAAATGAATAAAGGAGAGAGAAGGTTGCAAACTAAGTGCATCAGTAGAAAATCTGTATTTTGGTGGTTTCAAAGAGACATCCTGAAATGTGAAATAATCTGTTTAGTCATCAACAAATATTTATTAAGTGCCTAGTAGGATGACAGGGCATAGAGTTTACAATCTAGTGGAAATATGCAGAAATAAATAAGTAATTGCATAAATAAGTAGTTGCAGTTGGTTAAGAAGGAGAAGTACAAGGAAGTACAGTCTGATAGAAGGGTGACTGAGCCCAGACATGGATGCCACACAGGTGCCCCAGAGGACACAGTGTCTAAAATGAGACGTTAACAATGGAGAGGGGTGGGGGAGATGGGGAAAGAGAGGAGACTGTTGGCAGGGGCCCAGTGTGTGCAACCATTCAGAGGAGAAGGAGTGCATGGTTTGACATGTTTAGTATTTAGAACTTACATACTTAAAAAAACCCAGTAATATAATGGAATAAGTTTTAATTTTATTTATTTGTTTATTTTTCCAACTTTATTGAGGTATGACTTATGAATACAAATTGTAATATGTATGTTGTATAGCATGATGTTTTGATATACATTGTGAAATGATCCCACAGTCACTCTGATAAACATCTTTCACCTCATACAGTTACATTTTGTGTATGTGTTTGGTGAGAACACTTGGACTGACTTTCAAGTATATAATACATTATTATTAACTATGGTCACTATACATTAGGTTTCCAGATCTTATTTATCTTGTAACTGGAAATTTGTATCCCGTGTCCATTATCTCCCCTTTCCCGCACCTCCACCCCAAGCCTCTGGTAACCTCTATTCTACTCTCTATTACTATGAGTTGAATTTTTTTTTTTTTTTAAGATTCCACATGTAAATGAGATGAGATCATGTAGTATTTGTTTTTCTCTGTCTTATTTCGCTTAGCATAACGTTTTCTAGTTTCATCCATGTAGTCAGTCACAAATGATAGGTTTTGCTTCTTTTTTGAGATATAATTGACATATAACATTGTATTAGTTTCAGGGTGCCTGGGTGGCTCCGTTGTTAAGCGTCTGCCTTCGGCTCAGGTCATGATCCCAGGGTCCTGGGATCAAGTCCCTCATCGGGCTCTCTGCTCAGCGGGGAGCCTGCTTCTCCCTCTGCTGCTCCCCCTGCTTCTCCTGCTTGTACGCTCTCTCTTTCTCTGTCTCTGACAAATAAATAAATAAAATCTTTAAAACAAAACAAAACATTGTATTAGTTTCAGATGTAGAACATAATGATTAAGTATTTGTATGTATTATAAAATAATCATTATAATAAGTCTAGTTAACAACCATCACCACACATAGTTATAATTTTTTTCTTGTGATGAGAACTTCTAAGATTTACTCTCTTAGTAACTTCCAGATATGCAATTAACCATGCTTCACATAACATCTCATGAATTATTTATTTTATAACTGGAAGTTTGTACCTTTTGACCTTCTTTACTCATTTCACTCACCTCCCACCCACCCCTGGCTCTGGCAACCACCAATCTATTCTCTATATCTATGATTTTTTTTTTAAAGATTTCACATATAAGTGAGATCATACAATATTCATCTTTCTCTATCTGACTTATTTTATTTCACTTAATATAATGCCCTGAAGATCCATCTATGTTGTCACAAATGTCAAGATCTTTTCTTTTTTATGGCTGAATGATATTCCATTATAAATATATGTATATACATATATTTTATACTGCTGTATATTACATATGTATATATATGGTACTGGCATTTTATTTACCCATTTATCTATCAATGGACATTTATGTTGTTTGCACATCTTGGTTACTATGAATAATGCTGCAATGACTATGGGAGTGTAGATATCTTTTTGTGATAGTGATTTTATATCCTTTGAATATACATCTGGAAGTGGGATTACTAGATCTTCTGATAGTTCTGTTTTTAATTCTTTGAGGACCCACCATGTTGTTTTCCATAATGGCTGTACAGTTTATATTCCCACCAACAGTACACAACACCACAGCCTCACCAACACTTGTCTTTTTGTTAAATAGCCATCCTAACAGGTATGAGGTGATTTCTCATTGTGGTTTTGATTTGAATTTTTTTTTTAGAGATTTTATTTATTTATTTGACAGAGAGAGACACAGTGAGAGGGAACACAAGCAGGGGGAGTGGGAGAGGGAGAAGCAGGCTTCCCGCTGAGCAGGGAGCCCGATGTGGGGCTCGATCCCAGGACCCTGGGATCATGACCTGAGCCGAAGGCAGACGCTTAACCGACTGAGCCACCCAGGTGCCCCTTGATTTGAATTTTTTTGATGATTAGTGATGTTGAGCACCTTTTCAAATGCCTGTTGACCATTTGTATGTCTTCTTTGGGAAAATGTTTATTAGGTTTTTTGTACATTAAAAAATCAGGTTATTTGTTTGTTTGCTATGGAGTTCTGCAAGTTCTTTATATATTTTGGATATTAACCCCTAATTAGACATATGATTTGCCAATATTTATTCCCACTCTGTAGGTTCCCTTTTCATTTTGTTAATTGTTTCCTTTGCTGTGCAGAAGCTTTTAAGTTTGTTGTAGTCCCATGTATTTATTTATGCTTTTTTGCCTGTGTTTTTTGGTGTCATAGCCAATAAATCACTGCAGAGACCAATGTCAAAGAGCTTTTTCCCTATGTTTTATAGTTTCAGGTCTTATATTAAATACATTTTGAGTTAATTTTTATGTATGATGTAAGATGAGGATTCAATTAATATTCTTTTTACATGTGGATATCCAGTTTTCCTAACATCATTTATTGAAGAGATTATCCTTTTCCCATTATGTATTTTTGGCACCTCTGTCAAAGATTGACTGTATAATATGTGGGTTTATTTCTGAGCTCTCAATTCTATTCTATTGGTCTTTGTATCTGTTAAAGTATGCTGGTATCATACTATTTTGATTACCATAGTTTTATAGTAGAGTTTAAAATCAGGGAGTGTGATGCCCCCAGCTTTTTTCTTTTTTCTCAAGATTGCTTTGGCTATTTGAAGTGTTTTGTGGTTCCAAATGCATTTTAGGATTATTTTTTCTATTTTTGTGAAAAATACCAGTGGAATCTTGATAGGGATTTCATTAAATCTGTATATCACTTTGGACATTTTAACAATATTGTTCCATTGTGTGAATACAGAATATCTTTCAATTTATTTGTATCTTCTTCAACTTTTTAAATCAGTGTTTTATAGTCTCCAGTATAAAGAACTTTCACCTCCTTGATTAAATTGATTTTAAGTATTTTATTGTTTTTGGTGCTATTATAAATGGGATTGTTTTCTTAATTTCTTTTTTGGATAGTTTATTGTTAGTATATAAAAATTCAACTGATTCTTTATGTTGATTGTGCAAGTTTACTGAATTCATTTACTAGTTTTAACAGTTTTTGATGGAGTCTTTATGGAGGGGTGTGTGTGTGTGTATTTAAATAAATTTATATATATGTGTGTATATATATATATATATATATATATATATATATATATATTCATGTCATCTGCAAATGGAGACAATTTTACTTCCTCCTTTTTGATTTGAATGCCCTTTATTTCTATTTCTTCCCTAATTGCCCTGGGTAGGACTTCCAGTACTAGGCTGAATAGAAGTAGCAAGAGTTGTTTCGTTCCTGATCTTGGTGGAAAAGCTTTCAGCTTTCTAGCATTGAATATTATGTTAGCTGTAGGCTTGTCATATATATATATGGCCTTTATTTGGTTGAGATACAGTCCTTGTATATTTAAATTGTTGAGAATTCTTTATCATGAAGAGATGTTCAATTTTGTCAAATACTTTTTCTGCATTTCTTGAAATGATCATAAGATTATTATCTTTTACTTTGTTAATGTGGTGTATCACATTGGTTGATTTGCATATGTTGAACTGTCCTTGCTTCCCAGGGATAAATCCCACTTCATCATGGTATATGATCCTTTTAATGTGCTGTTGAATTTGGTTTGCTGGTATTTTCTTGAGAATTTTTGCATCTGTGTTCATGAGGAATATTGGCTTATAATTTTCTTTTTTTTGTAGTGTTCCTCTTGGCTTTTGTATCAGGATCCTGTTGGTGTGTCAAATGATTTTGGAAGTGTTCTCTCCTTTTCAGTTTTTTGGAGGAGTTTGGGAAAGATTGGTATTATTCTTTGTTAAATGTTTGGTAAAATGACCAGTGAAGCTGTCTGCTCCTGGACTTTAGCTTGTTGAGGTGTTTTTGATTACTGATTAAAAATCCTTATTTATTATTGACCTGTTCAGATTTTCTGTTTCTTCTTGGTTCAGTCTTGATAGGTTGTATGTTTCTCAGAATTTATTAATTTCTTCTAGGTTAGCCAATTTGTTCACATATAATTGTTTATAGCCATCTCTCATGATCCTTTGTATTTCTGTGGTGTTAGAAAATACAATGAAGTAATAATCAGTGCGAGTATTCTATCATAATAAGAAAGATTATATATTTACCCAAGGACTCCAATGTAGTAAATGGTTGAAATAGAATTTGTATCTAGCTCCCTATGATTGAAATGCCTGTTCTCTTTTCACTTGATTCATTGCCTCTCTTACTATTTATGACAGGGCTCTTCAAGGTGTGCCTTGATGAGCAAGCACATTCTTCTTAAATATAAAATGATCTAGAAAGAGAAATTTATTGTGGGTGAGTGATAATGTAGCTTTTATTTGTTTTGTAGCCAGAAAATGTTTTGCTAGGGGAAGAAAGGTGAATAGGCAAGTTGGTGATTTAAACTCCCCAAATTGTTAACTAAAAACAGAGTCCCCTCCAGAGACAAACTGTGAGAGACTCTTGACTCCGGGAAACCAACTGAGTGAGGGTTGTGGAAAGGGAGGTGGATAGGGGGATGGGGTAACTGGGCAGTGGGCATTAAGGAGGGCATGTGATGTGGTGAGCACTAGGTGTTATATGCAACTAATGAGTCATTGAACACTAAATTTCTTTTTTAAATAAAAAAGAAAAAAGAAAAAACAAACAAACAAACAAACAAAAAAACCAGAGTCCTCAGCTACCAGTGATATTTTTTCCTCTCTTTAGACTTCTTTTGTTTGCCATCTGATTGTTTGGAAAAAGCTGGGCCTGATGAACAGATAAGTAAACTCTGTTTGGGCAGCTGTTGAACCAGGATTTTTACCTGGATAAACCCGGTAACTTAATTACTCCAGTGTGACGATTTTTCCCCGTTAGTCTTTCCTGTCTTCATATTGACTTCATGTATATATATTTGTACTTATAAAATATTTTATTTCCCTTTAAATATCTTATTTTCTTCTAAATATTTTATTTGCTGTTAAAGTATCCTCAAATGCATGTTCAAAATGAAATATTTTAATAAAACATTTGAGTTCTTTACTTTTATATATGTACAGGTTTTGTTTGATAGTAAAAAGAGTATCTTATTAAATCCTGTGACTCTAGTGAGGTATAGTAGACAGATAGGTAGGATTGTCTTTTTATTTTTAAATACTATATTTGCATATATTCTCAGAGTAAAGTACCCTTTTCCATACCGTATTTGCATATATACTCAGAGTAAACTTCCCCCTGGAAACCGCCAATTTGTTCTCTGTATTGAAGAGTCTTTCTTCTCTCTTTTTTTCTTTGTTCATTTGTTTTGTTTTTTAAAATTCCACATGAGTAAAATCATATGGTATTTGTCTTTCTCTGTCTGACTTACTTCACTTATCATTATACCCTCTAGATCCATGCACATTGTTGCAAATGGCAAGTTCTCATTCTTTTTTATGGTTGAGTAATATTCCATTGTATATATTTACCACATCTTTATCCATTCATCTATTGTTGGACACTTGGGTTGCTTTCATATCTTTGCTATTGTAGATAATGCTGCAATAAACATAAAAATGCATATGTCTTTTCAAATTAGTGTCATTTTTTGTTTTGAGTAAATACCCATTAGTGGAATTACTGGATCATATGGTAATTTTATTTTTAGTTTTTTGAGGAACGTACACACTGTTTCCACAGTGACTCTTCCAATTTACATTCCCACCAACAGTGCATGAAGGTTCCTTTATCTCCACATCCTTGCAAACACTTATTGTTTCTTATGTTTTTGATTTTAACCCTTCTGACAGGTTTCAAGTGATAACTCATTGTGGTTTTTGTTTTGTATTTTCCTGATGATTAGTGATGTTTTTTAACCTGGAAGCTGTATATATAATACTTACTATGGACTGAATGTTTGTATCCCTCTCAAATTCATATGTTGAAGCCCTAAGCCCCACTGTGATGGTAGAGATGGGGCCTTTGGGAAATAATTAGATCAGGCTTATGAATGTAGGGCCTTTATGATGGGTTAAGTGCCCTTATAAGAAGAGATACCAGAAACTATTAGAAATAATAAATGAATTCAGTAAAATTGCAGGATACAAAATTAATATGCAGAGCTGTTTCCATATGCTAATAATGAAGTAGTAGAAGAAATTAAGAAAACAATTCTATTAACAGTTGTGCTGAAAGAATAAAATACCAAGGAATAAACTTAACCAAAGAGGTAAAAGACCTTTGCCCTGAAAACTCAAACACTGATGAAATAAATTGATGAAGACACAAGTAAATGGAACGATATTCCATGCTCATGAATTGGAAGAATTAATATTGTTAAAATGTCTATACTATCCTAAGCAATCTATAGATTCAGTGCAATCCCTGTCAAAATACCAATTGCATTTTTCACAGTACTACAACAAATAATCCTAAAATTTGTGTGAAACCACAAAAGACCCTCAATAGCAAAGCAATCTTGAGAAAGAGGAACAAAACTGGAGGCATTGCAATCCTAGATTTCAAGATACATTACAAAGCTATAGTAATCAGAACAGTATGGTACTGGCACAAAATAGACACATAGATCTATGGAACAGAATAGAGAGCCCAGAAGTAAACCCACAATTATATGGTCAGTTAATCTATGACAAAGGAGGCAAGAGTATACAATGGGGAAAAGATAGTCTGGATAGCTACCCATAAAAGAATGAAACTGAATCACTTTCTTACACCATGCACAAAAATAAACCCCAAATGGATCAAAGTCTTAAATGTGAGACCTGAAGCCATAAAATTTTTAGGAGAAAACATAGGCAGTAATATCTTTGACATTGGCCTTTGCCACATTTTTCTAGATATGTTTCCTCAGGCAAGGGAAACAAAAGCAATAATAAAGTATTGGGACTACAGCAAAATAAAAAAAAAAGTTTTGCACAGTGAAGGAAACTACAACAAAACAAAAAAGCAACCTATTGAATGGGAGAAAATATTTGCAAATGATATATCTATTAAGGGGTTGATAGCCAAAATATATAAAGAACTTATACAACTCAACACCAAAAAACCCCAAATAATCTAATTTAAAAATGCACAGAGGGGACGCCTGGGTGGTTCAGTCAGTTAAGCATCTGCCTTCAGCTCAGGTCATGATCCCAGGGTCCTGGGATCAAGTCCCACAGTGGGCTCCTTGCTCAACCGGGAGCCTGCTTCTCCCTCTGCCTGCTGCTCGCTGTCTTTCTCTCTGATAAATAAATAAATAAAATCTTAAAAAAAAATGCACAGAGGATCTGAATAGTAATTTTTCCAGAGAAGACATACAGATGACCAACAGACACATGAAAAGATGCTCAATATCACTAATGATCAGGGAAATGTAAATCAAAACCACAGTGGGCTATTACCTCATACTAGTCAGAATGGCTAATATCCAAAAGATAAGAAATAACAAATGTTGGAGAGGATGTGGAAGAAAGGGAACCCTCGTGCATTGTTGGTGGGAATGTAAATTGGTGTAACCACTGTGGAAACAGTATGGAAGTTCCTCAAAAAATTAAAAATAGAAATACCATATATTTCAGTTATTCCACTACTGGGTATTTACCCAAAGAAAATAAAATGGTAATTTGAAAAGATACATGCACCCCTATGTTTATTGCAGCATTATATTACAATAGCCAAGCAAACTAAGTGTCCATTGATAGACGAATGGATACAGAAGATGTAGTGTATACATGTGTGTGTATAAACACACACACACACACAGGAATATTACTCAACCATAAAAATGATGAGATATTGCCATTTGCAACAATGTGGATGGAATTAGAGTATTATGCTAAGTAAAATAAGTCAGACAGAGAAAGACAAATACCATATGATTTCACTTACATGTGGATTCTAAAAAATAAAACAAATGAACAAAGAAAAAAAAAAGCAGAAACAGACCCATAAATACAATGAACAAACTGGTAGTTGCCATAGAGAAGTGTGGGGGATGGGCAAAAAGAGGTGAAGGGGAGTACAAGGTACAGACTTCCAGTTATGGAATGAATAAGTCACAGGATGAAAGGTACAACATAGGCAATACAGTCAATGGGATTGTAATAGTTGTATGGTGACAAATGATAGCTGTAGTTGTGAGCATAGTGTAATAGAGTTGTTGAATCGCTATGTTGTACACCTGAAGTAATGTAACATTGTGTGTCAGATATACTTCATTAAAAAATTAATTAATTTTTAAAAAAGAAGAGACACTAGAGAGCTTGCTTTCTCTTTCCTTGAGTGCTCACAAAGGAGAGATCATGTGAGCACACAGGGAGATGGTGGGACCCATAAGCCAGGAGAAGATGTCTCAGAATTACACAGGCCCTGCTGGCATCTCGATCTTGGACTTAGAGTCTCCAGAACTGTGAGAAATAAATTTCTGTTGTTTAAATCACATAGTGTATGGTATCCTGTTACAAGCTGATGTATACAGTAGTGTAGCACACATGTTATGAGAGTTAGGCTTAGTATCTAGGCCTTGGAGATAGTCATTTCTTTTAAATACCTACATTTATATTAATTGTTACTTCTCACAGTCTAGTAAAGATTGTAACAGATCCATTGTACTATATAGGTTAGACATTACCAAATTCATTACCTAGGTGAATAATTATCAGCCTTCCTCCCTATTATCTGTCTGGTTTCTTTACCAGACTTTTCTCCCCTTCCTGACTTTGTATTCATAATGAGAAATGTTAGCAATAATAGCTTTAATAATGGCAACACTGTCTTGAATTTTTATAGCACATTTCCTCTGAGAGGTTTAAAGTGATTCAGATGAATTTCCTAGTTTTCACTGGCAACTTTCCAATGAGTTAGAGTGTCAGAATGAATGCTACCTCAGCTTCACAACTATTGCTGTCATCCCCTTCATGTGACTATTTGCTTCTATCTTACGCGAACCTATTCTTTTCCTTGCCCTATCTCTAGAGTCACAGGAACCTGTTCTCTTAAGTATGCGTAGGATTGTGTGTGTGTGTGTGTGTGTGTGTGTGTGTGTGTGTGTGTTGCTTTCCACACCCCTCTCCTCCTACCTCATGCACGTCTGGGGGGTTTAGAGTGCTGTGGACTGAAGGATATAAAATAGAAATGAAATATGAAATGCAAGAAGCTTGCCAGAAGCAACACTTAACAGAAGTGCCAATTCTGTTTATCAGAAATGTGACTGTTTTAACATTAGCTCATGGCAAATGACAATTTTCACATCTAGGCAAGAATAGGAAAGAATAGGAAACCTAACTTACAAAATAATCATTTTTGGAATGTGTTGGATAAGAACTCTAAAGCAGGCAGTGAAGGCCGCCAGGAATATAGGATAACACTTCTTACATGCTAAGAGCAGTTGATTAAATAACATCTCTTGGTGGTTTTCTTGTTAACAGCTAGTCACTGGTGTTAGTGCTGCTCATGTGTTTATGAGTCTTGGGGATTATATTGGAGTAATAGAGACTGAAAGGAAGGAGAAGAACTCTTCTTTACATTTAAAAAACATATGTAAAACTAAGAGAGAATCTCAATTCAACCATATTTTTACATCTCAAAATCTTAAAAGTTATGCTGCAAAAATCATCTATAAAACAAAATACAGAATCATGAAAATGGTCATATTTTAGTCAAACTGATGAAAAAATTATAATATGATTAAGAAATGGTATTAAAGGAATTTATTGTTATGAGATAATACTTAGAAGATGTTCAATAATTTTGATTGCTATTCTAAAGTGAAAGTTGGATATCATTTTTTCTATGATGCCATAGTAGCTAATAATTCTTCATTTTTATAACAAACTTTTTTTTTTTTAAGACAGGAAGGGGGTGGGGCAGAGGGAGAGGGAGAGAGAGAATCTTAAGCAGGCTCCACACCCAGCACGGAGCCTGATGGTGGGGCTCCATCTCACAACCCTTAGATCATGACCTGAGCCGAAATCAAAGTCAGATGCTTAACCAAATAAGCCACCCAGGTGCCCCATAACAAACTTTTGATTTGAATATCATACTATAGTTTTTTGTAGTTAAGATGTAGATTAGAACATGAAATGCTGAACATTTAGACTACTCTATAGATTTGCACAAATAAGCATATTTAAAAAAATTATAATATAATTAAGAAAATAGTAAGAATAATATATTATACATATGTATAATATTATATATATTTTTTCTAGGGAATAAAGCCCTGGAATCAATGAAAACCATGTGGCATATATGCTCTCAAATTCTAAAATTAATTGATTAAAATATTCTAATTTCAGTACATATACCTAGTTGGACCCTTATGACCAACCACTTTATTTTGACTGGTGATAATTAGTTTTTTTGTTGTGTCTCTCTGATGGTGCCTGAATTCAACCTTATGACCTCATAGTCCGTTTATTATGTCAACTTGGTTAGGTGTTGTTGAAGGTATTTTGTAAATGTGATTGACATTCATAATCAATTGTAGGGGATATTATCCTAGATAATCATGGTGGTCTGTTTCAGTCAATTGAAAGCCCTTATGAGCAGACCTGAGATTTTTTTTTTTTAAAGGTAATTATTTTATTGCTTAAAATAACTGTAATGACTTTCTCATGTTTTTTTTTTTTCAGTTGTGTGATTCTTTTTTTTTTAAATTTTATTATGTTATTTTAGTCACCATACAATACATCATTGGTTTTTGATGTGGTGATCCACAATCCATTGTTTTCGTATAACACCCAGTGCTCCATGCAGTACGTGCCCTCCTTAATACCCATCACCGGGCTAACCAATCCCCCCTCCCCCCTCTAAAACCCTGTTTGTTTCTCAGAGTCCATAGTCTCTCATGGTTCATCTCTCCCTCCAATACCCCCCCCATTTTTCCCTTCCTTCTAATGTCCACCATGCTATTCCGTATGTTCCACAAATAAGTGAAACCATATGATAATTGACTTTCTCTGCTTGACTTATTTCACTTAGCATAATCTCCTCCAGTCCCATCCATGTTGATGTAAAAGTTGGGTATTCATCTTTTCTGATGGCTGAGTAATATTCCATTGTATATATGGACCACATCTTCTTTATCCATTCATCTGTTGAAGGGCATCTCGGCTCTTTCCACAGTTTGGCTATTGCAGACATTGCTGCTATGAACATTGGGGTGCATATGGCCCTTCTTTTCACTACATCTGTGTCTTTGGAGTAAATACCCAGTAGTGCAATTGCTGGGTCATAGGGTAGCTCTATTTTTAAATTTTTGAGGAACCTCCACACTGTTTTCCAAAGTGGCTGTACCAACTTGCATTCCCACCAACAGTGTAAGAGGGTTCCCCTTTCTCCACAACCTCTCCAACATTTGTTGTTTCTTGCCCTGTTCATTTTGGCCATTCTAACTGGTGTAAGGTGGTATCTCAATGTGGTTTTGATTTGGATTTCCCTGATGGCTAATGATGATGAACATTTTTTCATGTGTCTGTTAGCCATTTGTATGTCTTCAGAGAAGTGTCTTTTCATATCTTCTGCCCACTTTTTGACTTGATTATTTGTTTTTTGGGTGTTGAGTTTGAGAAGTTCTTTATAGATCTTGGATACCAGCCCTTTATCTGTAGTGTCATTTGCAAATATCTTCTCCCATTCTGTGGGTTGCCTCTTTGTTTTGTTGACTGTTTCCTTTGCTGTGCAGAAGCTTTTTATCTTGATGAAGTCCCAAAATTTCATTTTTGCTTTTGTTTCACTAGCTTTTGGAGATGTATCTTGAAAGAAGTTGCTGTGGGCGATGTCAAAGAGGTTACTGCATATGTTCTCCTCTAGGATTTTGATGGATTCCTGTCTCACATTGAGGTCTTTCATCCACTTTGAGTTTATCTTTGTGAATGGTGTTAGAGAATGGTCGAGTTTCATTCTTCTGCATGTGGCTGTCCAATTTTCCCAGCACCATTTATTGAAGAGACTGTCTTTTTTCCATTGCATGTTTTTTCCTGCTTTGTCAAAGATTATTTGACCATAGAGTTGAGGGTCCATATCTGGGTTCTCTATTCTGTTCCATTGGTCTATATGTCTGTTTTTGTGCCAGTACCATGCTGTCTTGGTGATCACAGCTTTGTAATATAGCTTGAAATTGGGCAACGTGATGCCCCCAGCTTTGTTTTTCTTTTTCAACATTTCCTTGGCGATTTGGGGTCTTTTCTGATTCCATACAAATTTTAGGATTGTTTGTTCCAGCACTTTGAAAAACGTCATTGGAATTTTGATCAGGATGGCATTGAAGGTATAGATTGCTCTGGGTAGCATAGACATTTTAACAATGTTTATTCTTCCGATCCATGAGCATGGAATATTTTTCCATCTTTTTGTGTCTTCTTCAATTTCTTTCATGAGTGTCTTGTAGTTCCTAGAGTATAGATCCTTTACCTCTTTGGTTAGGTTTATTCCGAGGTATCTTATGGTTTTTGGTGCTATTGTAAATGGAATCGTTTCTCTAATTTCTCTTTCTGCATTTGCATTGTTAGTGTATAAGAAAGCAACTGATTTCTGTGCATTGATTTTGTATCCTGCCACATTACTGAATTGCTGTATGAGTTCTAGTAATTTGGGGGTGGAGTCTTTTGGGTTTTCCACATAAAGTATCATGTCCAGACCTGAGATTTTTTTGGACAAAGAAGAAATTCTGCTTGTGTGTAGCAGCTTCAGCTCATGCCTTAGAGTTTCCAGCCTGCCCTCCCTAACAGTCTGTACTATAGATTTCAGAGTTACCTAGTCAGCCCCACCAAATCCTGTCAACCAATTTCTTGCAATAAATCCCTTAATATATATCTTCTACTTTTTCTGTTTCTCTGTTTGAACCTTGGCTGATACAACCTAAAAATGGTCAAGTTTGACTTTCAGCTGCCTTTCTTTCAATAGTTTCACCAGAACCACCTTTTAGAAACCACTATAAAGAATTACTAAGTTGTTATTAAGAGAATTGCAATAGGGGCCCCATCATTTTAATATAAAATATCCACAGATTTTCCTTGCTTTACGCCAGCATCCACTTCCTGTGGCATTGCACCTTGCCACTTGTTTTGCCACAGTCCTCTTTCTGTCTACTGACCAACATGGCCTTAATGTTACCCTCAGCTTGACTGAACTTTAGCCAGGTTTTCTTCTCAGCTCCTCACCTCCCTTTCTTAGAACATTTACTTTAAACTTGCAATTGTGAATTTTTTGTTTCTTTGAGATATAAATCCTTTCCCAGTCTCTTGCCAGTTTTAGAACCCAGAAATGTCTTTCTCAGGGAGCCATCCCTTTGAAAAGTAATTATCAAGGAAGACAGAGCCCTTATCTCCAAGTCTCTGTGGGAGGGTAGGAGTCTAATTTCTATAATCAGTTAGCACACACAAATAGCCTAATCACATTGACAACCTCCCCACAAACATCCTTTGGTACTTTTTTCACTAGCTCACCCCAGTACTTAAAAACTGTCCACCTTTTGTTTTAGGGGAGTAGATTTTAATCTTTCTCCCCTATTGCAATAGTCTTGACCTCTTTTGCAGTATACTTGAATAGAGTCTTTCTTGTCTGTTTAACTCCTTTCAGTGTATTTTTTCTTTGACACTACATAGATTAGAGTGTGCATTTTTTCAGTTATTTGATAATTAGGGGAAGTATGAATTCCTTTATACTATACTATGATGATATTGACTTTGACATAAATATTGATGTTTTAACTGTATATCCTATTTATCAAAATATATTTTAGGAGTTGTATATAATATTTTGTATATATAAAAATTACAAATTGTTATAAGATACCTATTCTAAATTAATGAGGGCCAGAAGTAGTTTATGTAATGCTATACCTACTGTGATAATTTAGGTACATATCGACTTGCTAATTGTCACTATCATTTTCCTCTGGGCTTTTTAGCCCATCCTCCCTTTTTCATTTCCCTCTCAATTCCTAACCTGAAAACTAAGAACACAAGAAAATAGTGGCTACTAGTATTTTTGCAACTACATAGAGAGTTTTTGTTGCTACCCCAAACTGAAAAATTTTGATTGCAAAATTCTAACCCAAGTCACGTTGTTCTTCAGCTTTTGAAAACAGAACTTAAAGTAGAAATTGTGAAGAGCCATGAAAAGAAGTTCTATTTGAACTTCCTGTATTTGAGAAACTCCGAAAAGAATACCCTGTCTCCTTCTAGCATCCACAGAATATAATCATTTCCCTGAAATCACAAGACTTTCTAGTTTATGGCCAGTATTGATTATTGAGTTAACCAAACCAAAGTGGCCACTGATCAGTATAATCAGAGTTTATATAATCAATATAATTGAAAGAAATGTGTATAGGACCCCAGGCCCAAACCTGTATTTTAGAGGCAAAACTTCCCAAACATAAACAGCTTCTTTTTTACTATATGCTTGTCTTAAATTTTAAGACCACTGTCTTTTTGAAGCAAGGGACTATATGTCAGTTATTATATTATGGACATTATTTATGCTGGAATTTAACAATAAATATTGAGAATGATCTGTGTTTAAGATTTTGGATACATAGGCTGTTATTTTGAATACCTCGTGTAAAAAGAAACTCTCATTAATTTCTTTGTGGGGCAAATATCTTTTGAAACTTTTTTCTTCATTAAATATTGCATTCTTAAGGAACCATGATTCCAAGAAAGTAAAATATAGCATACTTTATTTATATTACCCCCAAAGGGAGTTAATATAAATATTCCCCTACATCTAACAATAAAGCCTTAAAGTAAGAAAAATATATATGTACTGTGTAACAACATGCTGGCATTCATTCCTAATAAAGAGACATTTAGGTGTTTAAGTTGAAGAGGTACTGAAATAAATCCTAAATTTGTTCTGAGATAAAATGAATTACAGGGTATTATGAGGATCTCTGCTTTTCATTAATTAGAAGGTTGATCTGAAGTGATGTCAAGATAAATGACATACCACTCTCAAATTATCTAATATGTTTGCAGGACATAAATGTAAAGGTGAGTAGAACACTTTTAAAATATTAACCTAAAGTTGGACTATGAAAATGTCTGATTATCTGTCTAAGCATTTAATATAAAAAGAGATAAAAAATATAGCAAGAAAAATAAAAAGAGATCCCAATTTTGCTTAGGAAGCAAACACTTACCAAACCAGGATAATATTGTGAACAATCTGTCTTAGTTCAAACTGTTGTAACAGATATACCATAGACTGGTGGCTTATGAATAAAGGAAATTTATTTCTCACAGTCCTGGAAGCTGGAAGTCTGAGATCAGGGTATGGTCAGGTTCTGGTGAGATCCTCTTCTGGATTGCAGACTGCCAACTTCTCATTGTATCCTCACATGGCAAAGGGACTAGAGAGTTCCCTGTAGCTGCTTTTATAAGGGCACTAATCCCATTCATGAGGACTCCACCCTCATGACTTAATTACTTCAAAAAGGCCCTACTTCTTGATACCATTACAATGGGGGTTAGATTTTAACATATGAATTTTGAGGGGACGCAAATATTTAGTTTATTGTACATATGATTCTGGACAAAGTATTTTTTGAAGAAAGACTGTAGAGCAAAATTTTCCTTATTTATTTATTTTTATTCTTTAACCCATTGCACTATAACTGTATCTACACAGTGACTAACTTCAACATTTTGGTTTAAGGCCCTTGTGCCAAGTAAAAGTCAGCAATAATAATAAAAAGAAATTCAAAAGCAAGAAAGCCATCTGTTAATTTACTGCCCAATCAGCATATTTGACATTTAGTTTTTTCATTTGTTCATTTTCACATTTAATAGTATTTTTTGATATTGTACTTTGTACAAAACCTTGGGTTAGGCATTCAGCAGTAATCAAGAGAAACACAAGAGATAGAATTTAAGTAAATAATAGCACATATAATTATATGATAATGATTGAATTAAGCACTATGAAGGAAAAGTAGAAGAACTGTATTTAGAGAGTTATTTCCTTTTTCTTAAAAATGTTTTGATAGGGTGGTTTTTTCTGTCTCTTATGGCCATTTTCAGCCAGTAAGGTAGCAGAATAAGTGCTTGGACTATGAGTATACAGAGGATGAGTCTCTGGAAACACCTCCTTTGACTTGAGAGGGCCAGTGATTAGGAGAACCAGAAGTTCTGGGGCAGAGGCAGCCTGGGTGTCTTGGGTCACTAGTAGAGCTGGGGCAGACGTGCTTCCAGCTCTTCCTCATGTAGTCCTCCAGGCTTCATGCTCCTGCAGTCTGGATCCTTGTAGGTTATTACAAAAGCAAATAAAAATTGGTAAACTTATAGCAAGGTTAAAGTGTAAGATGGCCTTAGACTACAAATTAACACTTAGAAGATAATCGGGAACTAGCTGATGTTTAAAGGAAGGAAAACTAAAAGACACAGTAAAAGTATAGAAGAAAAGAAAGTAAACTAGATGAGGTTGAAAAAGATACATAAATGGTAAAATTAGTAGAAAACTAATAAAGATAAAAGATAAAATTGGAAAATTAGGGAAATGTACTTTCAAAATATTTTAATAAAACATGGGTAACATTTACATATATGGTGATATTTTAATATTAAAAAGCCTCAGTTGATATGAAATCTAAAAGTACTATGCCACTAAGTAAAGCAAAGGCCCATAATATTAAAAGCTAAGAGAAAAATGGGAAAAATAAGAACAGGCTACGTAGAAGTTATAAATAAAGATAAAATTGTATCTGTGGTAGAGTCAGGGTGTTGGGGAAGAGGGAGGCTGCAGAAGTGGGGCATCTCACAAGGCAGTGGATGAATCCAGAGCATTTGTTTGTTTTCCTGGGCAAAGACACAGGGACCACAAATAGCCCTTAGTTCCTGTACCTTCCAGAACATTCCCAGAGGATTTTGCCCTGTGGGGTCTATCCAGAGAAAGAGCTATGATGCTACAATCATTTGGTGCTGTGCTGATAGGGTCCTGCAATAGCTGGAAGACATAGCCAAATTATTTCCATTTGTATGTAAATGTAATGCATCCATAATGAGAACTAAGTCCCAAATGTCTAACATTTTACCTAATATTATAGATGGTATGCCACATTATAAGAGGAGATTTATGAACATGCAGAAAATAAAAGAACATTTGTACTATAGGAAGAATCTCTAAAGTATTTGAGCAGTTGTCTTCCTGCAATTCCTAAGTTGATGAATACTATTATCAGCAAGTTTACATGTGACCTCCTGAGTATGATATTGTTCTGTATTTATTAGTTCCTTCAGACACTCAAAAGTTTTTCCAAAGTGCTTAATTTCAAAATGTTAAAAAGCAAATTCCTGACATGCTGACAGCAGTGTCAATACTAATGAAATGTTTTTGTTGATTCTTGCCAAAATGCTTAGGTAACTCTTCATGTCTGCCTTTTAATGCCAGAAAATGCAGTTTTTCAGAGCCTTATCAGGCTCATACAAGGCAAACGTACTTTCTAGAGTGCTGAGAGAACTGTATTACCAGTGGGAAGAAACACATGGATTGCCAGGTGTCTTAGGGTGGGTTCCTGCACCAACTGGGAGATGGAGACCTGTGTATAGGAGGTTTACTGGGAAGGGCCCAGAGAATAGCACTTGTCACAGAGGGAGGGAAGCAGGATGGGCAGAGGGAATGACCAGGATCGTGATGCAGCTGCGACAAAGGTCTCAGCACATCTTGCAGGGAGCTGTGACTCAGGAGGCCCTTCAGAGCTCCCCGTGGGGAAAAGCTTCTGTCTATCCCCACGTAGGCAGCTCTGACTAGAATGTGAATGCATTGCAGTCAGCTTTGCCACTTTCACTCACAGAAGATACCCAAAGGGACAGTTTTCTCACCAGTTGTTTAAACAGTTTTTGAAAGGTCCTTATTTGTTTTCTCCATGAAAAGACAGATTTTATGCCAATATGTTAGAAATCTGTTATGGCATTTGAAGTTCTGTTCTGACCTCATTCAATTCTGATAAAACAAATTTTGAATTGAAAAGCATTGATTTCTCTAACTAGTGATACCTTTTTAAAAAGTTCTTGAAACTGGGTTGGTATATCAACAGAGAGATTCTAGTTCTTCTATCTTTCTTGGCATCATTGTCTGTACACACCAAGAGAATAGTGAGACTGTCTTTGGTTTATCTGTGCTTTTCTATCTAACCTTGTTTGAAATACTATTTTTATGGGAAAAAAATGGGAGGAAAGATGTGAAAAATGAAAATTTCTTGAGATATTTAAAAGATTTATAGCTCTTTTCTCTTTAAATGTATTTTTCAATAAATATTTTTTCCTGTTTTTATGTATAATAATATAAGCCATGCAAGTTTAAGATAAATAACTTGATATCATACCAATTCCAGAGTTCATATTATAAGTTGGTTTTAAATTTCAAAATGTTTAAATGATGTTTTATAGTTTAGACGCAATTTTGTCCTTATTGTATTTTCAATTTACTAATTAGTTGAATAATGACTAAGTGTCAGGTATGATGCTAGGCCCAGGAAGTAAGATTCTATCTTCAAAGATCCCATAGGGTAGTGGGACAATGGACAAAGGAGGGACATTTACAATATAGTATGTGTAAGTGCTTGAGTACATTTATTCCTAAAATTTCTTCATATTACAAGTAATATTTGAAGGTGAAAAGAAAATAAATGTGACTTAGGAAAAAGACTAGCTATTTATGTCTGGTTCTAATCTTGATTCTCCTACCAGTTAGTACAATAACCTTGTGTCCCTTAAAAGGTTCACTCATGGGTAAGGTGGAGATAACCACAATCAAATACCATTAGATGGTATATATACAACAAGTTTTAAATTATAAACATTAGTATGGATGAGTTGATATTAATGTCTTAGGTAAAACCTTTGAAAAATGTAATGGGAATTTAAGTATCTACAGAACATAAGAAACAAACATAATGCAAATTGGATATATGTTTATACAAGTAAATTACAAAAATGGTGTTGTATAACAGTTTGTGAATAGTGAGTTATAATTAATTGCAGTTTAAAGTACTCAACAAAATCTTGAAATCTATCAACAATCCTCAGGCCTGCTGAGTGCTTCTGAAATCTCCAGCAGTTTTGCTTAAACAAAATAGAAAGTAAAAGATGAAAGAGTGTATGTCTCCAAGAGTCAAGGTTAGCTAAGAATGTAACCTTGGCTGAGTCTATTCTAGGTTACACAAATTTGTATTGTTGTTCTCTGTATGATAAAGAAGTCTTAGGTATTTTCTAATCTTTCAGTGTTGTCAGATATGGTATAGGGTGGATGTTCACTTCTGGGCTGGGAGTATGTAAGAAGGTTAATCTACTTCATCCTTGGCTTAGCAAAACCTTTCTTTCTAAGATGTAGACCCATCAGCTCCCCATGATTCTGGACCTTCTTACCTTCTCATTTTGACTTGTTCCTCTCAGTTTGTGCTGCTTAGGACTGGGTTTGTAACCCTTTATGAGGAGTCTCAGATTTTTGGTCTTACATGTGAGTCTCCCAAACATCAGCTATGAAGTGCTACTTTCTTTTTATATATGAAACCAGCATCACACCGTTTTGCTAAACCCATTCTCATGCTCCATCTGGGAAGAGGGACCATAGTGGGATAAACCAATTAGTTTATATTAGAGACAAACTAACCAGTAGTAATGGTAATACTACAGACTACAGACAGCTAAGCCATTTTACATACATTACTTCATTTAATGTTCACAACAACTCTCTGAGATAGGTCCTAGCACAAACATTACACTACTACAAAATTCTGACTTTACAGATAATGAAACTGAGACCTATAGAGGTTAAACATCATGCCACCAATAATTTTAGGAAAATGATTATACATTTTTACATAAAGAACTTAATAAGCAATGTACAGTCTAAAGTTTCACCAATGTATAAAAATGGAAGATTTACTGAAATGCCTGATTAGAAAAGAATATATACCTTTATTAATATGATTTTTTTATATCAAGACTAGGGAAGTAACTTTAGAGAATCCCACTTTAGGAAAGAGAAGAGAGAATGGGAAACTTTGTAGTTGGAATTTGTAATCAATCTGAAAACTACAAAAGGAGAAAAAATAAGCCAGCTTTTTCAGAGAAGCTTGTTGAAACTTCTTCAGCATAGAACTTGGTGCTGATGAGAGCCTTTTTACTGTATGAACATTTGTTGAAAATCAGTGCCCCAGGTCACAAATCCTGTCAGTAAATTCCTGTAGTGCAGCAAAGACCACAAAGAAGTGCCAACTAGTCCAGATGTCATTCCTAAATTCATTTTCTCAAACAGGGAAATGCTTGAGGATTTAAAATTGGAACATAATCTTCAGATAAGCAATCATGAATTGGCAGAATTAGAGATTCTGAGAGGAGGCCTAAAAAGATCCTGAAAAATAAAATGAGTGTTTAGAAAGCTGATTTTGGCAAACATGTGAAATTATAGGGCAGACTTTCAATCCATTTTTTAAAACATTTTGCAAAGTTATAGTCACAGATGTTTTTCATCCCAGGCTCGGACATGAGCAATGCTCAGAGTCAGTTTTAACAGGGCAGGGCATACATGATGCGCATGAGATGCTTGACTGGAATTAAGATAGACCATATTCATGATACCTGGGGTGACCCTGGTATCTCTTCTGCCCAACATCACAGTTTTCCTGTACTGCTGCTGCCTTCTTGAGAGTACTTTCCACGGTTTCCAGCTAGGATGAGAGTCCTTCATTTTTAGCTATTGTCTTAACACACTTCTTGATGCTTGCCATTGAAATAAATCTATTTCTAGTACTTTCTGTAGTTGGCTGAGGACTTGTTCAGAAATAATTTATTTTTCACAATTGGGGTGACAACATTCACCCAATTTTGAGTATTGTTTATTGCTTTGTATCTCTAGCCTCATACCCAGATAATACCCTGCAGATGCTGTTAAACAATGAATCGTGGAACACTACATCAAAAACTAATGATGTAATGTATGGTGATTAACATCACATAATAAAATTTAAAAAAAAAGAAGTAAGTTGGAATATGTCATGGCTGTTTGCACACCTGGGACAAGGGCCCAGCTCTATGCTACTCAGTTATTTTCAGAACAAGTTAGTTGTTTCAGTCTGCTTGGCAAAGTTCCCAGCATATCTCATGGGCTTGTCCACATTATCACGTGGTTCTCATGAGAAAGAATACATTAGGGTAAAAAATTCCAAGAAAATAAAGAAAACAATATTAAGGATGTTAGAAAAATCTAATATTATACCTCATGGCATAGAAAGGTGACTTAAAAAAAGAATTCAGAAAAAAGTAGATGTAATAGGAGCTAGGCTTGATGTTCAATGAGGAATATAAAGTATAAAATTGTAGAGTTTTAATACCTGAGTGAGAAAAGAGTTGCAATGTATGGAGAGAAAGTGGGAGTTTTTGAACTTCCAGAACTAAAAGATGGATAATAGAATTATAAAATAAATGGGATCTTAGTGATTATTAAGTAAAATTTATTATTTAATACAGGGATTCCTTCTATAACATTGCTAAAACTGATCATCCACACACAAATTGAACTTCTGCAGCTTCGGGGAACTTGTTACTTGCAAGTAGGCCACTCCATAAAGAAAAATAATAAAGGAATATATTTTCTTCTTAATAAGTGAAAAAGAGCCAATAACAATACACTGAAGATTTTTAATGCTTAAAAAGACTTTAATATTTTTAGCAGGAAGAGCTGAAATCTATAGTCTAGACTAGACCAGACATGGCTCTGGGCCTCAGGGCAGCAAGAGGGAAGAAAGTGTAAATGTATCCTAATTACATTAGTTCCATTCAAATGTTCATATCTGGATCCTCTATATCTAAGGTTACTTAAGAAAGTACTTTAAATCACTCTAGGGACACAATCCCTTTTTTGAAACTGAATAATGGCAAATGCCTAAGATGTGAAAGAAGAATAGAACCCATATTTGTTTCATCATAAAAACGATAACTTAATATTTTCTCTCTCTCTATGTGAATATTTTATATATGTTAATACACACACACACACACAACCATTAACTGAAAAGACCAGTTGGTAAACACCCAGATGAAAGAAGCAGACTATGGAATTATACAAATAGCTCTGGAAACACGTGTTTTCCCATGCTACTCTGAGAATCACAGACTAGAGAGAGTATCACAAAACTATGGAATAATCAAGCATTAGAACTAGAAGGGGCCATGGAGATATATTCTCCCTGTAAATGGACCTACATACCGTTTCATTCTCAGAATCTTTTTTTCCAACATTTTACCTGAAAATCTACTCTGCTAAAAAAGATGAGAACCTGTCCATCTCCCACTTCCTGCCCTCCCTTCCTTCCCTCTGCCCCTCTCTCCCTTTTTGCCTTTCTCCCTCCATAGCAGCCCCTGAGGCACCTTCATTGAACCATCTGACTATATTGGCCAAAATGTCAAACAAGCCATCCTCTCTTAAAGGACAGCAGTTATAAACTGGGACACATGACCATAGAAATAATTTGAATCACTCTCATAGAGCTCTAAGAGGGGAAAACAAGACTGAGTTCTATCACTGAATTAGCTCACCAGGAATGATGATTTAAACAAGTCAAAAAAGTTTAATAAGGACTCCAGCATACAAGGACACCAAGACCCTAACTTTGTTTACTTTTTAAAGGCCCTCTCACAAAGGAATATACATTTTGGGGGGCAAAGCTTATCAAGGATCAAATTATCATCCTTGAAAGACAATGAGATACATTGGAATCTTCCTTAATTTGTGAACTTGATCAGTTTGATCAAACTAAAATTGTTCCATCTTATTTAATATTAGGCAAAAAATTAATTGAAGACCAGGTAGAGATCCTTAAATTAAAACAGACAAGGCAAATGTATTTCACATATTCTTGACCAATGGGAAATGTGTTATTGATGGTTTCTGTACCACTGAGGAAAATCTAAATGTGTTCACAGTTTTGGGTTTTCATTATTTTTCATGATTACGAGGCGGTTGTTAGCTCTTGGCAAGGCAGGTAGTGCCTAGCCCATACACCTTACTTCTATTTAACTTTGAATGAAGGAGTATGACTTTTCAGAGACTACTGAATTCATTTGATCCAGTTGATAGGAAGAATCAAGGGAGTAGAATGTGATAGAAAATCTTTCAGAAAATCTAAAGGGCGAGGAGCTCTTTAACATTGGCATAAGGCAATTCTTGGTTCTCATAAATCATGATAGAAATGGGGCCATTATTCATAAGCAAGGTATTGCACAACTGTGTGTGCCCCTTCCCAGAAGACTGAATTACACATATTGTAGTAAGAGAGGGGAAACCGTAATGCCTGCCAAATTCCTAGAAGAAATCCTTTTTTACTCAGGAATTATGCTTACTTGATGGTTAACATTTTTTTGTCAGGGAATAGAGATGGAATTACCTCTTAATGTTCTAAATGAGGTAAGAGACTTATGATTAGCTATCACCTCGGGTCTACTATTTCTGTCTTGATAAGGAAGTAAAAAAGGGTCATTTGACCTCTAATGTGGTTGTTTAGTTGTGTTCATGGAGTTTAACAACCAGCTTTAGGCAAACTCTGCTGTGAATGCCCCTTTGTTCAGATCAGCTATGCCACCTCTGGTTTCCTGGATATTTGAGTGTTGAAAGAAACCCTACCTTTGGCAGAGGGCTTAAAGCAGTGCTTAATTGCTTAGTATAGTCTTGAATAGGGGATAGTGAACACCTAAGGACTAATTATTTGTCAGAGGCTGTGCCTTTACAAGCATTAACTTGTGTAGTTCTGATTTTGACAGATTTCTGACCCTTGATATCCTAAAACCACTATTATGATTAAGCAAATTAAAGTGTCTGATTCCAAAAGAAAGTTGTAAAATAGATAGATTTTGTACTTCTAGTGAATTATAATAACAAATATTCATTAAATGAATTAATAATATTCATGGTTAGTAGAGTAGAAAGAAGAAATGATTTACATGTAAGAGATCACAAGAGTCTAAATATGTATATATTTAACAGAAAAAAGTGAATGAAGACAGATAAGTTGATAATGAAACATATTACAAAATATTCTACAAAGCAAAGATATTCACAAAAATCAAACATACCTAGGAATTGCTGGGCAATGATCAGTTGATGGTATTAGGAAAATATTCTTAGGTAAAGATATCCAGTGAGCGTCATGGAGTTTTGATAAAAGGTCAGAGATACTAAACTTGTTGGGGGCATTTCATTGAAACCACTATAGTGTTTTCTTCTGCTTCATCATGACCAGAATGCCTACTCTGGATTATAGTCACTGTTTATACAGAAGGGTATGTCTGTCTCTCTCTCTCTCTCTCTCTCTCTGTGTGTGTGTGTGTGTGTGTGAGAGAGAGAGAGAGAGAGAGAGAGATCTCTGAATGAAACTAGGTGATTAATGCATCTTTTGAGCATTTGTATACCATGTCTACTGATATATTGTTCTGATGTATTTGTAGAAATAAATTAACTCTTTAGTTGATTATCTCAGATGGGAAATTGGAAAATATCTTTCTTTTCACCTTTTCTGTAACTCTGCATCTAATTGGTTATTAGAATATGTTGAGCTTCTTTTATATCTATCTGCTCCTCTCCTCAATTGCTAACCCTGCCCTAACTTTGGTGCTTATAAACATTACTAGGTAATGCAATAGCTTACTCTTAACTGGGTCTTTTGCCTACTGTCTGTTTTGCCAATCTGTTTTTCATATTGCCCCTGAGTTCTTCTGAAAAGAGAGATCTGATCCAATTGCCCCTTGAAAAATAAACAATTTAGATGTCTTCCCACAGTTGACAGAATAAAGTTCAGCATTCTATTTTTCAACTATGAATTCCTCTAGGCTGCATTATCTTGACACTGTGTTTGGTACAAAGGTTCCATGCTCTTAAAGATTTTTGGTTTTTGCCTGTCATAAAATTTTATCAAAATGTGTTGGAAATCTTGATTTAATTATTGACCTACTATGCTTACACAGTCAGTCTTGATTTCAATTGTATTGCTATTTCAAATAATCACTGCTATATGTAAGGTGCTCATTAAATATGAAAATTGGGTGCCAAACAATCTGACCTTAATTCAGTTTAGTTTTGTACTTCATGCCCTTCTGTGCACATTCCAGTACATCTGCTCCTCAACCCTTCCAAAACCTCTTGGCTTTTCCTCTTGGTATCATCTCCATGTAGGACCACCTTCCCACACATAGCAAAATCTTATCTTCCTGCAAGGCAGATCTCTAATTCCACGTTGTTTTTGAAGCTTTCACTGATCTCATTCTCAAGCTTTCCCTGACCCTCATAAGAAGGACTTATTTCTTTCTTTGGAATCCAACTGCATGTTCTTTTGGGCCTCTACTATGGTACTGCACTTTTTCTGCTTGAGAATGCAGTTAGCTTTTAAACTCCCATTTCCTCTACCTCTTTGAAAGTTTCTTGAAGACACAGGTGATGCCTAACTCATCTTAATTGCCTCCATGGCATAGATAAAAAACACTAACTTCATGAAGAAAATGCGTACTTAGTATTTATTAAGTGGGGTTCTGATAGATCAATATTTCCCTATGAATATTCTTTAGAACTCTATTTCTGCAGGATGTCAGCAGTTATTATATTAAATGGAGTTCTTTGGCCAAAGCGGTTTGGAAAATACTGGGCTAGACAGAGTCAAATACATTTTTTAAAAAGCTGAGATGCTTATCAGAGCCTTTAATGGTGAAGTTCTCTAAGAGGAAAATATCCTATCTAGTGTTTCCAGACTTACTGGCCACAGAACCTTTTATTCACAGACTGATATGCAATGTATAATCCAGTGAGAACTAGCTGGCTTCTGTCTTAGAGGTGAGAACAGTTCCAAATTCCAAACTATGTAGCGTGGGAGTTAACTTGCTTAGGAATTAAATCTTTAACAGAATTTGGCACATGAAAATGCAGTCATTGACTTCTGAGCTGGAAGAGGCATCTTAGGAACCTCATCAGGATAAGCACTGTTAGATTTTTTTTTAAACATTCCAAATGCCTAAATTACAGCTAATTGTTATAGAATGTGTCAAGATTATATAATTTATCCTAGTGTATAGGATAGTATATGGAAATTTTCATAATTAATTCTTTCTTTCTCCTAAATTATCCACTTTAGTTTATATATACATATTAATATATATGTAATTATAATGTATATATGCATGTTTTCTATAGCATATGAGGATCTTGAAGAACAATTTTATAGATGCACAGTTGTGTAGGCTTTGGACAAAAAGGATTGAACTTACTGTTCAGAGTCAAAATGAAAGGGGGCTTAATAAGAAGCTTTTTTCTAAAATATTTATTTGAGAGGGAAAGAGTGTGTGCGTATATGAGCGGGGGAGGGGCAGAGGGAGAGGGAGAAGCAGACTCCCTGCTGGGAAGGGAGCCCGATGACTTGGGGCTTGATCTCAGGACCCTGGGATTACTACCTGAGCCAAAGGCAGACACTTAACTGACTGAGCCACCCAGGCACCCCAATAAGAAGCTTTTAAGAAAGGGATTAGTCCTGCTCTGGTTTCAACACCCTCATCAGTGATACGCATTTTGATCTCCCCTGACAGATCACATATGATTCCACTAATTTCTTCACATTTAATATATACTCAGTTTTCACTGGGAATCTGCGCTTCAACATAATGGAAGAAGTTGCCTTGGGAAAATATGCTTCAACTTCTGTCATTCTCTTCATCTCAAGTTATAGTCTTTTTAAGAGCTGAAATGTATCCTTTGTATTCTTTGTATTTTCCTTTAACTTGAGTACTGTGCTGTGTACCCAGCAGGTACTTCAAAGACATTGTTAGGCTGACTTGGATGTAAGTCAGCACCTTCATTAGGTTTTACATGAAGGAACATCTTGATGATAAGTTAGGGTGGAGTGCAGGGGTGGTGGTGGGCTGAAGCATCAGCCCCCTGGAGACTGGGAATAGAATTAAATGACCTTGATGAGCAAGAACAAATATAAGGATTTTTACTAGTACACTCAAAGAACAAAAACCACATCATAAAATGTAAAATGAGTAATGAGGAGCTAGATCCGAGCACCTCTGAAAAACATCTAAAAGTCATAATGAATTACATAAGCCACCATGAGTTAGCAACATAGCACCTTTTAAAAACAGGGTATTTTCCCCAGGATATGTTAAAAAGGAGTATAGTAGGCAACATTTATGCTTGAAGTCTATCTCATGTTAAATGATATAATTTTATGAGATAACTTGGAAAATATGTTATGAGCTAAAGAAATATAAAATGCCATTGATATTTCAATTTTGTGAATATTCCCTGAAAGATTCCTGAAAGTATTATGCCCATTAAGTCTCTTCACAAGTAATGGCAGCATCTGCAAGCTGAGATCTCAAATTCTGAAGTATGATATTGGTTATAATGCAGATAAAGTATTCTTTGTGTTTTTAACCATAATAATGTGACAATCACCATACTGGGGAGATGTTCCCATGTGAAGAAGAGAGACTTCATTCTTGTCCTTGTAATACCTCTAATGTATTAAAAGTAGTATTCCCATACTGGCAACCTGTATGTAGCTCTATTGCTGAATATTCATGTGATTTCAGTTACACATGCTATGGGATTTCAAAGATTCGTAACAATTACAAAAACCCACATACCTATTTTGGAAAATTTATATTGAGTATTAAGTATGCAATAAAAAGATTCATTCTCTGCCATTAACTCATTAAAGTTATTGTTTAACAGAGGTAGGGATTTTAAATAAATTATGTAACTGGAGAAAAATACCATAAACACAGTTTTACTGTAGTTTTGTAGTATAATGTAAAGGGGTTCGGTTTGTCATCAGATGGCTTTCATTAGTGGGGAATGTATATATATTAAATAAATTCTAGGGGTACCTGGGTGGCTCAGATGGTTAAGCGTCTGCCTTCAGCTCAGGTCATGATCCCGGGGTCCTGGGATCGAACCCCGCATCGGGCTCCCTGCTCGGCGGGAAGCCTGCTTCTCCCCCTCCCACTCCCCCTGCTTGTGTTCCCTGTCTCGTTGTGTCTCTTTCTGTCAAATAAATAAATAAAATCTTTAAAAAAAAATAAATTCTAAAGCTAAAAAGTAAAAATTCCCTGTTTTATACAAGGCAGCCAAAAAATGTATAGAGATTTTGGACGATATAATTGATACAGTGATGAAAAATATTTCAGCTTTGTACCTTATAAAAAGAGAATATGCATCTTCAAATTGCACCTTATAAAAACAAACTACCATGCCATAAGAAGCCCAAACATCCCTGTAGAGATTCCCACATGAAGAGAAATTAGAGCTTTTAGTCCTCAGGTCCAGCTGAGCTCTCTGTTACCAGCCACCTTAATTTATCTGCCACAGGGGTAAGCCATCTTAAAAGAGTATCTTCCACACCCAGTTGAGCTGCCTACTGCTGGTTAGGTTCTCTGGAAGCAAATATCGAGAAGGAGTTAATGATGCAGGTGGTTAGTAGATTTCAGCACCTTTGTAAGTGGGGGGGTTTGGGCAGACGAAGAATCTAAATTGCAGTAAAGGTCTGACAAAGCTTTTGCCAATGAAGTGTGAAGCTCTACAGTGAGTTTTGTCATCAAATCTGTTCAGGGTAGAACTAAAATGGCCGGACCTTTATGTTCCTGTCTTCCTCAGTCATCAGGTGTGAGCTGTTCTGGAAAGGATGTGACCTCAGATGAAGTAGTTTTCTGTGCCTGAGGTGGACTCTGAAGGAGCTGACAGCTGGCGGGGTCTGCTGACTACATAAACCCATAACTTGGTAGCAAATCCTGTGAAAACTGGATCCTGGTAGTGTGTCTCCTTAGCTGCCTCACTGCCCCCCACTTGGAGCGAGAGGAGTTCTCCTGGGGTGGTTTGTTATACAGTGTATTAACTGTAATACATCCAAAAAAAAAAATCCAGGTAAATTAAGTTACAAAATGAAAAAAATAGTAAAGCCTATTATTTAATTGAGGTATTTATTTATTTGATCTCTGTGTGGGTAAGGATTATTTAGGTGTTTCTTTGGTCTCTGTATTTAATGGAAGGAATCAAAAAGAAAATGTCAAGGGATAAAAATTCTTTAATGTCAAGCTGTCATAAAATTAAAGTTTGAACATAAATGGGACAATATTTGTAACAAAAAATAGGCAAAGAATTTCTATCCTTTAATATATGATATACTCACATAAATTGATAAGAGATTCTGAGTATAGAAACATGTCAGAAAAGATATACATCCATATAATGAATGTATGAAAAATACTCCATCTCATGAATAAATAATTATAAATTAAAACTGTAAGAAATATCATTTTAATTTTTAAAAATATTAAAAGAAACTGGTACTCCCTGCTTATGTTGATGGGATAAGGTCATTCGAATAAATCCTGATGGAAGAAGAATTTCTTAAGACTCTTCTAGAAAGCATTTTGGCAGTATGCATTAAAAGTCATAAAATTGTATAATCTCTTACCAGTAATTAAATTTCCAAAACCTACGTTGGAGAAATCTTCCAGTATTTATGTCTTAAAATATTCATCTCAACGTTTTATGTTTATTAATAGCCAAATAGGGGGATAGTTTTAGTAATTGATGGGATAGAACATTATATGGCCATTAAGAAATTTTAATAGTCAGAAAAGGTGTTTATTATGTTCAATAAAGTACACAAAATCTATATACAATGAAGATTCAACTATGAAAAATGTTTATATGTGTTTGAAAATGTAGCAATTTGTCCATAGTTGCTTCTACTCTTAGGAAGATTCTTTTTTTTTTTTTTTTTTAAAGATTTTATTTATTTATTTGACAGAGAGAGAGAGACAGTGAGAAAGGGAATACAAGCAGGGGGAGTGGGAGAGGGAGAAACAGGCTTCCCGCGGAGCAGGGGGCCTGATGCAGGGCTCAATCCCAGGATCCTGGGATCATAACCTGAGCTGAAGGCAGACCCTTAACGACTGAGCCACTCAGGCACCCCTTTAGGAAGATTTTTAAATAGTATTAATTTCTACCCACCTTAGACAGGGGAAAGATATTCTCTTTAAGCTCCCACCCTAATACAAGACATTTGTGTCTTCACTGGGGGGCACTTAAAAGTATTCAGGACTGTTGGACAATGAGTGGTTCTCAGATAATAATTCATAAGTGGTTCACCCTCAAGCACCTTCAAGTACTGAGCTTTCACTTACCCTCTGGGTCTTGTGGCCAAAGGTCCCTTTCCTTTATTGGACCTCCTTTCTCTCCCCAGTTCCTTCAGGTCCAGGTCCTCCCAGCTGCCTTTTATTCCTCTCTTCCAGTCACAGTTTTCACCCCCAAACTGGGTTCAACCAAAGTTAGAATGATGTTTTAATCTTTTTTTCTGCTTCAGTGACAGCTTCGTTGCTACTGAGTATATGGGAAATATACATATCTAACTGACTTGGTCTAATAAATGTTTTGGCTTGATCTATCCATGTTATTGTTGTTAAGACTTATGCTGGTTAGAGGAGGTTAGATGAACTAAAAAGGAAATCCATCTGAAATCCTGCAGTTTCTTCTTGAAACCTTATAGTTCTGGGAACTTTGGCAATGTGCATTGTATTTAGATTGTAACATGGTTTGTATTCAGGGAATTCAGAAGACTTCCAGAAAAGCATTGCAGGTCACACTGAAAATTGGTCATCTGAGTTGTAGAGAAATGTCTCAATTACCTCATGAGACCTCTGTGCTCAATTTTTCCTCTAATCTGTTTGATGACAGAAATAGGCAGTGCTATGGTTTCTTACACTACTGAAAAGTAGTAGTCTTCTCTTTTTCAGAAATTTCTCTGTGCTTGACTCAGACTTTCTCTGTGAAGAAAAGAGATGACATATGTATGAATTTTTAAGGCTATTTTAGGTGGCTTTAGTGACCATACCATACCAACCTTTTAAGCAGCCCCTCTATTCTAGCTTCTCCAGTAGAGGTGAAAATCAACAGAAGCCACGTTGGCAGCGAAGAAAGCATTTCTGCCTATGACAATGTGTTTGTCAGAAACTGGTCTGTTCATTTGTGGATGGTTTAATCGATAGTCTTTTTAGCAGCCGGGTCTTTTCTCCCTGATGTGTAACCCAATGTCTCACCCTTGCCCTTGTCTTCTCTATGATTAAGAAAAAGAAAGCTGTAGACCTCTACTTCTAAGGGTATTTCCTTGATTTCACAAAAGCTGGGAAGATATGGAGCAAAAGTTGGGAATAAAAGAAACAATCAAACCATACAAAGTATTTGAGAAAATACATTCATTGACACAGAGAACCAGAGCTTAGTTCCTAATAAAAGCCCTGCCACTTTTTGTAGGTATCTGTGCTCATCAGTTAATTTCTTCTGGGTAGCTGGGCTAAGTTTATGAGATTGTCTAAACATGGGTCTTTAAGAAAACAAGTACATAACTATCTCACCAGCAATGTATATTCTTTAAATGTCACTAAACTTAAAATATGAAATCATCAGTTAAGCTTTTATGCAGAAAAAAACAAATGATCATCATAGGAACAAAAGTCAAGAAAATGTTGGATTTCTTCTTTGCATGTATCAGTAAAAGTGAAATGGAATAATAACTTTAAAACCTTTAAAGAAAAAAATGTATTCTTTTTTTTTTTAAGATTTTATTTATTTTAGAGAGAGAGGGGGAGAAGGAAGTATGTGAGTCGGGGGAGGTCCAGAGGGTGAGGGAGAGGAAGAAGGAGAGAATCTCAAGCAGACTCCTTGCTGAGCTGGCAGCCTGATGTGGGGCTCTATCTCATGACCCTGAGATCATGACCTGAGCTGAAACCAAGAGTCAGATGCTTAACCAACTGAGCCACCCAGGCACCCCTAGAGTGTGTTCTAATAAAGCTCTTCAGCTGTGTTATCATTCACAGGTGAGGACTACTGAGACAGATACTATGACTTAAAAACTTTCAAAATACTTACTACATAAGTATCTTTTTTTTTTTTTTTTTGTAGCTATTACTAAAGGAAATCTTAGAATTCCGGAAGAAAAATGAAATTGAGGTGAGGTAGTTGGGTATGTGGAGAAGGGAAAAAGAAAACTTGATTAGAGAGGTTGTTGGAATGTGGTCTTCAGATTACAAAAGAAAAGAACCATCATTTTAGAGATAACATGATAAAGGGTGTATGTGTGTATGGCTTAATGTTTACTGACATGACCATGGTAAATGAAATGAATTACTTCTCATTCACTTATCTGTTAAACAAAAGCAGAACATAAAAGGTAAAAAGTTTATTATGGAAATACTAAACCTTACTACTTATTACAAAGTAGTAAGCTTGGAATGGGAAAATGAGTTTCAGAAAGGCAGGGAGTCCCCAGTTGAATTGTTTATCTAAATAAAGGGAATAAAAATAAATTTTGTGCTTGATTATGTGGTTATGAATTAATAATTATACAAGTAATATCTCCAGGTATGTTATATTAATCTGAATGATATTAAAATATTTAGGTTCATTCTAAAACATAAAAAGAGAATATGATCTATATTTCAAAACCATATTAGAAAAGGGCAACATATTTGAAAAGAAAAGCTTGAGGAAAGATGACATAGCATGGAGCTGTGAAAATTGTGAAGATTATATAAAACTATTGAAAATGAGTAATGTTAGATGAAATATAATAATACTGAAAATGTGAATTATGTAAATTATGTAAATATACATTCATGTGGAAGATAACATGAGCATTATTAGGATTATTAGGATAGTGGCACTAATAATTTAGAAGTATTAAATTATTTTGTCATTTCCACAATTCTTTGTCCTAAAGAATAAATTGCTTTTGTAATAATTTACTTGAAATAACATATTTTAGAATAAAATGCCTCTCTCTGCAAAGATTTTACAAAGGAAATATTTTATTTTTGTTTTGTAAACAATTTTAACTTTCCTGCTTTACTTTTGATATGTGATAAACTAACAGTTTATACAAAAGCATCACCTGTAATATTTACTTTCGATATGTGATAACTTATACAAAAGCATCACATGTAATATTATTTTAATGAAACGGTGTTTCTGGTCCATGATGGAATTGAATTTTGGTTCAAATAATTATCAAATACTCAAAGTGGTTACTTCTGTGACTCTTTGAAAAAAATATCTTTTCCTCATTTGAAGTTATTGCTACATCACTGGAATAATCTACCTTGTCTTCGAGTTGTTTCATTATGTTATATTTCCCAGGATTAGTAGTCTTAGTGTATGTTTACTGTAGCTGAAATAGAAAGTGCCATCAAAAGAGTTCAGGAGGCTTATTTTCATTGAAGTCTCCCTGAAGACAGGGACCATTCCTCTATTTAATGTTGTTCATGCCATTGCTGCCACAGCCTCAGTAATTCAAAGAACACTGAAAAAGCCCGGCAGGCAAGGGTGCACCATGGTAAGGACAGGTAACAGGATTGGTCACTTGTGATGTGGCCATCCCATTTCAGCAGCACTGGGAAGTGTGGTCCTAGTTGTGAGATCTATAGATCTGACGAGTAATTGTGCTATTGCCTGGAGTCCATTTTTTTTTTTTTTAACATTTTATTTATTTATTTGTCAGAGAGAGAGAGAGAGCACAAGCACAGGGAGTGGCAGGCAGAGGGAGAAGCAGGCTCCTTGCTGAGCAAGGAGCCCGATGCGGGACTTGATCCCAGGACCCTGGGATCATGATCTGAGCAGAAGGCAGACCCTTAACCAACTGAGCCACCCAGGAGTTCCTGCCTGGAGTCCATTTTTGATGGAATACATTTTTGTTGAAGGAGAGCCCTTTTTTTCCCCAAGTGATATAATTGTTTTCAAATGATTAAGTTTTAAATTAGGAAGAAAATGTGGGTAGTGTGTAGCACTCATTTTGTTCAGTCATGATCAATTACCCCATGTCCCCAGCACATCCAATGCTGCTTTTAATACAAAGTAATCATTGAGGTCACTGGAACTCTGCTGATGATATGCAGAACTCAGAGTGATCTGTGTTGGAACCTCAATGAACCTTCAAATCAGAAATGATATGAAAATGGAGAGTAGGTAAAGTTGATATAAGATAGCATTAACTCATTTAACCCTTTTGATAGCCCTGTGATGTATATATATAAGGAAGCATGGCTTGGCATATAGAACCTGTAGGTTCTTTCCTCTGCCTCCTAAAATAGACTCCATCAGGGCTGGTTGAGGTAATAAGATCCTCTGCAAAAAGTAGTTTTATCTGAAATACATGTGCCACTCTTACTAGAGAAAGTAGTTTTATTTCCTAATAATACAGCAAAATAATATAATTATAGGTGGTTTGAGCATTCCAGCTCCCTTCTTTCAATGACTCCAAAATATGACTTTTAATTTACAAATTCTTGGGATAAAATTGAGATTCAGCTTCCTTCTCTTTAGATGCTGTGCTTTAGAAATTTATTTCTAGATGAGTATTTATCTCAATCATATTCTCCTCTATCAAAAGTATTTTTAGCTTTTGTAGAGTTCAGTATGTAATGATTATATTATTAGACTTATAAATTAATACTTCTTACATCGGCATTGGAATCACAATTGGAAGAAACAAGCTATCTGAGTCTGATAGTTTTAATCTCAAGCCATAACTTTTTACCATAGAGTATATCTATAAATATGGCATGTGTGCACATGCACATACACACATATGTAAATGTATATGTATGTGTGTATATGTATATCTGTATATCAGTTGATCAATAAGTATTCTTTGAGAACCTATCACATGGTAGGCATTGGTGATAAAAAGGATTCCTGTCCCAAGGGAACTGACATTCCAGTAGGGAGAGAGAGAGACAATAATCATGTCAAAAACAAGATAGTTTGAGGTACTGATAGGTACTCTAGAGAGGACAAATATGGTGATGTAAAGAGTGACTATTGAGGCCTGGATGTGTTATTGCTGCTGGGGAGCAGTGATTACTTCTCTGAGGAGGTGGAGGGAGATCTGAGTTGGGATCTCAGCGGAGAGAAAATGATGGCCATGCAAGTCTGGGGGAAGAATTCTGAGCAGAAAGGACTAGGAAGTGCATAAACACTGAGATGGGAAAGAAAATCCAGTAATGCTGGAGCTATATAAAAAAAAAAAAAAAATTGGAGAACAATGAAGTTGGAGAGCAGTGAAATTGAAGAAGTTGGCAGGGGCCAGATTATATTAAGCCTTTTAAGTCAATAAATACAGTTGAGACTCTTAGGTATTTTGGGAAGCTGTTGCAGGGATGTAGCTGGTGAGGAGTATGATCTTACTTCCACTTTAGGAAGAGGACTCTGATAAAATTCCTCCTACTCTTTGTATTTCACATTTGCTAGTTTGGCAAGGCCTGCCAGTTTTATCTCTATGATTGTCCATTCATCCATCTATTTTTCTCCATTCCCACCGTCACTGTTTTAGTTCAAGTCTTCATTTTCTTGAGCTATTACTATGACCTACTAACTTACCTCCCTGCCTCCAGTCTTTTTCCTTTTTGATACATTCTAATTTCTGCTGTTAGATTCCTTTGTCTTAACTCATTAGCCTCCCAATGCTCCCATGCATACCTACGTGGAAGGCTTTCAGAAAGAAGTCTTGTGTTTGTACGCAGGGGCCTCTCAGGGTGGCATTGTTGTATTTATTTGAGGAATTGAATTTCTTAAAAGGAAGAGATTCATTTTTAAAAAGAATTTTAGCTCACTTGTTTGATCCAAAGATAAGGGGCCAAGGGTTCAATATTGGGAAAGAAAGCTGATTTTTTCTGTTTTTGTTTTTTTGTTTTTTGTTGTTGTTTTTTTAGATTCTATCCATTTATTTGACAGTGAGAGAGAGAGATCACAAGTAGGCAGACAGGCAGGCAGAGGGAGAGGGAGAAGCAGGCTCCCCGTTGAGCACGGAGCCTGATGCGGGGCTCAATTCCAGGATGCTGGGATCATGACCTGAGCCAACTGAGCCACCCATGTGCCCCTTTTTGTTTTTTTGTTTTTTTAGAGATTTTATTTGTTTATTTGACAGAGAGAGACAAAGCAAGAGAAGGAACACAAGCAGGGGGAGTGGGAGAGGGGGAAGCAGGCTTCCTGCTGAGCAGGGAGCCCGACGCAGGGCTTGATCCCCGGACCCTGGGATCATGACCTGAGCCAAAGGCAGACGCTTAGTGACTGAGCCATCCAGACACCCCAAGAAAGCTGATTTTGAATGTAGCTGAGGAATGCCACGGAAGTTTCCCTTTAGCTCAGCCTCCTGGACTGAAGCAAAATTTCCAAGGGAAGTTGGATATCATAAACAGAATTTCTTTAAAAGAAAATGAAAAACGCAGTGTAGCAATACTTTGTGTCCTCATGAAGGATATGCCATGAACTAATCCCTTATTAGAAAACCCGTGGATCCCAAACACAAATCCTGGTAACAAAAGTGAGGTTACTAAGCACTCAAGAAAGATTAAGCAATGGTGTCTTCTGACTGTCTAATGGAGAAAATCATCAGCATTTATTGGAATGATTCTAATAGTTTAAATTTTAACTTTACCAGATACAAACTTTATTCAAATTTGGGCCAATCTTATACAACTCAGTGAGTTATTCAGGGCACTGTTTGGCTATTAGTGGAAATCATCACAGACAGACCCATAGATAAGTGGATGAAATCAGTGGAGAACACATTGTGCTGCGGGTTTATATTACAGCAATTAATCTAGCATCTGGGAAGAACACAGACTAAGGCCTTAACATCATTCCTCCATCAGAATCATTCCTCATTTAGCTCATTTGGGAAGCCTCGCCAAAACCTGAAAATAAAGGATCGTAGATGAAAGTTGCCACATCCTGTTGAGAATGGGCAATTATCCTTTATTCGATTTCCAACTTTCCTTGTAAACATGCCAACAGATAAAATGTTGGTTTGAGTGTAGGGCTGTTAGAATTAACTTTTTCTCACCACAGGAATAAAGCATGTCCTCAGGCCTCATTTCCTAGAGATGGCTGTGGGCCTACCAAGCATTATCTTTCAATGGCTATTTCTCCACTACAGCAAGTAGCCATTATAAAAGGGAATAAAATGGTCAAGTCAGGGTGCCTGGGTGGCTCAGTTGGTTAAGCGACTGCCTTTGGCTCAGGTCATGATCCCAGAGTCCCGGGATCGAGTCCCGCATCGGGCTCCATGCTCGGCAGGGAGTCTGTTTCTCCCTCTGACCCTCCCCCATCTCATGCTCTCTCCATCTCATTCTCTCTCTCAAATAAATAAATAGAATCTTTAAAAAAAATAAAAAAATAAAATGGTCAAGTCAGTGGACCAATGGCCTATTTTTGTGATCACACCATACTGATCACTTATTTGCAATGTTAATAAAGATAGTTTTAAGGTTTTCCCTTGGAACATTGGGTTCCAAGTGTGGCAAGGTGGAAGTTTTGCTTCCTCAGGTTTTGTTCCACAAGGGGCTCTCTGTGCTCATTCCTGATTGTCCTGCACAGGAATGCTGATGCATGGTTGCCACGGGTTTGCAGTCATGTAGGCAATAGGGTCAGCCACGCAGAGATTATTGGGGAAATAGTTGGCACAGGGGAATCCAGGGTAAAGAATATGAGATTTTGAATCACAATCCAAGTCTTGACTGCCAGTTATTAACCAGTTTTATATGTCATCGATATTGCATTTATTTTTACTGTGATAAAAAACACATAAAATTTACCACCTAAACCATTTTTTTTTAAGTGTACAGTTTAGTGTTGTTATGTACATTCACATTGTTGTGGAACAAATATCCAGAACTTTCTCATCTTGTAAATCTGAAACTCTATACCGATTATACAACAGTTCCTCATTTCTCTGTCTCTCCAGCCCCTAGTAATCACCATTCTACTTCCTGTTTATATAAATTTGACTAATTTAGATACCTCATGTAAGTGGAATTATCCAGTATTTGGCTTTTTTTGATTGGATTATTTCACTTAGCATAATGTCCTCAAGTTTCACCATGTTGTAGTATGTGACAGGATTCTTTCCTTTTTAAGGCTGAATAATGAATAATGTTCCATTGTATGTAAATACCACATTTTGTTTATCCATTCATGAGATTACATTTTGTTATCTGTAAAATGGGAAATGATCAATTATTTTTACCCCAAAGAATTATTGTTATCTTCTAGTATAAAGGCTGAAGCGGTACATGTTTTTCCTCTTATATTGGAAAATTATATTACAGCAGAAAGTATTGGTCAAAGGTTTATGAAATCTGGGTTCTAATTTTGGCTCTGCTTCCAGTTTTTGGAGCACGCCAACAATCTATGTGCTCTGGAGCCACAGTGTATAATCTGTAATTTCATATTTATTTTAGCTGTTCAACAGGATTTTTGAGAGGTGAAGAGGCATATTCATTCCTCAGAAATCTCTCGGTAGTTCTTGGTGCCTAGGTGCTCAGCTGTTAGTTCTGAATGTGGCTCTTGTATCACTTAGGAGGGAAAGGATCTTAGCTGAGCCTCAGTCTCTTGATCTATGAAAATTATTGAGTCTAAATCAGATCACTGAAATAATTAAACTTTGAAATCAATGAAAAAACTCTATCAATAAACAGACATTTTATGTCTTACTCCAGTGTTACTTTGGTATTTTAAAAAATGCTATGTGACTAAAAATAAAGTACTTGGTAGTTTTAGAATCTCCTTTTCCAAAATTGCATGTTTCAACCACTCCCTTGTTTTCCTTATCAAAGTCTAATAAGAGACACTGCCCACCACATGCCTTCAAAATATCCTATAGAATTGTACTAGATAAGCCTTAAGGCATATTGGAGAATTCTACGACTTGCACTTTTGAACTTCAGGTAGTTTTCCTTTGCATCAGTTCTTCTGGAGTTTTAGAATCTGTGCCAAATATGTGGCCGGCCTTGCCACTAAGAACTTCTATTAACTGTCAAAATGATGGACTTATCATAGAGAGAGATATCTATATTTTGAAGGTCTGTGGATACTACATATGTAACATTAATAAACATTACATTCATTTTTGTTTAAATTGGGAAAAATAAAGCAATGGTGGCAAGTTTGAAAATACCAGGCTAAGAAATATGCTGCCTGGCCAAACATCTGATGATTAAATGATTGAACAAAAGGAAGCAAGAACTAGGAAGATACAGAAGTTTGCTGAACCCTCTCCCTCCCCTGTTCCAGTGTGCCATTTAGCTTCATCACCTTGTCACAAGGTTATTTAAGTGCAAGATTTATGGTAGAGATGGAGCAGACCAGGGTCATCAAAGGAGTGTGAAGTAAGAAATCCTTCAGAATAGAAGGAGCTTTCTGAATACAGTTAGATTTTTATTAAGTTGATTATCAGCACTTCAGGTTAAATTCAATTAGAAAAACTCTGATCTCTCAAAGGCAGTTTTTAAGATCTAGCTATCTTAGAATAACTTCATTTCCATATTTATACCATTGAATTTTATACTGAAGACTTCTTTAATAAAAACCTAAACTGTTAACAATATATAAAGTATGAAATATGTTTTATTGTGAATATCTAAATGTTTGATGATCAAGGATCTTGAAAATAATGACATATATAGTTTTTTACATATTTAAAATTGAAACCGTCTATCCTATTGATAATGAATTAATTATTTACATTCTTTGGTGATGTTATCTGGACATGCAACTATTAAAAACATAGACTCATCAGAAAGTACTTTGATGAAACAGAATGAAAGTCAGAACAAAAACTTGAATAAGATATTTTAGACAAGGCTTTTTATTATATCTATATGTAACCTCTATCCTTAGTGAACATGATGCCATTGCTATTCAAGTATAAGTGATGAGAAGGCTAAATAAAAAAACAATTCCAATTCTGTTTGAGTTAAAATTATATGTGCATATGACATAAATTTTTATTTTGAACATAAAAAAAGTATATTCAATTTTTATTAATGGAAAATTAATTTCTTCCTGTTATTTTAAAATAAATATTAAATAATAGGAGTTTGAGTGAGTACCAAATTATTGGTTGGCACTGAAGATGAACATGTTCTAGTCTGGTTATAAGGACGTTTTATGGAATTCATGTGGTTTTTGTCTTTACATGAGAAGAGGACTGATTTCAGGTAGTTGCAAAGAAGCATAGATGAAAGCCATTAATTTTACCTGATAGTGAAGATGGTAATTCAGGAAACCTTCATAAAAGACATAATGCTTAAACTTGCTTTGAATTGTGACACTGCTCACTGGGCAAAGGGGAGATGTCCATCACAAAGGATGCAGTGTAAGTGCAAGGCAGACAAGTATGGAGCATTGTGGTTTGTGTGCACACAGAGGTGAGGCAGGCGAGAGATCAAGAAGGAAACAAATGCTTGATGGATGATTAGAAGTAGAGGAAGGAGAAAATGGGATTAAAGATAATGCTAAGATTTCAAGTCATATTCATTTGTCCTTGACAACATTTTTGATTGCTGTATACATGGGTAGTACAATGTTTTGATCAAAATCTTATAAAAGCATCTACAAACAGGAAATGTCTTGTTATCAAACATTAGGAAAAAAATACTTATAACATTGATAATAATCATATTAAATAAAATCCTTTCCTGAAAGAAAAGCACAAATCAATTTTAAAAATAAGGAGTAAGGGGTAAACCTCATTCAACCTTATGACTTTTAGGCAATATTAGAAAGAGATGCTGTTTAAAGTATGGCAATTAACAAATCCTGCTCTAATCCAGGAAATGTAAAATCAATCTTTAAGCCTTTTAATGCTTTATTCAAGTGTGTGTGTGGAGGGGGGTGGGAGAGGGAAAGGCACGGAGGAAGAAGTGGGAAAGAGGGATTTTAGAAATATTCTTTTAAGAAGGACATATCAGGCAGATATACATAATCTGCCCAGGGATATAAGCTTCATTGTACATGAAAATGCAGTAATTATTTAATTGGTTAAACTGTAAATAGCAGAAGTATATAAGCAATTGAATTTATTTAGAATTTTTTTAAATAAAAATCAGCACCCATGATAGGAAATTGAAGAAAAATAGAGAAGAGTGCATTATAACATTGTTGTTTCTTCAGTGATAATCTCAGATTTAGCAAGGGTTTCTTGCTCCCTCCTTATTTCCTGGTAAGGTAGTATAAACTTCACCACCACTCCATATATACACTTAAAATGTCTTCAGCTGTTTTTGCACATCCCCAGAAAGGATCTTGTGAGTGTTCCTGAATAGATGCTCTCAGTTACTACATGTTTCTTTTTCTTTTGGTGCATGTTTCTTTTGGAGATGTCACCAAAAAAAAGATTCAGGAAGGTGTGTTGCTCTCTCTCTGCTCCTTGGTTTGTTTCCTGTTATTCCTTGTTAATCACCACTGTACCAAGATCTCACTGGACTGAAATTGTTCTTTTAAAGACGGGAGGATACCCCCAAACACACACATCTGTGTCATACCCTATCAAGAGGTCCCAAACATATGTCAATTTTATTCTCCAAAACTCACTTAGATCACGCATGAACAATTATTTCAGGGTCTTGCTTGAGCATCTTTTCTTTGTGCTTAAATAGGAGTTCAGGAAGGTTGGCCTGGAAGCTAGGAGTCTACTAAAAACAGGGCTTGCTTTTTATGCTGAATCTTTTCTTGTCTTTGAATTAAAGTTTGGAATTTATAAATAATTGTTTGATATTAAACTTTTTAACAATCCTATTTAGGTAGGTATGACAGATTATTATAATTACCATTTTATAGACCAGAAACCTGAAATTTGGAAAGCTGTATTTACTGAGCAAGTAAGTTGCAGAGGTGAAACTCAAATCCAGGTTGTCAGAGTCCACATCTAGTTCACTATCCTCAACTGTCTCTGCAGAGTTGGAGATATGCTGTGTGTCAAATGCCATCCTGTAATGTGTAACAACTGCAATTGCCGAATGACATTCCATCCTTAACTGAGAGTAGATTTCCCTTACTGCTTAGAGGCGCCTCATCAAAGCCACAATTCTTCTCCCAACAAAAATGCACATTAGTGGGTAACTCCGTGCAAATACACACTTTACATCTTTTGCAAGTAGATCCAAGGATTTTAGGGATGTCCTGAACCACAGAGCTATATTTAAAGGAACATCTGCCCATTGCATACTGATCCTGTTCTCTAAGGCGGGTTTAAAAAGGTTTTACTGTGTGTATTTCAATGCTAGTATATATATTTCTTTTGATATCAAAATCCTTTATCCAAGGCATATGTCCTTATTAAAAATATTAAAAATGCATAAAAGTGAGTCTACATGGTAAAGGAGAAATTTAATCGAAACATCCAAAGTTCTATTTTCCTGGAAGTTGTATTAACAAATTATGGTTTATCATGTTTACAGTATTGAATTGAACTGTTAAATAGTACCTGTATATTTGAATTGAATTATATATATAATCTATATGTATTATATAATGTATATATGTGCATATATATATGCACAAACATATATTTAGTTGCTTCTTCAAATTAGAGAAGATTTGAGCTAACATTTATTGCACAGACATTTAACAAAGTATTTTTAATAACTAAAAAATTATGTCTCATGTGCTTTTTAGTCAATTGAGTGATTGACTGGTATATGATCAATATCAGTAACCTGTGTGAACATTGTGAAGGATGGTAGTAGAGGCAGAGGCTCAACTTCAGTGGTTCTCAACCTTTGTTACCCTTTTGAATCACCTGAGGGACCTTTAAAGAATGCTTTATGCTGTGACTTCAGTTTTAGGAATTTTGATTTGACAATGTAGAGTGTGGCCTGAACAATGGGATTTTTTAAAAGCTTCTCAAGTGGTTCTATAGAGTTTGCAATCACTGCCCTAATTTTTCACCCCCTAAATGGGAGAATTCTCAAACAGCACAAGAAAGAGTATATTCATTATAATCTGTCAAGCCAAGACAAATTGAGATTATTTTTGAGGAGAGGAGCTGTATTTAACAAGATAGTATAGGGGACCAAAGTGATAAATTCAGCCCACTCTTTTATAAATCAATCTTTTTTCCTTCTTATAAATTATATACAACAGATAAAATCTGAATTGATAAACATGCAGCTATATGCTGATTACATAGTCTATGTAATTAACCTTTTTGCCTTGCCTGATGAATCAAAATCCATGATTATATTTAATCAGAATTATGGAATGTAGTTTCTGTAAGTCTCACCTGAGCCGTGTAATGCACCTCCTTATTCTTAACACGTAACAAAATGTCTTGTACATGAGGTTACATTTTTGAATCATAGTTTAATAAACCCAATCAAAAGTCTTTTAAAAAACCCTCAAGGCCTAATTCCTGTCATCAGAGGAAGTTTCAGCTTTTGAACCATATCTAGAGTGGTTTAGGGAGTTGGAATGGTAGTAGAGGGGAGGGAAAGGAATAGCTTTAGAGGAGTCCAAGGAATATAGATCCAGTTTAATTTTTTAACTCATATTTATAATGATGTCTTTCCTGGATACCTCCTCTTCCTGCACGCCCATTTCAGGAAATGTAAAGTTAGCAATAGAAGATATGTGCAGTTACCTGAGGAGTGAGAAGAGTAGATTTAGAAGGATGATTTCAGGGCTGATTCCTATTAGATGATGTCGTGCCTCTCTCCACTCCTGCATTTAGCCTATGCAGTAACTTGCAGAACTGTGTTCAACACACATTAAGGCTCTAGGAACTAGAAGTAAAGATTATAAAGCCATAGTTGCAAGTGAGGGAAGCGAAGCTGAATGACTTTAGAACTGAACATGTGCTACAGCTGCTAAGGTTCCAAGACCTGGACTCAAATCAGAGCTGAAATCTAGGCCCTGTGTGTGGTAGGGAGCTGGAACTGAGCTTCTTACATAAAGCTGGCAACCATCAAGTGTTGTCTAGTCCTTGAAATTGAGGCTAGAAAGACTACTCACAGACTGGGAGTGCCCTAGTGATCTGGGTCATTATAAAAATAAATATATTAAATTCACATACGTAAAAAAGACTCAAATTGGTCAAAAAAACACTATGTAGATATAGTTCATTTATAACTAGACACAAAATATTATATCATGACTCAGGTAAAATACATTTTTGGAAAAAATGTGCTAGAAAATACCAGTCAAATAAATGCTTGTTGATTAATAAACAAAAAATATTTAACATGCAAAACATTACTAGGGATGAAAAGAGATGCAACATTGAGAAAAAAGAAATATTCCACCAAGAAGCAATAAAATTAAGTTTTATGTATCATGACCTTACAATATTTAAAGCCTGTTTAAATATTAAATATTTAAAGGGTGAAGGTAGACAAAAGGTACAAACTTCCGGTCATTGGATAAATAAGTCCTGGGGATGTAATATACAGTGTGGTGACCATAATTAACAATACTGTATTCTATATTTGAAAGTTGCTATGTATTAAGGGTATGTCTTAAAAATTCTCATCGGAAGAAAAAAATTTTGTAGAAATAATATTTAAAGCAAAAATGGACAGAGTTATAAAGAGAATTTGACTAATCCATAGTTATGGCAGGAGATTTGCATATGCCTTTTTTAGTAACCAATAAATCACACAGACAAAATGTTTTCACAGATGCAGGTTTGAACAATTCAATTAACAAGTTTGATCTAATAGATATGAGATATGTGTGAGACCTGATGCATATAGTTCCTGACCGTAAAAACAGAGAACCCACATTCTTTTCAGGTACTCAGAGATTAGTTTTTCTATTGTGTTAAAATGTTTAAAAAGTGATAGATTTCCAAAACAAAATGTTGTATATACAAAGTGCAGCATGAGACTATATATATTAATAAAAATCTGACAATGCAAACTTAATATGCATATAAACATATGTAATAAAGTGTAGAAGCCCAGATGAGCTGCATGGTGGTTGTCTCTGAATAAAGAGGGAGCAGAATTAGACTAGGGAGGTGTATGAGGGGACTTAAAGTCTGAAATGATTAGTTTCTTAATGATAATTAAAAAAAGATCTAAAGCAAAGATAGCACGATGTTTTAGCATATTGTTAGCCCTGGATTGTGGTTACATGGGTATTTGTTATGTTATATTGTAATTTTCTGTATGTTTGGATACATCATAATATTTAAAAGGGTGAGGAGAATCTTGAGGAAGAATTAATTGGTAGATAAGAACTTGTTTTTGGGATGGTATGTCCTAAGTCTTACCTTGATATATTGAGATAAGCTTGATATTATGAACTCTGATAAAATGCAGTATCAAGAAGATCTTTATATCAGCAGCAGAGTTTTAGCAAATTTCTTGGAATTTGTCTAAGAAAGTGCTGTATAGGTATATACTGCCTTCCTATCACTAAGACTAGAGCTGATCACTTTGAATGGGTTGAAGTAAACCTCAATATCATAGAGTTGTTCTTAGAATTAATGGCAGTAATGTATGCCAGGCATATAATATAAATCAGCAACAAAATTATGCTGTAAAGATGCAGTATTCAAGCAGAAGATACATGTTAGTTAAAAGTGTTAGAAAAAAAATAAACTGGCTTCAATATTCTCTTGGGGACATTAAATATCAGTAGTCAATCAAGCAATACATAAAGAGTCCTATAAGTAAGCTGATATGACCCCAATATTTCACAGCAGCCATGTTCTCATTCATGTGTGAAGGTAATCTAAAATATGCAAGGAATCCTAAAATATATCACCCATGTGTTCTAAGAAACTTATTTGAACAAGGAAACCATCAAAAAAAAGAATAACTCTGTTTTGTTTAATGTTCTGTATGTTTATTTTGCCCAACATTGGTATTGCTGTACTTGTTCTCTTTTTGTTTGTGTACTTCTGATTTTCCCTTGCCTACTCTTGTATATTCAAGCTATGAATTACATTTGTTCTATATCATCTTGTATCAGTATATGGTTGGAACTTGTTTCTTTTACCTCTTTCAATTCAGGAGTCAATTTCTTTTAAAAAGTGGTTTTTATCTTTCTTACCTTCATTTCTATGATAGATGTTTTGACTTAATTCTCTTGTATCAGTGTTTATTTATGTATGATCCTATTTTTGTTTTTTTGTTTTTTTTTTCTGTGTTCTGTTTCCTTTCTGTTGATATATAATATCTGTTTCCTTTGTGCCCCCTCTGAACTCTTCCATCACATCTCAGTAAGTTGAAAATACATACTGAGGCATATTTTTAGGTCTACTAGTAATTATCTCCATTAATTTAAATATTCTTATTTTACAGCTTGAGAAATGAAATGGCATTTATTGACCACCCTCTTATAAAAAATGAGGAATTAGCAAATGTCTATTTTTGTTTTCTTTTTTTCTCACCATTTTTTTTCTCACCATTTTTGTTAGCATATAATTAATGTTTTTGTCTTTATCTTATAAAGCATTTATTTAAATAATGACAACAATTGAATTCTTGTTTGTAGAGAACTATATTACATCAGTAACTTGGACTTCACAGAACAAGATTTAAAAAGTAGACAAAATGATTTGAACAATTATTATAAATATATTAATTAAATATACCATACTTAGTGCCCTTTAAACAGAAACCAACTAGTTTTACAGGCTATGAAATATTTACAAAAATGAGCATATATTAGGCTATAAAGAAAACCTTAATAGGGGTGCCTGGGTGGCTCAGTCAGTTCAGCATCTGACTCTTGGTTTCAGCTTAGGTCATGACCTCAGGGTTGTGGGATTGAGCCCTGCATCAGGCTCCATGCCCAGTGCAGAGTCTGCTGGAGATTCTCTCCCTTTCCTCCCCCTCTGCTCCTCCCTCTGCTTGCTAATGAGCGTGTGCACACTCTCTCTCTCAAATAAATAAGTAAATAAAATTTTTAAGAAAAAGAAAACCTTAATAAATATTTTAGATTGGAAAGCGTACAACAATGTCTTCTGATCACAATGGAATAAAAATTAGAGGTCCATGACAAAAAAAGGAATAAACAATGAAGATTATTTTTAAATATTTAAAAGGGTAAGTAATATTTAGAAAAATGAACATTTCAAACATTTAGAAAAGAAATAGATATAAAAATTTTAAAACTTCTCCCAAACAATTCTTAAATGAATAAGAAAAACTAAATATAAATTATGACTATCTAGAAATCAATTAGAATGAGAGCACTGTTTATCATAACATATGAGATTTCTACAAAGCTGCACTCAGAGGGAATATTTATAGCTTTTGGCATCTTCAATATATAAAAAAGGAGTGAAAACAATGAATTAAGCATCCAATTTCAGAAGTTAAAGAACAAAATAAATCTAAGGAAAGCAGTAGGGAAGAGTCAAAGATGAGTGCAGAAATCAATGGATTAAAACTAAGGAAAGCAGGAGAAAATATTAAGTAAAAAGAAAGGAGGAGAAAATATTAAGTAAAAAGAGATGCAGATTTTATTTATTAGGTAGAAAAAGGTAAGTTTGATAAAAAATTAATATTAATAAACTAGGCACAGATCTGGTCTAAAATATGGAATGTGATAAATGATCAATTCACTAGACTAATCAACATTAGAGTTTAAAAGGAAACTCAAATATACATATGTAGAAAATGAGTAAGGAAAAATAGCTATAGATAAAGAAGAAATGATAAGATTTATAAAATAAATTTTTCAATTGTATAATAACTTTGAAAATGTTAATGAAAAATATACAAAGAAATGGAAAAATAAAAATACCAAGTTTGTTCAAGAAAAGACAGAATTGACAAATACATCAACAAACATAGACAATTGGGAACATTGTCTAAAAAATGTACCTCAGAAATAATGGACTGAGATGATTTTATGGGTGACTTATTTATTTTAAATCTTCAGAGAAAAGATAGCCCTGATAATAAGTCTTTTGCAAGTTTTGGAGAATGAGGAAACCTTCTGACCTGTTTTTAAAAATCATCATAATATTGGTACTTATATTTGACTATGATAATCCAAAAAAGAAAACTATGCCCAATTCCAGTTTCACTTGGGAATATCAATGTAAAACAAATCTTAAGGTATTATGAAATAGAATGCAGTAGCTTATTGGAATATACACCATTACCAAGATCCCTTCATGCCATGAATGCACGTGTGGCTTGCTATTAGGAAGTCTACTACTGCAATTTACTCTAATAAGAGGTGAAAGCATGATTAATTTGATAGCTGTTCCCAAAAAGCACTTGATAAGATTCAGTGTCTACTTGTAGTAAATGCTCTTAGTAACCTAAGAATAGAAGGAAACTCCCTTAATGAACTAAGGAGCATCAAAAACCAGCAGCAGACATATTTAACAGTGGACTCCAAAGGCTAATTTGTTTAAAATCAAGAAAAAGACTAGTTGGAATCTAGTTTACTACTAAGAAACACCCTGAATCCTCTGGGAATAATTAGTTTTAGAGGAAGCACCAGTGTGCATGGCTAGAGAATGAGCAAAGGTTCTGTAGGAGCTAGTATGAAATGAACATTTCTGGGGTCAGTTTTTGAGAAGGAAATTCTTGAGAAACCTTGAGAAGAAAGTTTCCCTGAAACCCTTGCAAACACTAGCAAACCTCTGTAATCCAGAATGATGAAGGTTGCGGCATCACTCAGATCTCCAACAGGTAACTCCAAAATCCTAAGCTCACAGTAATGGCTGCCTGAAATTCCACTACCTGGAGTTCTTTTGAAGTTAACAAACATTTATGCATATACCTAGGTGGCACAGGAGTAACTAACTCCTAATCACTGACATTGCCGTGATGAGTCTTTGATTAGGTTATCACATCATTGACACGTTAAGGGAAGGTGATAGTGGTAGCTTGTATTTATTGAGTGCTTATCCATGTGCCAGGCACTGTTCTGATGATGTACGTATCATCTCATCTATTCCTCACAATAACCATACTACATATGGAGAAACAGAGGCTTAGTGATGAGGTAGAACTTAACCAAACTCACATAGCTAGTAAGTCGTGGGGTTGAGATTCAAAATCAAGCAGCTGAGTGCCCAGTCTGCTGCTCTGAACTACTACCCTGCACTGCCTGGTCCTTAGAAGGCAGATGTTCTATGTATGGGTTTCTGACCTCCAACTAAATTGATTCAAAACATACTGAAAGTCACCTATGTGCAAGACATCTTGAATCCTCTGTAGTTGATAAGCACATGAATATGACACTTTCCTTGCCCTCAGGAAACTTATTCTGTAGTAGAGGAGGTACACACGTGAATAACCAATTACACTTCAAGGGTGAATGTAGAGTGTTTGGCTGTGGTTGTGGGTGGGTCAGGGTTCCTCAGAAAACACATTAGGGATGTGGAGGCAGAGGACCTTCTTTGGAGTAGCCATGCTTTTCGAATTCTGTATTTTCCCTATAAGGGCACAAATCTGGTGATATTCTCTGAAGTACATGGTGAGTTCTGAACTTTCAATCTGTTTTGAGTGCATATCTTAAAAAGACAAAGTGACTGTTTCTCATCTGCATACCCCCTCCCCTGGCAGTTTATTACTTCTGTTGCTAAGGGAAGGACTTTGGGAGAAACTTAGTAAATAATAAATAAATATGACTAAGTAACATGAAACTTCTGACCCTCTACTCTTTCAAAAAATGAAATGAGTGATATCATCATAAAAAGAAAGACACCTTAATTTATTCTCTAATTTGGATAATCTACTGGGAGAGAACCTTGATAGTCATAGATAGGAAGGTGAGAGAAATCAGTCCTGCTAGAATTGCTCTTTCAGTTGTCAGCAAATTTTAATAAAATGCCAGTCTTTTCATGCCAAATCCTGAAGGAAACCTCTGGGTACCGATTGATGAAATGATTTCATTCCCAAATGGAGTCTAAACTAAAATAAAGCCTCTCCCATTTTGCAGAGCACAGCACTCTATAAGTTCAAAAGGTAAGACATACTTTCAGTATGTATAAACTGTGGAGTACATTTGAAAATAAAATTTTTAATTATGTTTGACATCTCAGACCCAGTGCTGTCATCCTGTAGGAAAGTAACATCTGTTTTGACATCTCTAGTGATAGACTTTAAATCAGTTTTCATATTACTTATCTGCTGGCTAATCAGAATGGATGCAGCTTTCTTCTAACCAACTCATTCACAGGGAAGAAAGAAAAGATATGCAGAGAAGTAAAGCTGGGCTCAAACTGATATGATGAATTTAAATCTAAAGTCCTTTGAATATATTATATCTGTTTTAATTCAGTGCAAAATTTGAAAATGTTCATTTAATCCTAAATGTGCAGAGTTTTTTTCTTGTTCCTGATATATGCCTTTTGCTTTGACTTAAAACCAATAGAACATTAAAGCATATTTTATTTCCCAAACCATTTGGTTTGATCTCAAGTTCAAGGTTTTAACTGGAGAAAGTTGATTTGCTATTTTCAGTAAGAAGTACTTTAGAAATAGATTTTTTTTTCTATGTTTTGTGTTTCAAATTGCAAGTATTAGAAAGGCATCATATTATATTGTTTCTTTGATGGTTGTATATATAGTCTTAAAATCTGTGAACTCATCACGTTTTAGATTTAAAGGCCTGGTCGAGGAAAATAGCTCCCTATAGGAATCATTACTTCCATATCTTCCATACTCGTGGAACTTTCTTAAAGATATGCTAACGTAATTTTAGGTGTCTCTTACAAATAAAATAAAAAGAGATTCCTACTTGAATAACTCAGGATTTCCCTTATAACTTTACCTGCATTATTGGGATAAAAATCATGTTGCCTCCATTCTCTTTTTCTTTTTATATGTGTAGGCACAGGCTTCATATTTCTACCTAAACATCTACCTATAAATTGGCTGGGTTACAAAAGACACACACCAAAGTATTCCAACTGGCCAACTCAGTTAAGCAATTTTGTTAGTATAGATGCAGCTTTAGTTGAGAGAAGATGGAGGAAGCTTACAGATGATTTTATTAGTAAATATGTGGGAGGATAGTCCTTTAAACAGATTAATACTAAGAGGGACTTGCATGTTCTTCAAAGAAAAAGGCAGAATTTAAGGAAACTAAAAATAATTGAAATAATTTTTACATTAAATGTATACTTACTGGAAAATATATTTGAATGGGTGACGATGTGCCATGTTTTAAGATCTAATTTACCAAACAAGCAAACAAAAAGAAAAAATAATTACCAATCACCAATAAAATAAAGGTCTTTTCTTTGCCTTGAGTATGTTTATAGGATGCAGTGTTGAACATAGTGCAGACCTCCTTTTTATTAAGCATTAATAATGCTTAGATGAGCCTGTGCTATTTTTAATGCTAGAGTGAAGGTCAATAATGGTGGTATTTTGACAAATCAGATAATTCCTAATGGGTTAAAATAGGGACATAGTCAAGCGTTTCTTTTTATTTATTTGTTTTTAAAGATTTTATTTATTTATTTTAGAGATGGAGAGCATGAGTGGTGGAGAGGAGGGAGAGAAGCAGAGGAGAGGGATAAGCAGACTCCATGCTGATCACTGAGCCCGAGGTGGGGCTGGATTCCATGACCCTGAGATCATGACCTGAGCAGAAATCAAGGGTCAGACACTTAACTGACCGAGCCACCGAGGTGCCTCTAGACTTTCTTTTTAATTTATAATTATGATGCCGTGTTTGAATAAGTTGTAAATATAATTCCTTCCTTCTCTGTTAATCACCACATCATAGAATTCTGTATTGTTTCTTCAAAGTACAGAAATTATTATATATTCATAATTGCATAAATTACTGTAAATGTCTTAATTCTCACTAGACCTATATTGCATGCACATTCCCATAGGAAAGTGTCTCATCCAAAAATTACTTAGAATTCAAATCTACATTGAAATAATCTTTTTTTAAATTATTGGTTATTTTTTCTTGTTAAATATAAAATATTTGTTGATTTAAGGAGTAGAAAAACTAGCATTCTCCTATGTACAAATCATTTCATTTTATCCTCATAAAGTAAAAACAGTTTTAATTCTAACTATTTCTGGGAGTACCATAGATAAACTTCGAACCAAAAAATCAATTTTGGTAGATATTACACAACTTTGGATGTGAGGGCGATCTGGCTGCAACATCTGTCACCCCATTGATCGCCAGGGTTGATTCGGCTGATCTGGCTGGCTAGGCGGGTGTCCCCTTCCTCTCTCACTGCTCCATGTGCGTCCCTCCCGAAGCTGCGCGCTCGGTCGAAGAGGACGACCTTCCCCGATAGAGGAGGACCGTTCTTCGGTCAAGGGTATACAAGTAGCTGCGCTCCCCTGCTAGAACCTCCAAACAAGCTCTCAAGGTAGATATTACACAACTTTAATAACCCTGTTCTATAAGATATTAAATTTAATTTGCAATCATTTTATCTGGAAGACACACTCAGAAGTTACATTGGTGAAGGCTAGACATTTTGTGGGTCTTTTTTTGAGTGATTTTTTCCATGGCTAAGGTGAGCATTGGATATATCTTAGACATATTTTACTACCACTACCATTACAGCAACAATATATTAAATAACTGGGTTTTCTCCAAGAATCAGTCATGAGTTGGTCTTCTTTAACCAAATTTCTGAATCTACAAAATCTATATAAACAATGGATACCAGGGTCAGGAGTGTTGTGATATTCTAGATCATGTACTCTGTGGAAAGATCAAGGCTTCCAATTCTCTTTCTCTATTGTTTTGATATTATTCAAAGATAGTTAATTCTCAATAACTCAGAAATAAGTAATTTTACTTGGGGATTGAGTTTTTTTAATTAAAAAGAATAAAGGAATGATTAATTAAATAATGCATTGTGACAATAGCAGATTTAGCTGTTTATTTCTTTTTCACCCGACTGTAATTCTGTTAGTGTGGTTGAGAACCTAAAGTTTCCTCCCATTTCAGAAAATTCTCTTCTTCTTGGATTCCAAAAGGGTCAAAAGTGAGGACCAAGAGGAAAGAAACATCAAATGTGAGACTTAGGGCATTTCAGGAAGGAAGGAAGTCTCTTCCACATTTCTTTTTTTCTCCCCTTGGCATTTGAGTGACAAGTTTTGGAGAGTCAGAGTTTTGGAGAGACAAAGCTAAGATGATGCCTAACAGAATGGACATAGAAAAGGATAGTTAGGCCAGTTTTTGGTTTAAGCTTTGTGAGAAGAGAGCCAAAGGGTGGTGTCCTCAAGGTCTTGAGTAAGAAAAAAAAAAATCAACTTTCAGGTAGGATAACTTGCAGACATTTGGGTATAAAATCCTAATTAGCATTTTCACGGACTAAGGATGATGGAAAATTTGAAGGTCTGGAGGAGGTGTCATTTCACACTGTGGTGTTGGTGAACAAATGCTTTGAAGGCAAAAAGTGCTGTAGGAGTGTATAGTAAGTATCTGGTGTTCACAGAGCCTCAAAATTGCTTTTGAGGGTTACCCTATCATATTTCTCCTTAAGTGGTTGTGGTAGTAGACAGTGTTTTAGTAATACTTGATTTAAATTAGTTAAAGTAGAAGCAAGCAACCTATTACTCTCATGTATAGTACAGTAAAGTATAATTTTAAGTTTCAGGCACATTTTAGCCATTCATAGGTCTCTTAATTTAAAAAGATACCACATCTCTAATTTGGATTCAACATGCAATTTTATTTAGCAGGAAAATAGAGATTGTGTCTTTCTTCTCAAATTTTTGGCATTTTAATTATAGGCTAACATTAGTAGCTTAAAAAAAGGTCAACAGTATAATTATTCCTTCAATGTAATTTAAAATTTCGAGTGAAGCAATTAATATTCTATTTTTTAAGACATTTCTCTTTAGGATACATGATTATGTACTTTGAAAAAAGTGGCATTTGTAATTTTGCATTAATTTATGTCATTTTACACCATGATATGCATTTATACTTTATATAGGCTATACTTGAAACAAATAATACCACAATATTTTATTTTGTTTTTATTATTATTTTTTTAAAGATTTTTTAGGTTTATCTGACAGAGAGAGACACAGGGAGAGAGGGAACACAAGCAGGGGGAGTGGGAGAGGGAGAAGCAGGCTTCCCGCGGAGCAGGGAGCCCAGTGCTGGGCTCAATCCCAGGACCCTGGGATCATGACCTGAGCTGAAGGCAGACGCTTAATGACTGAGACACCCAGGCGCCCCAATACCACAATATTTTAGAGTTTTCTAAGATTTTTTCCATATATGTATTGTTTGATGTATTCTTTTCTGATTCAGTGAAATTTTGTTGTATTTGAGTGATGAAATGGAATTTGGGCTATTGCACTCTGTCCAAATAATTGTTATAATTAGTAATTAGTAAATTAACTTGATCAGTAAATAGCCAAAAAGCAGGTTCAAACCTCCATTCTGACCCTTGAATTATGTGTTTTTCTTATTGATAATTTTTTAAAATTTATAGGTATTCCCTTTCTTTTCCTTTTTTTCCTTTTTTTAAAACTTAAGTTTAATTAACATACAGTGTTGTATTTGCTTCAGGTCAACAATATAATGATTCAACAATTCTATGTATTACTTAGTGTTCATCACAGTAAGTGTACTCTTTTTTAACATACAGTGTTATATTACTTTCAGGCGTACAATATAGTGATTCAACAATTCTACACATTACTTGACGCTCATCACAATAGGAGTACTCTTAAAGCCCTTCTCCTATTTCACCCATCTGCCCACCCACCTTCCCTTTAGTAACCATCAGTTTGTTCTCTATATTTCAGTCTGTTTTTGTTTCTCTTTTTCTCCTTTCTTTGTTTCCTAAATTCCACATATGAGTGAAATCATATGGTATTTGTCTTTCTCTGACTGACTTATTTCATTTAGCATTATACTCTAGCTCCATCCATGTTGTTGCAAATGGCAAGATTTCATTCCTTTTTATTACTGAATGATATTCTATTGTGTACATATACACCACATATTTATCCATTCATCTATTGATGGACACTTGGGTTGCTTGCATAATTTGGCTATTGTAAATAATGCTGCAATAAACAAAAGGGTGCATATATCCTTTTGAATTAGTGTTTTTGTATTCTTTGGGTAAATAGCCAGTAGTATAATTACTGGATTATAGGGAAGTTCTATTTTTAATTTTTTGAGGAACCTCCATACTGTTTTCCATAGTGACTGTACCAGTGTGCATTCCCATCAACAGTGCATGGGAGTTCCTTTATCTCCATATCCTCGCCAACACTTGTTTTTTCTTGTGTTGTTGATTTTAGCCATTCTGAAAGGTATGAGGTGGTGTCTTATTGGACTTTTGATTTGCATTTTCCTGATGATGAGAAGTGTTACGCATCTTTTCATGTGTCTATTGGCCATCTCTATGTCTTCTTTGGAGAAATGTCTGTTCATGTCTTCTGTCCATTTTTAATTGGATTATTTGGGGTTTTTTGCTTTTTGTTTTTTGTTTTTGTTTTTGTTTTTTGGGTTTTTTTTTTTTTTTTTTGGTGTTGAGTTGTATATATTCTCTATATATTTTGGATATTAACCCCTTATTGGATATATCATTTACAAATATCTTCTCCCATTCAGTAGGTTGTCTTTTAGTTTTGTTGATTGTTTCCTTTGCTATTCAGAAGCTTTTTATTTTGATGTAGTCCCAAGAGCTTATTTTTCTTTTGTTTCCCTTGCCTCAGGAGACATATCTAGAAAAATGTTGCTATAGCCAATATCAGAGAAGTTACCACCTGTGCTCTCTTCTAGGATTTTTATGGTTTCAGATCTCACATTCAGATCTTTAAACTATTTTGAGTTTATTTTTGTGTATGGTGTAAGAAAGTAACCCACTTTCATTCTTTTACATGTTGCTATTCAGTTTTCCCTACACCATTTGTTGAAAAGACTTTTTTTCCATTGTATATTCATTCCTTCTTTTTCAAAGATTAATTGACTATATCATTGTGGATTTATTTCTGGGTTTTCTATGCTGTTCTGTTGACTATGTGGTTTTTTTTTTATGCCAGTACTGTACTGGTTTAATTACTACAGTTTTGTCGTGTTTATTGAAATCTGGGATTGTGATACGTCCAGCTTAGTTCCTCTTTTTCAAGATTGCTTGAGCTATTTGGGATCTTTTGTCGTTCCATATAAATATTAGGATTATTTTCTCTACTTTTGTGAAAAATACTGTTGGTATTTTGATAGGAATTGCATTAAATCTGTAGATTGCTTTGTGTACAATGAACGTTTTAACAATATTGGCGCTTCCAATCCATGAGCATGGAGTATCTTTCCATTTGTTTGTGTCATGTTCAATTTCTTTTATCACCGTTTTATAGTTTTCAGACTACAGGTCTTCCACTTCCTTTGTTAAGTTTATTCATAGGTATTTTATTATTTTTGGTGCAATTTTAAATGGAACTGTTTTCTTAATTTCTGTTTCTGCTGCTTCATTATTGGTGTATAGAAATGCAACAGATTTCTGTACATTGATTTTATATCCTGCAACCTTACTGAATTAATTTACCAGTTCTAGTAGTTTTTTGGTGGAGTCTTCCTGGTTTTCTGTATATAGTATCATGTGCAAATGGTGAAAGTTTCACTTCTTCCTTACCAATTTGGATGCCTTTTCTTTCTTTTTCTTGTCTGATTGCTGTGGCTAGGACTTCCAGTATTATGTTGAATAAAAGTGGTGAGAGTGGACATCTTTGTCTTGTTCCTGATCTTAGAGGAAAAGCTCTCAGTTTTTCACCATTGGTATGATGTTATCTGCTGGTTTTTCATAAATGGCTTTTATTATGTTGAAGTATGTTCCCTTTCAACCTGTTTTGTTGAGGTTTTTAATCATGAATGGGTGCTGAACGTTGTCAAATGCTTTTTCTGCCCTATATTTAGATAATCATATGGTTTTTGTCCTTTCTCTTATTGATGTGATGGGTGATGTTGATTGATTTGTGAATATTGAACCACCCTTGCATCCCAGAATAACTCCCACTTGATCATGGTGAATGATTTTTTTGAATTTACTAATGGATTCAGTTTGCTAATATTTTGTTGAGGATTTTTGCATCTACATTCATCAGAGGTATTGACCTGTAGTGGTTTTTTTTTTTTTTTTTTTGGAGTGTCTTTATCTGGTTTTGGTATCAGGGTAATGCTGGCCTCATGTAATGAATTTGGAATTTTTCCTTCCTTTTCTATTTTTGGATTAGTTTGAGAAGACTAAGTATTAACTCTTCTTTAAATGTTTGGTGGAATTCACCTGTGAAGCCATCTGGTCCTGGACTTTAGTTTGTTGGGAGTTTTTTGATTACTGATTCAATTTCATTGCTGGTAATCAGTCTGTTCAAATTTTCTATTTCTTCCTGATCCAGCTTTGAGGGGTGGTTATAGATTTCTAGAAATTTATCCATTTCCTCTAAGTTGTCCAATTTGTTGCATATAATTTTTCATAGTATTCTCTTATAATCCTTTGTATTTCTATGGTGTTGGTTGCTTTTTATCCTCTTTCCTTTGTGATTTTTTTGAGTCATCTCTCTCTCTCTCTTTTTTTTTTGAAGAGTGTTTAAAGGTTGATAATTTTGTTGATCTTTTCCAAAGAATCAGCTCCTAATTTCATTGATCTGTTCTATTAGGGTTTTTTTTTTGTTAGTTTCTATTTTGTTTATTTCTACTCTAATCTTTATTATTTCCTTCCCTCTACTGGTTTGGGTTGTTTGTTCTTTTTCTAGCTCCTTTAGGTGTAAGGTTAGGTTGTTTATTTGAGATTTTTCTTGCTTTTTGAGGTCAGCCTGTATTGCTACAAAATATCCTCTTAGAATAGTTTTTGCTGCATCCCAAAGATTTTGGACCATTGTGTTTTCATTTTCATCTGTCTCCATGTATTTTTTGATTTCTTCTTTGATTTCTTGGTTGACACATTCATTGTTTAATAGCATGATATTCAACCTCCATGTATTTGTGCTCCTTCCAGAGTTTTTCTTGTGGTTGATTTCTAGTTTCATAGCATTGTGGTCAGAAGAGATGCAAAATTCAGTCTTTCTGAATTTGTTGAGACTTGTCCTCCTCCCCTTCCTCCTCCTCCCCCACCTCCTCCTCCTCCTCCTCCTTCTTCTTCTTCTTCTATGGCTAAAGGTTTATTCTGGAGAATGTTCCATGTGCACTTGTAAAGAGTGTTTATTCCATTGTTTTAGGATAGAATGTTGTGAATATATCTGTTAGATCCATCTTATCCAATGTGTCATTCAAAGCCATTCTTTTCTTGTTGATTTTCTGGTTGGGTAATCTATCCGTTGATATAAATGGGGTGTTAAAGTCCCCTACTATTATTGTATTACTATAGATTACATCCTTTATGTTAGTTATCAGTTACTTTATTTATTTGGTGCTCCCATGTTGGATGCATAAATATTTATAATTATTGTATCTTCTTGTTGGATTATTCCCTTTATTATTATATTGTGTCCTTCTTTGTCTCTTGTACAGTCTTTGATTTAAAGTCTGTTTTGTTCAATATAAGTATTGCTACCCCAGATTTCTTTTCACTTCCATTTGTATGATAAATACTTTTCCACCTCTTTACTTTCAATCTGTATGTGTCTTTAGGTCTGAAATGAGTGTCTTGTAGACAGCATGCACATGGGTCTTGCTTTTTATCTATTCCTTCATGCTGTGTCTTTTGATTGGAGTGTTTAGTCCATTTTACATTCAAAGTAATTATTGATAGTTATGCACTTATTGCCATTTTTTAACTTGTTTTAAGGTTGTTTTACTAGTTCTTCTCTATTCCTTTCTTCTATTGCTGTCTTCTTTCATAATTTGCTGGATGTCTTTAGTGATAAACTTGGATTCCTTTCTCTTTATTTTTTTGCATATCTATTACTTTTTTTTTTAAAGTAAGTTCTATACCCAGAGTGTGTCTTGAACTCATGACCATGAGCACAAGAGTTGTATGCACTGACTGAGCCAGCCAGGCACTCCTATTACTGGTTTTTGAATTGTGGTTACCATTAGGTTTGTATATAACATCTTCTGCACATAGCAGTCTATATTAAGTTGATAGTTGCTTAAGTTTAAACCCATTCTTCACCCTCCCTGCCCTGTGATTTATGTTAGTTTACATCCTTTTATTTTGTGAATCACTTAATGGATTTTTATAGTTATATTTAATATTTAATATTGCTGCTTTTGTGTTTCCTTTTTTTCTTACACCTTATGGTCTTTCTGTTCTACTCAGTCTCCTTTAACACTTCTTAAAGGCTGGTTTAGTGGTGATGAATTTTTCTTTTGTCTGGGAAACTCTTTATCTCTCCTATTTTGAATGATAGCTTTGCTGGATAGGGTATTCTTAGTTGCAGGTTTTTTTTCTTTCTGCACTTTGAATATATCATGCCACTTTTTCTGGCCTGCAAAGTTTCTGCTGAAAAATCAACTGATAGTCTTGTGGGGTTTCTTGTATGTAACTGTTATATTTTCTCTTTTTGCTTTTAAAATTCTCTCTTTATCCCTACTTTTTGCCATTTTAATTACTGCATGTCTTGGTGTGGACCTCTTTTGGTTGATTTTGCTGGGTTTTCTCTGTGCCCCCTGGATCTGGATTTCTGTTTCCTTCCCCAGATTTGGGAAGTTTTCAGCTCTTATTTCTTCAAATGAATTTTCTGCTCCTTTTTCTCTTTTTTCTTCTTCTGGGGTCCCTATAATGTGAATATTATTGCACCTAATGGTGTCTCTGAGTTCCCTTAATCTATTCTCATTTTTTATTATTCTTTTTTCTTTCTCCTATTCACTTGACTGCTTTCCATTACTCTGTCTTCCAGGTCAGTGATCTGTTCTTCTGCTTTTTCCTGGTCTATGATTTGTTCCTTCTAGTGTATTTTTAACTTCATTCAATTCTTTATCTCTGATTGGTACTTTTTTGTCTTTTGTATCATGTTGTTGAGAGTCTCATGGAGAGACTCCACTCTCTTTTCAAATCCAGTGAGTATTTTTATGACTATTAATTTAAATTCTCTATCGGGTATATTGCTTATCTCCATTTTATTTAGCTTTTTGGTGTGATTTTGCCCTGTCCTTTCATTTGGGACATATTCTTCTGTGAACTCATTTTGTCCAACTTTGTGCCTGTTTCTGTGTGTGAGGATGTCAGCTATGTCTTCTGTTCTTGAAAGTAGTGACCTTATGAAGAACAGGTACTGTAATGCCTTTTAGTGCATGTCCCCTGGTCATCAGAACCTGGTGCCTCAGGGGTGTCTTCTTTGTGCCTATTGTGGCTGAGCCATGTTTGCTTTCAGCCCAGTCATCTGCACTGGTTCTCTTTGCCTGCTGTGGGCAGGGTTTGATCCCTGTATTGTTAGTGTGTCAGTCTGGGGCTGCTTTGGGCTTGAGTTTAGTCAGATCAGGCATTTGCCAGAGCTGCAGTAGCACTGAACTGCAGGGCACTGTCTCAGTGATGTCCTTTGAGAAGCTTTCATTGGTGGGCTGGGGCCACAATCTGACTGGTTTGTGCGGTTATCTTCTTTTCTCCCTGGGGCAGGAGTCACTTTGGAGTCATTCTGGTATCTGTCAAGGCTACTTGCACTCTGCCAGGCTTGTGGCACCACTTTGGGTTATCTCTTGCCAAGGGCATGTTGTAGGAGGCATTTCTGCAAGAATACGGAGGGACCAGGTAAATGGTGACAGTGAGGTTCATGCCATTCTGTTGCTGGAGGGAACCTGCTACTGCCTTGGAAAACCCCTGCTGTGGTCAGGCCAGGGTGGAGGGGGTGGGTCTACAGAAGATTGTGGGTTGAGGGGTGCTGTTAGCAAGCTAGGTGGAGAGTGTTTATGCCTTGCTGGTTCTCACAGGTGTCCATGTGTCTAGGCCAGGGGGTGGAGGAGGGAAATGGTATCCACAAGCTCTTTTTATTTTTGGAGAAGTTTCCCAAAGATCCTTGCCCCTCCAGCGTATGCTCTGAATTTAGTAAATAAATTACCTTCCAGTAACCCCAAGCATTTTTCAAATTGCTGCTTCTATACTGTATCTCCGCAGGGCTGTTTGTTGTGCTTTATCTTTAGGGCGAGAGGCTTGGTTTTCTATCACCCTTTGGCTCTCCCAGAGCCCAGCTGCTGATTTTAAAAAGTTCTAGGTGTTAAGCCCTACTGATTGTAAGAACTCACAAAGTTAGACCCCTCTGGTTTTCAAAGTCAAATATTATGGAGATTCATCTTCCCAGTGTGAGTCCCCTGTGCCTGGGGTGCTGGGTGTGGGATTTGCTCCTATCTCCTCTCCATGCCTGCTGTGGTGTCCCTCCCTCCTGTGGACAGTTGAAGGTACGTAACATCTTCATATAGCAGGTCCCCACAGGGTCTCTACCCTTACTGCCCTCTTCAATGTGACCTCTTCTCTACATTTAGCTGTGTAGAATCTGTCCTGCCAGTCTTCAGATCATTTTCTTGTTTATTTATTCTGATGTGCATGTTATTCTAGGTGTCACTGGGGGAGGAGGTGGTGTTAGCATTCTCCTACTCTGCCATCTTCCCTGGAAGTCATGGTAAGTATACTCTTAATCTCCTTCACCTCTTTCACCTATCTCCCCACCCTTTTCCCCTCTGGCAATCACCAGTTTGTTCTCCATATTTGCCAGATAATTTTTTTAAAGATTTTATTTTATTTATTCATGAGAGACAGAGGAGAGAGAGAGAGAGGCAGAGGCAGAGGGAGAAGCAGGCTCCCCGTGGAGCAGGGAGCCCGATGTGGGGATCCTGGGATCACAACCCAAGCCAAAGGCAGACCCTCAATCAACTTAGCCACCCAAGTGCCCCACCAGATAATTTTTAAATCTCCACTTTAGGCCATGTATCTTGTGTCTTTTCACTTTCTTATTATATTTTATTAATGTTAAATTCTGGCACAAATATTTTCTTCTGAGTTAGTTGAATTACTTTTCCCTCAAAATTTTCTTCCAATATTTTAAAAATTGAATTCCTCATTGGTATCATTTTGTTTATCTTTTTAAAAAATAACTTACTTTTAAAACTTCAAATCACTCTTTTTTATGGAAATGATGATATAAAAATTGCATCTGCATTCATGAGTCCACCCTGACATAAATTAACAAATGAATAAATTTTTAAAAAGGGAAAGAATAGGGAAATCTCCTGTGTAGAATTCCAAATAATTGGGATAATCAAAGTAGGTGTAACATGACCTCCCATGGCTTAAATATGAGCTGATGATAATGACTTTCTTCCCAAGAGAAAAGAAGGAAAAAGAGTAACTTTAGAGAGGAGAAACCTGACAAACAACTATCTCAGCCAGGGGTTAAGGTTAAAAATCAACAGTGATAAGTCATGTTGATAGTATGTACCCTTGCTGTAATGTAGTGCAAATGGCATTTTACTTCTGTAGTCTTCTGTAAAACCCACAATCCAAATCTAATCATAAGAAAAAGATCAGAACAATTTCAATTGAGGGAAATTCTAGATATTCCCTGACTGGTACTCCTCAAAACTGTCAAGTTCATCAAAGACGAGGAAAGTCTGAGAAAATGTCACAGCCAAGAGCAACCTAAGGAGAGATGACAGCAAAATATAATGTGGTATCCTGGAATATAAAAAGAACATTAGGTAAAAACTAGGGAAATATTAATTACAATATGGTTCTTAGTTAATTGAAAAAAATGCATTGGCTAGGCAATCCCTTCCATTGGTATACCAAATCTTATTCCTATTTATAAAAATGTATAAAAATTCATTCCTATTACAGTGCTTTTTAAGTAATTCACCTTAATTCAGAGCTATGCTAGAACAAGGAAACTGATATCATGCTCAGATAAAAGGTAATCTGTAACAAATGCCAGTTCCTTTTTTCTTTTTTTAAAATTTCACATACCAAATAAAATCAATTAAAATACCATTTGGTATACTGGAACAAGAAAAGGGCCAAACATCTGAAGACTGTAATGGGAGAAAGCTAAAGTAAAACATTTCTAAATTAAAGACAGAAATACATATATTTATAATAATATCAAATATCATACTTAGAATATAAGTTACTTGGGATTCTGTATGTGACATATGTCTTGGACGCAATCTATATGAAGATATGTCAAAAAAGATTATGTCTGTATGTAATCATGTGCAGTTTTGAAAATGACATCTGCCATGATTGAAGACAGACCATTGGGTGATGCCTCCTATACAGGAAAATGGTCAGCAAATGTGTTATTGTCCTAACATTGCTGTGATTTCCAAGTTTATTATAAGTTTGATTAAATTTATTCATGACCATGGGATAAATGAGAATGTATATATTTTCCATTTTGTATCACTAGTGGTATCATCTTAAGAAGGATAGCTCCTTCTGGAGGAGCCATATGACTGAAGCATAGTGATTTTTATTCTTTGTAGATGGTAGTGCATACATTAGCAGGCATATTCTCTGGTGAATGGCAACATAATGTAGAGAAAGAGAACTTTGGAGAACCATATGGGAGTTCTGTGTTCCCATAGCAACTTGAGCATACATTGAAAGGATCATGTGTATATGACTGTTCTCTGTCTATTGTATAATGGACTTAGTACAGGGACTGTATCTTGTTTTTCTTTCCTCATTGCCTACACAGTTATTAAGGTGAGACATCCTGATCTTAAGTGATTTTAGAGTCAGATGAATGGACCCCAAAATAATTTATAAATATTATCCCACCTCTTCTACTTAACATCAAAATGGTAGTACCAAAATTACATTTCCTAATTCATAGAAATGAGATCAGAAGTTTGCAATAGTTTGATCTGGAATAGATGCTAAATAAATATTTGGCTCCCTCCAACCTAGTTGAGGTCATGGATATTTTTCAATATCATTTCAAACATTGTTTTTATTTCCATTATTTAAAAAAATATTTGTATCTATTACCATTATTAGAATCAAATCTTAATTTGAAAGAAATGCCTCCTTGTAGGACAACTGATGGACTAGATGGCAGAGAATATATATATGTTTTAATTTTAATTTTTATTATTTTTTAAAGAAGGAGAGGTGGGAAGGGGCAGAGGAAGAGAGAAAGAGAGAATCCCAAGGGCAGAAGGCAGCACAGGGCTTGATCCCACCACTCTGAGATCATGACCTCAGCCGAAATCAAGATTTGGACGCTTAACTGACTGATCACCCAGGCACGCTGGCAGAGACTATTTTTAATGGTCGATAACAGCCTTGGACACAAAGAAAGAATGGGTTATAATTCTTTGCATAGTTTTTTTCAGGAAATGTAACTGTGTTCAGTCAATAGCTTTTTTCCCCTAAGTTTATAGAAATTTAATTCCCTTTCTTTTTTGGTTTTCCATTTATTATTTGTAATAAATACAAGTGAGAAATATAAAATATAAGTAATAAAAGTAAAATATGAAAGTTGTGTGTATAATGACTGCCATCATTTAAATAAATATGGGTAAAGTGTGAAAGATAGAATTTGTAGTGTTAATATAATAGACTTACATTTATCAATATTGTCTTAAGTTTTCTGTGCTATTTTAAGTCAAAACACTTAAAATTTTTTATTTGTAATTTATTTCTGAGAAATAATTGACATAGGGAAGATCAGTTGCCTCTTTCATCAGTAACTTTTTGAACTACTTCTTAGCCTTTTGACCTTAACATTACTTTATGTGTGTTTACTTGCTTTTGTCAGGCTGCTTCCCCTATTAAAACTGGGCACCATTTCTTCTATGGTACCATAAAATTCTTCTGGAGTAGGACTTTTACCCTTTTATATGAAGTATGGGGGGCCCAGCAGAGGAGGCATCCTTTGACATAGGGAGTGATGTCCTTGTTATTGGAGTCTAAAGGACCCATCTAGAGGCATTAAAAATGTATTTCCTTTTCAACACTCTGGGACATTCTGATGTCCAAAGAAGACAAATCTCTGGACTAAATTCTTTTTTTCAGCTGGCATTTTGCTAGTCATACACTTTCTAAAACACATGTTCTTAACCTGGGGTCTAGAGACAGAATTCATCTGGAAAAAGGTATTTTTTCACTCTAATTGAAATTAAGTATTTAATTATGAATGAAGGTAATCAATCACAGTGATATTAGCAGTAATTATGACTTTGTCACCATTATAAATCAGAGATGTTTTCATATCACATTACAGTTGGTATAAATATCTCAATATGTTTGTATTCTCTACTGTTTCAAAATGCAGTATTTATTAAATTCAGTATTAGGTCTTGTTACTTGATGCCTTACCAGGCAAGATGGATTGATTAAGGCACAGTTTGGCATAAGGAGGCTAAAAAATGAGATCAAGAGGCATTTTCTATTTTATTTGTATTATCCCATTTCTTAAGTTAGATGGTGAGTTCATGGGTGTTCATTTTATTGCTATGTTTTAAAACCTTATATTTGCAATGTTCTTTTCTATGTAAAAATATATATAGCTTCTAAGTCTTTTTATAATATCTCTGTTAGATGCCAGTACTGCCTAGACTACCCCCCTTTCTGAAAAATCTCTATCCATTGCCCTTGCTGTGCTGTGACCCTAACTTATGGGATAGTTTATTGAGCTAGAGATGAACTCCTGACCTGTGGAGTAATCTATGAGATTGCTCAAAATCTTGAATTTTAAGGATGTGGTTTGAAAAGAAGAGCTGGGTAGAGCTGCCTCTTGATCAAAATCTTGAATTGAGACACAGAAAATTTATATTATAGGTAATTATAGGTATTATAGGTAATTGAACCTAAAGGCATATACTTATCATGAGATTTAGTAAGAGGGACTCGTGGTTAGGTCTAGTAGGCAAATGAACCCTTAAAACTATGTATGTGTAGAAATTTATATGATCCTTCAAGGATGATCATGGCTTGGGGTGCCTGGGTGGCTCAGTTGGTTAAGTGTCTACTTACCCATGGCTCAGGTCATGATCTCAGGGTCCTGGGATGGAGCCCCACATTGGGCTCCCTGCTCAGTGGGGAGCTGGCTTCTCCCTCTCCCTTTACCCCTCACCCTGCTTCTGCTCTCGCTCTCTCTCTCTCTCAAATAAAATAAAATCTTAAAAAAAAAAAGGATGCTCATGGCTCACACCTGGGGTCTCTGATATAACATAGGATAAGAAACACAGGGGCAAAGGCTTATGAAGAACTTGAGTAGTTAAGTGAAAACAGAGCCGGTAAATAGGGGGAGACAGAAAGGCTAGGTGGGACAGTGAGGTAGAGCTGAATAGGCTCATGTCCAGAGCTGCCTGTCTTTCTGCCCTTCCTGAGTCATCTTTCATCTTTTTGAAGGAGATTCTTATGGGAAATCTGATCCTTTTCAAAGGAACATCAGTTTAGATTTTTTTAATTCTTTGGACTAAAAGAGTCCTGCCTATGAAAATATAGAAATGATACTTGTAATGAATTTTTATTTTTTTATTTTTACTTTTTAAAAAGATTATTTATTTGAGAGACAGCACGTGCAAGAGAGCACAAGCAGTGGGGAGGGGCAGAGATAGAGAGAGAGTGGGAGAAGCAGACTCCTCGCTGAATAGGGAGACTGATTCCAGGCTTGATCCTAGGATTCTGGGATCATGACCTGAGCTGAAGGCAAATGTTTAAACAACTGAGGCACTCAGGCGCCCCTCTTAATGAATTTTTAATTAATTTGGAAGTTTTCTTAAAGAGCAAATCAACTTGCAGTTGTTCAAAAACTGTTCATTACTGTCGAAAGTAGTTGGGATGGTTAATTCTCAGCAACTAATTAACACTTGAGCAAGACTGAAGGGAATTTTTTTTTTAAATTATAGAAATAGTACAGAGAGAATCATTTCAGTCATTCTAGGCATATTAGGTATGTTGAAATGTTAGTGAGAATTCTTTTTTTTTTTTTTTCCTTATCAGTCATTGGTCTGGGAAGCACTACTTTCGAACTGTAAAGTGCTTGGCTGTGCATTACTTTTGCAGTGATTTGTGGTTCCAAGGAAAATTCAATGCCTCTGATCACACATACTCAAAAACCAAAACCAAAAGTCAACAAACAAATCATAACAAAATTGTCTTTCTTGAGTTGCAAATCCCTGAGTATTCAACCGGAATGAATTCTGTCAAGCAGAACTGGAACCATGTTCTGGCTTCTAAATGTATTTCTTTTCTTTTCTTTCTTTCGTTATATTTATATTTATATTTTATTTATTTGATTAATTTATTTTGAGAGAGAAAGTGCATGCCTGCACACACAGGGGGAGGGATGGAGGGAGAGAGAAACTTTAGCAGATTCGTCACTGAGCTTGGAGCCCAATGCAGGGCTTGATCTCAAGACCCTGAGATTATGACCTGAGCTGAAACTAAGAGTCAGACATTTAACTGACTGTGTCATCCAGGGGCCCCTTAAAATGTATTTCTCTATTGCACATACTGCTCCTTGTTTATTGTCCTTGCTTTCTCAGATTTTTTAATCATTCATGGTGCAAGGGAGCTAGAACTTGCAAAAAAATTTTTAAGTGTTTTTCTTATTGTGTAAATAGTTTTTTGGCTTTGTATTCTCCAACCAATATTTTTGAAGTCCCTTTTGATTTCTAAACTTATATAACCATTTCAGAGGAATTATTATCTTACTCATGAAAAGTACTTTTTCTTATGTTAGGGGAATTTATCATTTAATACTTAAAGAGGGGGGGCAGGAATTAAGATGGCAGAGTAGTAGGGGCACCGTGAGCTTGCCTTGTCCCTTGAGGACAGCTAGATCAACTTCCAACTATTTTGAACAACCCAGAATATGATCTGAGGATTAAGAAAAGAATCTGCACAGTTGGAGGGAGAGAACATGGCAGATGAGAGGCTTATAGTTTTTTTTGTTTATTTGCATTTTTGTTCCTTTTCCTGATCTTGTCTTGGATTATTTTTCTTTCTTTTTTTCCCCAAGCTTATCTTAACAAACAAATCAAAGCACACCTAGTCAAACACTCCCCACTACAAGCAAGGAGGAACTCTGTAGAGGATGGAACAGTGGGAAAGAGCAGCCAAAACACAACAGCAGAGTGTACACAGTATATACCAGAAACACTTCCTAAAAGTTTGTTGTTATTGTTTTTTTTTTTTTCCGGTTTTCTTTGTTCTTTTCTCTTCTGGACACAATGATGAGATGGAGAAATTCCCCTCACAAGAAAGAACAGGAGGTAGTACTCACAGCCAGGGATTTAATCAATACAGATAAAAGTAAGATTTCTGAAGTAGAATCTAAAACAAAGATTATAAAGATACTAGCTGGGCTTGAAAAAAACATAGAGAACAGTAGAGACTCCAACAGTAGAGATAAAAGAATTAAGATATAGTCAGGTTGAAATTTAAAAAAATGCTATAACCAAGATGCAGCCCCAAGTGGAGGCCAAAAAAATGAGGATGTATGAAGCAGAAGAGCAAATCAGTGATATAGAAGATGAAATTATGGAAAATAGTGAAGCTGAAAAGAAGAGGGAAAGAAACCATTAGATCACAAATGTAGACTTCGGGAACTCAGCAGTTCCATAAAGTGAAATAATATCTGTATTATAGGAGTCCCAGAAGATGAGAAGTGGGAAAAGGGGGCAGAAGGTTTATTTGAACATATTATAGCTGAGAACTTCCCTAATCTTGGGAAGGATACAGGCATTCAAGTCCAGGAGGCACAGAGAACCTCCCTCACAATCAACAAAAATATGTCAACACCTTGACATATAATGGTGAAACTTGCAAATCTCAGAGACAAAGAGAAAATCCTGAAAGCAGCTCGGGACAAGAGGTCCTTAACCTAAAAGGTACCCACATAAGGCTGGCAGCAGACCTGTCCACAGCGACCTGGCAGGCCCGAAAGGGCTGGCATGATATATTCAATGTGCTAAATGGGAAGACTATGCAGCCAAGAATACTTTATCCAGCAAGGCTGTCATTCAGAACAGAAGGGGAGAGATAGAGTTTCCAGGACAAACAAAAATTAATGGAATTTGTGAACAGTAAACCAGCCCTGCAAGAAATATTAAAGGGTATCCTTTGAGCAGAGAGCCCCAAAGTAACAAAGATCAGAAAGGAACAAAGACAATCTACAGGAACAGTGACTTAATAGGTAATACAATGGCACTAAATTCGTATCTTTCAATAATTACTTTGAATGTAAAAGGACTAAATGCTCCAAACAAAAGACATAGGGTATCAGAATGGATAAAAAGAAAAAAAGACCCATAGATATGCTTCTTACAAGAGACTCATTTTAGACCCAAAGATACCACCAGATAGAAAGTGATGGGGTGGAGGACCATTTATCATGCAAATGGACATCAAAAGAAAGCTGGAGTAGCTATCCTTATATCAGACAAACTAGATTTTGAAGCAAAGACTCTAATAAGAGATGAAGAAGGACACTGTATCATAATAAAGGGGTCTATCCAACAAGAAGATCTAACAATTGTAAATATTTATGCCTCTAATTTGCGAGCAGCCAAATATGTAAACCAATTAATAACAAAATTAAAGAAACTAATTGATAATACAATAATAGTAGGGGACTTTAACATTCCCTCACTGCAATGGACAGATCATCTAAGCAGAAGATCAACAAGGAAACAAGGGTCTTGAATGACACACTGGACCAGGTGGACTTAACAGATATATTCAGAGCATTTCATCCTAAAGCAGCAGAAAACACATTCTTTTCGAGTGCACATGGAATATTTTCCCAAATAGATCACATACAGGTTCACAAATCAGGTATCAACTAGTACAAAAAGATTGAGATCATACCATGCATGTTTTCAGAACACAATGCTATGAAACTTGAAGTCAATCACAAGAAGAAATTTCGCAGGACCACAAATACATGGAGGTTAAAGTACATCCTACGAAAAAATGAATGGATCAACCAGGAAATTAAAGAGGAATTAAAAATTCATGGAAGCAAATTAAATGAAAACACAACAGTTCAAAACCTTTGGGATGCAGCAAAGGCGGTCCTAAGAGGGAAGTATGTAGCAATACAGGCCTTACTCAAGAAGCAAGAAAAGTCTCAAATACACAACCTACCCTTACACCTAAAGGAGCTGGAAAAAGAACAGCAAATAAAGCCTAAATCCAGAAGAAGAGAAATAATAAAGATTAGAGCAGAAATCAGTGATATAGAATCAAAAAAGAGCATTAGAACAGATCAATGAAAGTAGGAGCTGGTTCTTTGAAAGAATTAATAAGACTGATAAACCCCTAGCCAGACTTATCAAAACAAAAAGAGAAAGGACCCAGATAAATAAACTCATGAATAAAAGAGAGATCACAAACAACACTGAAGAAATACAAACAATTAAAAGAGAACATTATGAGCAATTTTTGGCAACAAATTGGGCAATCTGGAAGAAATGGATAAATTCTTAGAAAAGCTGAAGAGACCCATAACCAGCAAAGAAATTGAATCAGTAAGCAAAAATCTCCCAATAAACAAGAGCCCAGGGCTGGATGGCTTCCGAGGGGAATTCTACCAAACATTTAAAGAATTAATACCTATTCTTCTGAAACTGTTTCAAAAAATAGAAATGGAAGGAAAACTTCCAAATTCTTTCTATGAGGCCAGCATTACCTTGATCCCAAAGCCAGACAAAGACCCTACTAAAAAGGAGAATTATAGACCAATATCCCTGATGAACATGGTTGCAAAAATTCTCACCAAGATACTTAGCTAATAGGTTTCAACAATACATTAAAATGATTATTCACCATGACCAAGTGGGATTTATTCCTGGGCTGCAAGGGTGGTTCAACATCTGCAAATCAATCAATGTGATACACTACATTGTAAAAGAAAGGACAAGAACCTTATGATCTCTCGATAGATGCAGAAAAAGCATTTGACAAAATACAGCATCCTTTCTTATTAAAAACCCTCCACCATGTGGGGATAGAGGAAACATATCTCAATATCATAAAAGCCATATATGAAAGACCCACAGCTAATATCATTCTCAATGGGGGAAAAACTGAGAGCTTTTCCAAAACTAAGGTCAGGAACACGACAGGGATGTCCAATGTCTTCACTGTTGTTCAACATAGTACTGGAAGTCCTGGTCTTAGCAATCAGACAACAAGAACAACAACAAAAATAAAAGGCATTCAAATCAGCAAAGAAGAAGTCAAATTTTCACTCTTTGCAGACAACATGATATTCTATGTAGAAAATCCGAAAGACACCAAAAACTTGTAGAAGTGTTACAGGAACTCAGCAAAGTCACAGGATATAAAATCAGTGCAATAAGAAATAAGTTGCATTTCTATACAATAATAAAGAAGCAGGAGAAAGAGATATCAAGGAATTGATCCCAATTATAATTGCACTGAAACACATAAGGTACCTAGGAATAAACCTAACCAAAGATGTAAAGGATCTGTACTCTAGAACACTTATGAAAGAAATTGAGGAAGACACAAAGAAATGGAAAAACATTCCATGTTCATGGATTGGAAGAACAAATCTTGTTAAAATATCTATGCTACCCAAAGCAGTCTACACATTCAATGCAATCCCTGTCAAAATACCATCAGCATTTTTCACAGAGCTGAAACAAACAATCCTAAAATTTGCATGGAACCAGAAAAGACTCCAAATAGCCAAAGTAGTGTTGAAAAAGGAAACCAAAGCTGGAGGCATCCCAATTCCAGATTTCAAGCTGTATCTGTAATCATCAAGACAGTATGGTACTGGCACAAAAACAGACACATATCAATGGAACAGAATAGAGAACCCAGAAAAGGACCCTCAACTCTGTGGTCAACTAATCTTCAACGAAGCAGGAAAGGATGTCCAATGGAAAAAAGACCAGTCTCTTCAACAAATGGTGTTGGGAAAATTGGACAGCCACATATGGAAGAATGAAACTGGACCACTTTCTTACACCATATACAACAGTAAACTCAAAATGGATGAAAGACCTAAATGTGAGACAGGAATCCATCAAAATCCTAGAGGAGAACCACCTCTTTGACCTCGGCTGCAGCAACTTCTTGCAAGACATGTTTTCAATAGCAAGGGAAACAAAAGCAAAAATGAACTATTGGGACTTCATCAAGATAAAAAGCTTCTGCACAGCAAAGGGAACAGTCAACAAAACTAAAAGGCAACCTACAGAATGGGAAGAGATATTTGCAAATGACATATCAGATAAAGAGTTCATATCCAAAATCTATTAAGAACTTATTAAAGTCAACACCGAAAAACCAAAAAATCCAGTTAAGAAATGGGCAGAAGACATGAGCAGACATTTCTCCAAAGAAGACATCCAAATGGCTAACAGACACATGATAAAATGTTCAACGTCACCGGGCATCAGGGAACTACAAATCAAAACCACAATGAGATACCATCTCACACTGGTTAGAATGGCTAAAATGAACAAGTCAGGAAACAACAGATGTTGACAAAGATGTGGAGAAAAAGGAACCCTCTTACACTGTTGGTGGGAATGCAAACTGGTGCAGTCACTCTGGAAAATAGTATGGAGATTCCTCAAAAAGCTAAAAATAGAACTATCCTATGACCCAGCAATTGCACTACTAGGTATTTATCCAAAGGATACAAACAGTGATTCGAAGGGGCACCTGCACCCCAATGTTTATAGCAGCAATGTCCACAGTATTCAAACTATGGAAAGAGCCCAGATGTCCTTCGACAGATGAATGGATAAAGAAGTTGTGGTATATATAGACAATGGAATATTACTCAGCCATCAAAAAGAATGAAATCTTGCCATTTGCAATGACATGGATGGAACTAGAGGGTATTATGCTAAGTGAAATAAGTCAGAGAAACACAAATACTACCCAGTGATTTCACTCATATGTGGAAATTAAGAAACAAAACAGATGAACATAAGGGAAGGGAAGGAAAAATGGAATATAAACAGGGAGGTAAACCATAAGAGACTCTTAACTATAGGAAATAAACTGAGGGTTGCTTGAGGAGAAGTGGGTGTGGGGATGGGGGATGGGCATTAAGAAGGCACTTGATATAATGAGCACTGGGTGTTATAGGCAACTGATGAATCACTAAATTCGACCCCTAAAAGTAATAATACACTATATGTTAACTAAATTGAATTTAAATAAAATTTTTAAAAAAATATTTAAGGAGACAGTCATTTTTTTTCAAGTGGCAAAAGTTGCAAGAAAAACATATGTGACAAAACATGTGGCCCCTCCTTGTTATATGGGGTCAATGTCAGTTAGCCCCCTTGCAGATCTCTCCTGAAGTTAAGATCATCTAGTAGAAAACAAACCAGACAGGAATTTAAGACTTTTTTTTTCTATCTCTTTCTCTGATTTTAGGCATTAACTCTCAAAGTGATTGTTATGGTGCTATTTGGAAAGTAATTGTGTATTTCACTGTCACATGATTTGAGGTTAAACAAATGTGACTCCTGAAGTTTCAAGGAAAGAAGTAATAAAAAACATATTAAGTATTTTATATCACACATGAATAACATTGTAAATAACATATAAGGGACATTTTTTATGGTTTTAAGTACAATACAGTTTCAATGTATAGGCATCTTCAGCTATGCATCATTTAATCTGATTTCCCCATCAGTGATAATATTCTTCTTTTGATATAGTAATTTAATGTTGCACCTGTGATCTTGACTTCATTCAGATAATGTAGTTTTGCTATAATAATCTATGAATTTAATGGGGCTCAACTGAAAAAGCAGCTCAAAGTGGACAGGCCAGATGAATAAGGTGGCCAAATAATTCGAATCTGAAAATGTGTCATTGAAAAATGATCACACATGGGAAGCACAGTGACAAGGATCATTGCATATCATGGGAAAGACTTCATTATTATAGGTTAGGGGTAAAGGCATTCTGAAACATGTCAAAGGAATGCTCAGCATTGATTGATTTTGCATCTTTAAGAAAAAGAAAGAACTCATAATGCTTGACCATTAGAGAAGATTTCAGAATTTGGCAATAATTCTCTAATTGGAATTAGCAAAAACAAACAAGCAAAACATGAATAAACAGAAACAGCTTTCACTAGACTTAAAAACTTGATGAAAATTGTGTTTGTGTGATTTTGCAGTTTGACTCTAGTGGTATATGCAGTCATTATACTTTAAAAATTGCAGATTGCCTTTACATGCACAGTATTTAATTATATAAAAAATAGTTCATGCATTATTTTGAAAAACAATACAACTTTTATGACTGTACTTAGGGCTGAATTGTGTTCCCTCAAAATTCATAAGTTAAAGTCCTAACCCCCAGTATCTCAGAATGCGACTTTATTTGGAGAGAACGCCTTTAAAGAGATAATTAAGTTAAAAAGAGATGTGAGGGTAGGTTCTAATCCAACCTGACTGGTGTCCTTGTTAAAGATTAGGACATATAAAGAGACACCAGGAATGTTTGTGCATAGAGAAAAGATTATGTGTGAATGCAGCAAGAAGGCAGCCATCTGCCAGATGAGGAGAGAGGCCCTCAGAAGAAACCAAATCTGCCAGCACCTTGATTTTGGGCTTCTAGTTTCCACAACTTTCAGGAATAAACTTCTGTTATTTAAGCCACCCAGTCTGTGTGATATCTTGTTTGGGCAGCCTTAGTAATCAAATGCACTCTGTCTTATGTAAGACACTGAAAGAAGCCGTGTCAGCTAGTTACTTGAACTGTTACACAGAATTATAAGAAAAGTGAATACCAACTCAGGTTCAAGGATCCTTTAGAAATATAAGAATAAATGAAATCAATATGATGTCTCAGCCATCATATATGTGGAAGCTTATATTTCTTTAAGAGATATTCCAAGGTTAAATTATGCATTTCGTGATGCTTTGTGTTAATCCCCATTGTTTTATAAAACTAAGAAGAGTAACAAGTTTATTTGACAAGAACATTTTTAGATGCTGCCCTGGAAATGATTACCACATATTAAAGAGTTGGTTTGGAGGAATAAAACCTGTTATAGAGTATTAAATGAAACCTTCTTTTAGAGTCCAAATTGGTAATCAGTTTCTTTGTTGCTCTCAGTTTGACATTGAGTAATTTATTTTAAATGCACAAGAAGCCTCATTTTTTGTCACATCTTAATTTTAGATAGGAGTCTTCCATACAATTAATTTATCAGTTATTTTTGGTACTAAAGACATTTGAATGACCACAGGCCTCCAGTTTAATGGAGAAATATCTTTTATTTTCCACCACAACTGTGATGTTTGGTGTAGCTTTGCTAATATAAGTTATGCCTGCTACATCAGTCAAGGCAGCAGTTCAATAGTTAAATAGTAAACTCAGTAAACCTCTCTACCCCAGCTCTTCCACCGTTTTTGATGTGTGACTGTCAATTAATCTTAAATGTTAAACTCTGTATAAAACTGATTATGGATATCTTCTATCATATAATAATGCATTTTTTCAAGGACTATAAGATATACAAAAATGTACTGTTCATATATGAGTAAAAATGATCTTTGAAGAGCATTTGACACTCAGAAGATACTCTAATAATAAATGTGAATTTTCAATTAATATGTTTCTGTATGATAGTCACTTTTTAATTAGGGCTGATTAGTATGTGAAATGTTTTGCTTTGTTATTTATTCTCCATGCATTTGTCTGATTAGATATAACCTGTAAGAAATGGTGAGCAAGGCATATTAAAAGAAAGAAAATTTTAATCAACATATTTTCAAAGTTGAGAATAATTCTGGTAAAGGATGAGTATTTGGAGGTTTTAACGATTGATTAATATTAAATTTATAGATTATTTATGAAATAGTCTCTTATGAAATTTGTAACCTTAAACAAATAAATGCAAATAATAAAGCAAATTATTATAATGCTTTTTGTCATTTTATACAAGGTAAAGTAACTGAAACATGGGCATATAAAGTAACAATGATAATTAATGAAATAGGGTTAAACTAGACTTATGTAGAAGTGATCAAAGGATTACGTCACTTATAGTTCCATCTTCTCTGTCCCTGGAAAAGTATAAAATAATTGCATTTCACACCAATCACTAAGAAAATTCTTTGCTACTTTGAAAGCAGCCAGAATTGTCCTCAGAAATTCATGCAAAAGAACACAATTCCCTGTTACTTTTATATCAGTTGTAAATAGATTATATATGAAATGCATATGTATTTCACTGATGATTAAGATGGATAACAGTATGCACACAGAATGCTTTAGATATCTTACCATATACCCTCAAAAGAAAACAAAAACCAAGGTATTGATATAACCTTCCCACCTCAGATTTCATTGTCAGGCTCCAAATATATAGGGGGTTAACATGTCCATTTCTTCCCTCTCAGCCTTCCTATTTATAGACTTAAAAAGATTGCCATGACTGGTATAAGAAGAAAATGTCAAAAGGTTATAAAACACTGCAAAGAAAACATTTTTAATGAGTCTTCCAGAACCCTGAAATAAGAAAGATCAGAAATAAGGTTATTATAATGAAACCAGATAATGAAACCAGTGTTAAAGACATGTTTTCTAGTATTATTTCTACCTATCTGTATTGCATAATTAGTGGTAGGCAAGTTAGGTTGTAAACTGTGAGAAAAACAACATATTTTCCAACTCTGGCTCCTTGCTCTGCTGTAGGCAGCTGGGAATGTTTTCCAGAAATAGAAGGTGGCTGTAACAAACAATAAAATATAGGCAGTGAGAGCCACGGTGATCTCTTTATCACATCTGTCATCATTGCACATACTGATGGATTTATCAGAATGCCATGTGAGTCTGAAGGCAATGTGTCATAATCTGTGGGTATGCCTGGTCCCGAAGGATTTATTGCTTTCTTAGGAACCAAGGGAAGAACTAAAATAAAAGAAATTAAAATAATGGATTTATATTCCCTAATATCCTGGAATGAGAGTTTGAATGCTGTAATAAACATGTGCTTCAATTACACATACTTACTTCTGCCTTTACCCATTGCTCTTTTTTAAAAATTTCACTCCTTAGTTTTCCTTTAAATCAGAAACACAAAGGGTTGAGTTTTGATACTTAATAGTTTGATGGTGTTGAAGACTCCAAAACCCAAATGATAAACCTGGCTGAAGGTTTTTTTTTTTTTTTTTTTTAACTTTTTCTTCTGACCAAGTCACTCAGGAAAGTAAACACTTGTCCACATTGCTCAAGCCTAAGGTCTTATCCTCTCATATGGATAATTATATGACCTTATGTCTAAATATAAGTGTGTCAAAAAGGATTCTGAAAAGGTCGGAAAACCTGGGTCCTGACAGCTCTTAGGAACTGTGTGACTTCAGAGAATCATTATATCTCACTTCAGGATGTTGTGATACTAAATAAAATAAAGTATTGCAACTCTTTTGTGGAGAGGAAAATGATATTCATTCATTTATGATTGGACTAGAGCTATTCATTACACTGGAGTCACAGCATTGAGGCTCTAGATCTAATACTATATGTTCAATAAGTTCTTCCATTTCTGTGGGATTTACCTGAATTTGGTTTCTGCAATATAAAACTGCTTTGTTAAAGATCTGCTAGTATCCTTTTTTTTTTTTTTTTTAATTTCTAAAGATTATGCCTCTTTGATCTTTGGTTAGTCACTTAACCTTTCTGGGATATTAGTTTCCTTTATAGGAACAGAGGAATTGGAGTAGATAATTATTAATGTTCAATCCAATCTTACAGTGTTCTACCACATTCACACTGCTTGTTCTTCATGTTGAAATCTAGGACAGCAGGCACAGAAAGGACCTTTGGACTCAGCATTTCCTGTTTGCATGTGGCTGAATGGGACTGAGATTGTCTCCATCACTGGCTTTCCTGTCCAGTTTGTCTTCATATTACAGATTCTGTTACAGAGTACTTTCTATTTTGGTCATCAGGATTTTTGCTTGTTTTTGCCTGGGGCTTGCAGAGTTATGAGTAAATATTTCATCTGTTAAACTAACACCGAACTATAGAAATGATCCCTGAAAGTATAGTCTTTGTTAAACTAACACCTAAGCTAACCCTTTCTTTATCTTTTTTTCCTGTTCTCATGAAAGACTTGTCCCAAAACCAACTACATACTAATGTCACGGAAATACACCATCAACAGTTCAAAATTCTGAACTGCAGAAATCTGTCCTCAAGGTAAAAATTAGAAAGTTTCCAAATGCCATTCTGCATTTGAAAGGACTGTGACTCCTGAACAATCACAGTCCTATTTCCTGTTAATACTATTGCTCATGCTTTTTATAATGTCTTACAATTTTGACAGATTAAGCCAATGCGTGTTAAATGATATGAAAGCAATAACAGTAAAAGCACTTTAAGTATAGGTAAATGTGCATAGAAAATCGTAATTTATTTCAGGAAGGCCACAGAGGATTGATTGTCAATATTTTAAATTTTACTTTCTGCCTCTTTTGTGATTGAGAATCCTGGTGAGTCAATTATCCCTTTTACTCTTTTATATTCAATCATCTTGTATTAGTTAGGATTCTCCAGAGAAACAGAACTATAGATCTATAGATATCTGTATATCGACATAGATATATAGGTTTTGTTTTTGTTTGTTTGTTTGTTTCTAAGGGACGGGATCATGAAGCTGTGCGGGCTGGTATCTCCAAGGACTGTGGGGTAGGCCAGGAAGCTAGAGAATGGAAGAGTTGCAGTTTCAGTCAGAAGGCAGACTGCTGACAGAATTCCTTCCACTGGGGAGTCAGTTTTTTCTAGGAAGGCCTTCAGCTTATGGGATAAGGCCCACCCACATTATGGAGGGCAATCCGATTTAAATGTTAATCTTATGTAGAAAATACCTTCACAGGAACATCTAGAATAATGTTTGATCAACTATCTTGTTACCATGGCCTATCTAAATTTACCCACAAAGTTAACCATCACGTGGTCCTTCACGTGTACTTTATTGTTTTCTCCAGGATATTGTTTTTAGCCTCCCTTGGCTATCTTTAAGGCTAATCTACCACATAAGGAATAAGGACTTTTAAATGTATATATTCATTTCTCATCTTTTATCATAGTTCCAAGTGTCTCCTGAGTATCTTCCCTTAGGTGCCCTTCAGACACTTTCATTCCAGCATGTTTAAAACAGAAACTCATTCTCTTTTCTCCCTTATCTACTGCTTTGTTTTATTAATGACAAGATTATTCAGTCTAGAAATCTTGGAGTCATCTTTGAATTATCCCCTTCATCCTTTCCTCTAATGGAATTCCAACTCACTCACTTTCTCAACAGTATTTATTAAATTCCTTCTTGGTGTCAGATTATATCTTAGGCAATGTAAACAAATAGTGATAAGGTAGACAATAAACAAATAATCCCCCAAATATTTGTAATTGTGATAAACGCTATGAAGAAAAAATATAGGGGGCTAGGAGATTGTGTAACTGAGGGACCTCATGCAGTATGAGAGGGACAGGCAAGGCTGGCATAAGAAGGATATGTGAGTTAGCTAGGCAAAATTGGGGAGTAAGGAAAGGAACAGTATTTCAGGCAGGAGAAACAGCATGTGCAAAGATCCTGATGTAGGGTAATATGAGAAGGGGTATGATGCCTGAGTATTAACTTTGAGTCAGGAACTTTTATTCTCCTAGTGACCCAATGATATAGGTATTATTATTATTTTTTTAAATATTTTATTTATTTATTTGACAGAGAGAGCACAAGCAGGGGGAGTGGCAGGCAGAGGGAGAGGGAGAAGCAGGCTCCCTGCTGAGCAGAGCACCAGACCTGGGGCTGGATCCGGGGGATCATGACCTGAGCCGAAGGCAGACGCTTAAGGGACGGAGCCACCCAGGCACCCCTGATATAGGTATTATGATATAGATATTCCATAAATAAATCAATCCTTATTTTTAACTGAAGAAACTGAAGCTCAGAAACATTAAGGGGTTTAAGTTTATACAAGATAAAGTGGCAGAGTGAGGAGGATTCCATTCCATTCTCTGCAAGAGATTCAGAGGAGAGCCACTGCTTAAACTCACCCCATTGTTGTCCCATTGGCAAGACAAAGAAACTCCATCAAACTTCTAAGTCATTGTAAATCCTGGTAAAGCAGTGTACAATATTCTCATTTTGCTAGATCAAGAATATTTTTTCCAGTGTTTGGTTTGCATGATCTCAAACACTGGAATATGTTCACATTAAATAACACGGCATTGATTAAATAATTCAGTTTCCTTTCTGCTCTTAATTAATCTCAGCATTAGTTTATTGATTTCTTTACTAAAAGTAGAAATGACCTTTTTTTTAACTTACCAAAATATTTGCTTCAATCTCATACAAATGAAGTGATTATGAATTTCAGATTGGCTAGATTTCAGAATAATATACTACATAGTTTTTTTTCCTTGCAGGAAGAAGCAACCCTTCTAATTAGAATATAGTATCTTATCAAAATAGAGTAAAATGTAAGTGGACTCCATGAAAATCCCTTTTAATTTTGCAATTATAAACTTCACCAAAGGAATAAATAGAATTCTTAGAGAGTCATTTTGAAATTAAGAAATTTGCCATAGGGCGCCTGGGTGGCTCAGTCGTTAAGCAGCTGCCTTCAGCTCAGGTCATGATCCGAGGGTTCTGGGATCGAGCCCCACATCGGGCTCCCTGCTCAGTGGGGAGCCTGCTCTCCCTCTCCCACTCCCCCTGCTTGTGTTCCCTCTCTCGCTGTGTCTCTCTCTGTCAAATAAATAAATAAAATCTTTAAAAAAAAAAAAAAAAGAAATTTGCCATAGATTTCTAGTTTTAGTATTCACTATGGTCGTATTGGCACCAAGTTAGAAATTTTTCAAACAGAGTATCAAACATAGACATTCACATAAAGTCATAAAAGATGTAAAGAGATAAGAGGTGTTGTGATTCTCTTCCAGTGGCTACTTTTCAATTTATTGCACTGCAGCTTCTGGCCCCAGTACTTCACTGAAATTGTCTTCGTCTGGAGCCCCAGTGAATTCCAGGTTGTTGAATACAGTAGAAACTTTCAGTACCATTAGATACAGCAGACCTCTTTTCATTCTTTTCTTAGTTGTGAGGACATCTCTTTCACCATGTTCTTGGCTGGCGTTTCTTTGTAGACCTCCAGATGCTGGAAAGGCGGCATATTGGTTCCTCTTCTTGAGCAGCATCTCCTTCCTAGGTGATCACTTTAATCACCATTACTTTAAACATCATCTATGTGCCAAAGGCTTCCAAAGTGTCTTTCCAATCCAGGTCTTTCTTCAGAGCTTCAAGATCATTTATTCAGTAACTTCTTTGATATTTCCATTTGGATTTCTCTTAAACATCTCAAACCTAACATGTCTAAAACTGAACTGCTAATCTCCCCTCACACCCAAACCTGCCTCTTTGTCTTCTCATTTCAACCACCATCTATCCAAAAAACTGTCATCCTTGATTTAGCTCTTTTCCTTCCAGTGAATTCCTTTAATCTTATCTTCAAAAAATATAATAAATATATCACTTTATTTCATTGCTACCACTCTCATAAAAGCCACCATCACTTTTTGCCTGGACTCATTCAGTAGCCTTGTAGCTGGTCTCTTTGCTTTTATTCTTGCTTTTAGTCTGTTCTCCATACAAAGATCATTTAGAAGTATAGGTCATCATTTAATGTCCCTGCTCAAAATGTTTTCATTGTACTTAGAATAGAATCAAATGTTACCATGGCTTCCAAGGCCCTATGCCATCTCGCCCTGTCTACCTGTCCCTATCATCTTGTGAATTGCTCTTCCTTGCTCTCTCTACTCCAACATTGTTGACTAGCCTTCTTTTGACTCCTCAAATATACCAAGGTCATTTCTGCTTCATTTCTGTTTCTCAAAGATGCAAGGTCTTTCCAGCTTTTGGGTTTTGTTGTTGTAGCCCTGCCTAAAAAGTTCTTTCTTCTTCTTTTTTTTTTTTTTTTTGTATTTTTGTTTTTCTTTTTTATATTGGCTGATATTTTTTAATCTTTTAAGGACATTTCTTTAATGTTTCCTTCTCAGGGAGTTATTTTCAGACTGCCCTGCCTAAGTGCCTCCTTCCAGTCCAGAGTCATACTCTCATATTATTCTGTTTAGTTTCTTTCTATGACTTACTCCAATTTAAAATTATCTTGTTTATTGCCTTTCTCCTCTAGCTAGATTGTAAGCAACCTTTCTGTAAATCTAAAACTAGTCTTAAATGAAAAGCTTTTTTTTAAAGGTGATTAAGCAAAGAATGCTTTAAAATGAAAATTGGGAAGAAATCAGAGAGGGAGAAAACCATGAGAGACTCTTAACTATAGGAAACAAACTGAAGGTTGCTGGAGGGGAGGTGGGTGGGGGGATGGGGTAACTGGGTGATGGGCATTAAGGAGGGCACATGATGTGATGAGCCCTGGGTGTTATATGTAACTGATGAATTACTGAACTCTACATCTGAAATTAATGACATATTATATGTTGGCTAATTGAATTTAAATTAAAAAATGAATTGATGATCTGACAAAGAAAGTTATTTGCAGAAGTCAAAATGACATAAAAGCAGGAATTCCTGGATTCATTGGGATTGCTCCATTAGTGGAATGGTGTCTTTTCTTTTTTTCTGGTAAATTATTTTTGTGTTGGGATGAGATGTTGAGAGTTTTTCTGCTCTGGGCCTCTTGTGTATCTTCCTGTCTTGCTGAGTCGGGCTAGGCCAAAACTGTGAAAATTGCAAGGCCTTTATTGAGCCACTTCTTTAGTTGTTCTCCTGAAGATAATCTTGAAAAGTAAGGTGTTTGTCTTATACCAGGTGTCCCTCTGGACAAAGAAGTCTTGCTTACTTTTGGCTATAAAAACTGGATTCTCTAAGCTCAGGCTTCATCTCCTATAACACATCCTCATGTATGGACAAATTCCCTCCAACCCTCCTTGTGGCTTTGTGGTTTGGGGCTCAATGAACCACAATAGCAACTAGATTGATAATCTTTGTATTGTTTTTGCTGTAATCACGTCCTTTCCTGTGACCCAGAAGTCTTGTGTCCTCTGTCAGCTTTCATGGAACTATGTAAGGCTTGCATAGATATTTTGGCAGGCATTCTCTTGGTTCTAGCCCTTCTCAACATAATCATGTTTATTTAAGCAGCATAAAATCCTGACAAAAGAATATCAATTTTCAATTCTGTCTTCTCTTCTGAAACTCTGATTAAATTTATATTGGCCTTCTTATTATATTCTTCAGGTTTTTTTTTAACTTCTCTTGTATTCCTTCCATCTCTGGTTCCCATGATCTCATTTACTAATTCCTTTTCAGTTGTTTTTCTTATGCTTGCTTAAATTGTCTGTTGAATGTTTAATATCAAGTTATAATTTTTTTCTAGAAATTCCACTTGTTCTTTTTCCAAATTTGCCAGACATTAAGAAAAATGTTCCTGACTCATGTTTTCAAATTCGTCTTTTACTTTACGTACTTTTAAACATATTTTAAGATTTTGTTTCATATAATTCAATAATTACCAGAATAATTATAAAATATCAGTCAATAATTCTGAAAATACAATATCTGTTAAAAAAATCTGAATTCTTTGAGATCCTATAATGTGTTTTTTCTGTAGTTTCTTCCTTATGGTGCCTGTTTCTTCATGCATTTTGTAATTTTGGAATGTAAGTATATATTCAATTATCTAGTGACCTAGCTTGAGATCATTCCTATAGAAAAGGATTTGAATTTGCTTTAGCCAGGTACCCTGGAGCACCCCCAGTCTGAGGCTCTTTAAATTAATTACCATTAAGGATGAAACTGTTCCCAAAATTATCAAGGGTGACTTCTTGCTCCCTCAGTGCCCCAGAATTCAAAGCCCAGGAGGAGAATGAAAAGTTTTCCTGCTACTTACTTTTGCCTATAGGTATATATTTTTCTAACTTCATCATTTCATTGAGATTATAGCTTTGAGTGCCTCTACCTTTCCCATATCATCATATCATGCTTATTTATAGATTGTTGTACTATGATCTTTGGCTTTCTTCTAGTATACATGTAGGGCTTTTCTCTTTTTCTCTATTTTTACAGTCTAGCTTGGAAGTTTGACATTGTATTCCCATTCTTTTGTTGTCATTGCTACCCTTAAATTTTAATATGCACACCTAATAATATCTTAGTCTTTCTGTCCTCATTTAGAATAACACAAGCACATTAGATCAATATAACTGTAAATCTTCTCTTCCTATCTTCCACGTATTTTTATTTAGCATTTTAAGTGCTACCTTTTTTCTTAAAATAAACTTTTAATTGAAGTATAATATACATAGAGAAAAATAGATTTAAGGTTCCAGCTCAGTAAAATTTACAAAGATTTTACCCAGTAAACACAGCTGAGTAATCACTACTCAGGTAAGAAATAGAGTATTTCTGAAGTAGAATATTTATAGCATCACAGAGACCCTTGTATACTCTCAGTCATTACCTCTCTCAAAAGGAAGCACATTTTTGACCATTGACTAATTTGACTAACTTTTGGTTTGAACTTTATTTAAATAGAATAAATCAAATATGTAGTAAATACTCTTGTGTTTGGCATCTTTACTCAATATTATTAGTGAGGTTTATCCATATTTTTGTATGTGGCAGTAGATTGTTTATTACTGTAAAGTATTCCAATGTATAAATATATATTTTTATCCATTTTAATATTGAGGAGTATTGGGGTTGTTTCCAGTTTTTAGCTGATACTAATATCAACTATTCTGATGTGATACTAATGATGCTGTGAAAATTTTTACATATGTCTTTGGTTGCATTTTGTGTGCATTTTTCTGTTGGAGTAGAATTACTGTAACATAGAGAAGCATATGCTCAACTTACCAGACATTGCCAAGCAGTTTTTCAAAAGTGATTATTCCAATTTACACTCTTACATAAAGTGTTTAAGAATATCAGTTGCACCATATCCTTGCCAAGATTTGGTATTGCCAGTTTTTTTCATTTTAGCCATGGTGGGTATATAGTTGTATTTCATTGTGCTCTTAATTTGCATGTCCCTGATGAATAATAACATTGAACAATTTTCAGATACTTAGTAGCCATTTGTTTATTGTTTTTATTTTGAACTCTCTTTTAAAGTGCTTTGCCTCTTTTAAACACTGTGTTTTTTAAAATTATTGATTTCGGGGTGCCTGGGTGGCTTAATTGTTGGGCGTCTGCCTTCGGCTTAGGTCGTGATCCCAGGGTCCTGGGATTGAGCCGTGTCAGGCTCCCACTCAGCAGGAAGCCTGCTTCTCCCACTCCCCTGCTTGTGTTCCCTCTCTTGCTGTATCTCTCTATGTCAAAGAAATAAACAAATCTTTAAAAAAATCTTTTAATAAAAAAAAATTATTGATTTGTTGAAGTTCTATATAAACTCTGGATGCAAGTCCATTTTCAGATAAATATGCTGTGAATACATTCTCCTAGTTAGTTCCTTGCCTTTTCATTCTCTTAATAGTATCTTTTCATAACAAGTTCTTTATTTAATGTAGTCTAATTTTTCATTTTATCGTGTTTGCAAAATCTTTGCCTACACCAACATTTTTATCTTTTAGAGGCTTCATTGTCTTACCTTACACATTAAGGTCCGAAATCTACCTGGAAGTGATTTTTTCTGCATGGTGTTCAACATGGGTCAGTTTATTTTTTGAGGATGGATATCCAATTAATTTAGCTCCATTTTTTTTTGAAAAGGTCATCCTTTTCTTCACTGTGCTGCATGCAGTGCCATCTTTTTCATAAATCAAGATAGGCCTCATAAATGTTGGCCTATCTCTGGGCTGTCTTTTCTATTCTGTTGGTCTTTTTGCCTATCTTGCACCAATACCACAGTGCCTTAATTCCTATAGCTTTAAAGCAAGAACAAGTTTGTTCTGTTTAACAATGTCTGCTTATTCTTACCCCTGTGTGTTTTTACCTAAATTTTGAATTATCTTTCTAATTAAAAAAAAAGTCATGCTAAGATTTTGATTGGAATCAAATATCATTAAATTTCTAGATCAGTTTGGGAAAACTTGAAATCTTTACAAAATCGAATTTTATAATTTATGAACATGACATGTCCCTCAATTTATTTAAGCCTTATTTTCTCTCAATAATGTTTTATAAGGGCGCCTGGGTGGCTCAGTTGGTTAAGCGACTGCCTTCGGCTCAGGTCATGATCCTGGAGTCCCAGGATCGAGTCCCGCATCAGGCTCCCTGCTCGGCAGGGAGTCTGCTTCTCCCTCTGACCCTCCTCCCTCTCATGCTCTCTGTCTCTCATTCTCTCTCTCTCAAATAAATAAATAAAATCTTTAAAAAAAAAATAATGTTTTATAAATTTCTTTATGTAATACCACTTTTACCCTTTTTTGCTATTGTTGTCATGCCACCTTGTTTTCTTGCCTCTCCCCAATTAACCATTTTTATATGTTTTACATAATTATTTGGATCTACTAATCTACTTATTAATTTTTTACTCACCATTGATTTTTATATTCTACTCTTTCCATCTATGATTAATTTCTTTCCTATTGACTGTGTCTTTTAGTATTTATTTCAGAATGTGTTCAGTGTGAAAACTTTCTCAGTCTGTGTTAGTCAAAGCAATTTTTATTTTGGCTGTTCTGTGAATTTCTTTTTTACTTGGATTTATGATTCTAGTATTGACAGTTATTTTTCTTCTGTACTTTGAAGACATTTCATTGTCTTCTGATTTCTTTTGATACTAATAAAAAATGTTCTGTCTATTATATAGTTCTGTTGAAAGCAGCCTATCTTTTTCCTGCAGATATGATCTTTTGACAATATCCCCTGTACTTGATAGTCTTCAGATACTTTGTATTCTTCAAATTCCATCAAATTCTCTTTGTGTTTTGTTTTCATTAATTCTGCTAAGTATGTGGTAGTTTTCTTCAATCTGAGAATGTATTCTTTTTAAAAAAATTTTCATTTTGGAAAAATCTTTATGTAGTATTCCTTTAAATAATGGTTCTCCTTAATTCTCTGTTTTCCCATTTCAGAATTCCTACTGGACATCAGTTTTTTTCTGCTGAATTCATCCTCCATGACTTTTAACCTATTTTTCATATTTTCTGTCTCTTTAAATCATTGTGTGGCATTCTGGATAATTTTCCTAAATATAACTTCCATTTGCCTCATTTCCTTTTTTGCTCCCTATTCTAATCACTAACCCAACCATTGAATACATCCACTAGGTTTTTGTTTTGTTTTTGGGAGAGAGAGAGTGAGTGGGCAGGGGGATGGGAGGGTGAGGGGTGGGGAAAGGGCAGAGGAAGAGAGAGAATCTCCAGCAGGCTCCAACCCTGAGATCATGACCTGAGCTGAAATCAAGAGTCAGATGCTTTACTGACTGAGCCACCCAGGTGCCCCTCACTAGTTTTTTATTTTAATTTAAATAACTAAATGTGCAAATTTTGGAATTCTTATTTGGCTCTTTTTCAAGTCAGTCTGCTGTTTTCTTGTAACTATTGCTTCATAGTTTTATGTCTTTTGTTCATCTTTTCAAAATTTATATGTACTAATTAAAATTAACCTTTCAGGTGTATTATTTTATTTTATTTAGATCTTGAGGTTGGAATTTTCCTGTTCGTATTGCTTTCCATCTCTTCCTCTTGCTAGTATTCATATAAGTTATACCTGTGACTTTGAGCTTATCTTTAGCAGTGGTTAATTTTATTGGAGGATTTGTTTTATCCTGCACTGTAGAAGCATGAGTCTGATAGTGTTTATTCAATTCTCTCTACTTCTGGAAATTAAAAAAAGAAAATACTTCTTTGGCTTTCAACAGAAAAAAAGTATAAAAACTTTAACCTTTTTTGTGTATAGCTTATAGTTTTGGTTGTTTGGAGAAATTGTTTTCACCCATGTTGGGAACGAATAGCAAGTTTTAGTGATGCCTGAAGAACCAGAGGACAGAATTTCTCTAGTTCCTGTTCATGAGCAGGGTTACCCTTCATGGATCTTGGCTTTATATTTGGGCTTAAAGTTCAACTCTCTACTTTGTATTTTCCTGAGACCGCTGATGTGTTCATGTGCAAGCTTTAAATTCTCAGCCCCTGCCATTAAGATCTATATACTTTAATCCTAATGAATTATTTGACTTTTGGTTCAAATTATTGCTTTGAATACTTCTTGTTTCTGGAGCACTGGGTATTCTATTCCTTCTTTCCTTCACTCCCTCCCACCTTTCTTCCTTCCTTCCTTCCAAATATTTTAATATTTTAAAATATTAAAAATATTTTGAATACATTTTACCTAACATTTTTAGACGTTTGGAGCATGGCAGGTCAAGCATATTGATCAAATGTCCTATCCAAGACTCAACTATATAGAAAACTAAGTAGATAACATCCTAACCCTATAATTTATATAATAATGAATTGTATATTTTTGGTTCTTAAATTATATCATTATTTCATTAACTACTTTTTATAATTATAAACTTATGAAAAGTCACTTAATGTTAGATAATGTGTTAGTATCTATTTTACATGAATAATGTTCACTCTCCTAGATCTTATTGTCTAGCTGGGGAGAAATACAGAAATAGGTAGTATTACACATAAATGACAACTACAGAGTGTTTTGAGGGATTTTATATTGGAGAGACTTTCAGGAAAATTCTCTCTAAGAAGGTGATATTTAAGCTGATGAAAAGAAATTCACCAGCTTAATAGAAGAAGAAGAACATCTCAGACAGAAAGACCATTGTACGTAAGGTAGGAGAAAACTTGATACCTTTGAAGAACTGAAATAAGACCAGTATCATTGGAGTGTACTAGGAAGAGGGAGACTTCCCAGTGGTGAAACTAGGAAAAATTGAGTCAGGTCATTCAAGGCCTGGCTGACCTTGTAAGGAATGAGTTTTGTTCTGAATGCAATGGAAAACATTAAAAGGATTTTACATAAATGGTGGTGTGACCTTATAAAATACCATTTTCATTGCTGTTTGTAATAGAGTTGAAGGGGAAAAAAAAGGAAGAAAAAGTTAGGAAGTTGTTTCAGGAGTCTAGGCAAGAGACAGTAGTGAATTGAACTAGAATGATAAAGATGGATAGAAGTGGAAGGGAGAGAATGGCATAATACTAGATTATATAAAAAATTCTACAAGTGATAAAAATGACATCTAAGTGTGCATCTCTCTAAGGCTTGATTGAGGGGTCCATTTTAGCATATACATTCAGGGGTTTTAATCTGGACTTCAAAGGGCTTTCAAACTTTTGAAATTTAAGTTTTGAGTCTATGGGCCTATGTGAAGTTTTCTTGGGAGATAGTCCAAACCTCTTATTCTCAAAGGATCTATATCCCCAGATAACAAAAACTCCTGATTTAGGGGAGTTGTTTATAAATATTTTTTTCTCTCAGGTAGTCTTTTGATAAGGATTTTCTGATAAGACAATTAAAAATTAGCAAGAAACCCTTGGCAAGAACCTAGAAAAAATATGTTCTATATAGGCATGATATTAAAAATATTTAGAAACTGTATTTCACTGACATATACCAGTCAGAATAGATAGCACAATCAGAATGGATATGGGCCATAATCAACAGCTGTTTCATTACTGGTATACTGCAGCCAGATTCTATCTTGTCAGTTAAAGGGAAGATTTAGTTGTAATCAGCCATGAAGAGTATAGCATTAAAATCCATTTATAAAAATTGAGGAATGATGTCTACATACAGGATAAACCCATCACTCTTTATGGTAGTAGGTCGTGGTTCCACATTGAGTAGCTTATCTTCTAAAACAAAATTGAGTTACAGAACATAAAAATGGGTTAAAAATACTATATATACCAAGAAAGTATACCATTAAATTCAAGCAAGTTGTGCTTTTTTTTTAAATCTTCACATTCCATAAGATTCATCCAACAGAATAGAAAGTGGACTCAAATAACTGAAATAATTTAAAAATAATAAAACATAATTTTAAAAACTGATTGAAAATTGTTGTTTCCAAGCTTTGTTCCAAGGAGATATAAAGTAAAAGGCAATTAGAGCACATGAAGAAAAAGTGTTATGCTGGATATAATTTTTCTTTATCTGTTCTAGAACCTTTCAATACCTTGAGAGGTATTAAGGTCTTAAGTCATGAAAGTAGTACAAGTAGGTTTATTTTACAACCCAAGTTGTAAACTGAAAAAATGTATAACAGAGAAACTGAAACCAGACACATGTTTTAAGACTATATTTTAGACTAATAGAAGGAAAGAGTAGCCTAAATTCATAAAAAGCCTAAATGATAAGCTATTCTTGAAGACATATACAGTCTTGTTTTTCTTAAGTACACACAGTTATTTAAACAAGTTGTTTTCAAACCATTTTAAGCAGAGCTCCTATGGGTCTTCATTTAAAGAATTAATGAGGCTGACTTGTAATTAAAAACATCTCTTTATGTAAATATTTGTTAAAAATCTATAAATGATTATTCCTAGGTTATTTAGAAATCCAATATCATCTCCTGTAATTTTGTCTATACTGTTAATTTGATTAACAATTGCTTTTTCATAGTACATACCCCAGGTTTAATTATCATAAATCTTAAATTAGTATTGCCCAAATTAATAAGTTTTGACTATTCTTAAAAATGAATTTCTTTGAGTGAAAATAATCTCCATCTACAAAAACTGATGAAACATTATTCTCTAGGAAAACATGTTTTTGGCATAATACTTGTTTTTGTTTTTTAAAGATTTATTTATTTATTTTAGAGAGAGAGAGTGAGTGTGAGTGGGGCAGGGGCAGAGGGAGAGACCGAGCATGGAGCCTGATGTAGGGCTCAATCTCACGACCTTGAGATCATGACCTGAGTGGAAAGAGTTGGAGACCCAACTGACTGAGTAACCCAGGCACCCCTTGGCATACTGCTTATCATAAATTGTCTTGGCTGTGGTAGACTTGAGAGTTAAATATGTCAGCCATGTGAACTTAAGCACATCTTTCCTTCCAAATATATATTTATATCCTTTCATTCATTCAGTAAATATTATTAATGTTCCTTGGGTGACAGGCATTATTCTGAGTACAGATGATAATAAAGAAGAGGACAAAACAAACTCTACTATGATGGAATTTACATTCCCACTGTCTAATGAGAAAAGACAGATAACAACAAGATAAATAAATAAAAATATTATATTAGATGGTGAAGAGGGCTAAGGAGACAGTTATGGAAGGGGAAGAGCAAGTGTGTTTAGGGGATTGGAATTTAGGTAGGGTCACCAGGAAAAGACTTAGCAACAGGGTAATTGAATAAAAATTTAAATGAGGTGAGAGAATAAGATATGCTAATTCTTAGGGAAGAACATTCTAGCATAGGAAATATAAGTGCCAAGATCTTGAGACAGTAGCTTACTAGAAATGTTAGAGTCATAACTAGGGGTAGGGTGAATGAGAAGGAAAGCAATAGGAAATAGGATCTAGAGGAAACCGCGCCAGATGTCATGGGGCTTTGTAGACTTTTATGCCTGTGGTTCTTGCTCTGGCAGATAGGGAATCATTGGAGGATTTAGAGTAGTCCATTGACATTACCTGCCTGTAGTTTTAGAGAAACCACCATTCTTGCTATGCTTCAAGTAGACCAAAGGGAAACAAAGGGCAGAACCATGTTGGAATTAAAGAAAAATTACAAAGATAATACAGTTTCTGTATATCCCACACCCAGTTTTCTAGATTACTAATGTCTTACTGTTTATATGGTACATTTGTTATAATTAATGAACCAAGTTGATACGTTATTATTAACTAAATTTCATACTTTATTCAGATTTCTTTGGTTTTTGCCTAATTTACCTTTTCTGTTCCAGGATCCCATCCAGGATACTACCTTACATTTAATTGTTATGTCTCCTTAGACACTTCTTAGATGTGACAGTTTCTCAGACTTCCCTTATTTTGATGACCTTGGCAGTTTTAAAGAGTACTAGTCAATTTGAAGAATGTCACTCAGTTGGGATTGGTCTGATGTTTTTCTCATGATTAGACTGGAGTTATGTGTTTTGGGGAGGAATACCAGAGGTGCAGTGCAATTTTCATCACATCATCTCAAGGGTACATATAATGAACATGACTTATCACAGTTGATGTTAAACTTAATCATTTGGCTAGAATAGTTTTTGTGAAATTTCTCTAGTGTAAAGTTACTTTTTTCTTCCTTTCTATACTGTGTTCTTTGGAAGAAAGCCACAAGGTGCAGCCCACACTTAAGGAGTAAGAAGTTAATGCCTCACTTCCTTAAGGGTTGAATATCTACACACATTATTTGGAATTCTTCTCTGTGGGATGTTTGTCTTTTATCCCTATTTGTTTGTTTGTTTGTGTAATCATTTATTTATATCAGTATGGACTCATGGATATTTTATACTTTGGGTTAAAATCCAATACTACTTAATTTTGTTGGTCAGTTGTTCCAGCATTAACCACTGGGAACTCTCAGTTGGCTTCTGTGTCCCTTTGACATACCACCATATGTGTGTGTAGGTGGAAAGAGAGAAAACACGTGAGTGAGAGAGTGGAAGAACGAGAGAGAGTGAGAGAGAGTACTTTCTTACTTTTTGACACTGTAACATTCTTTAGGCTTATCTTTAATGGTTCCTGCTCCAGTCCAAGAATTAGCCATATCTCCAATTAATTCTGGTCTCCTTTATTGGAGAATGTATTTGAAACCAAAATCTTGGTGTTGGGTATGCTCATTGCTGCTGGGTTGTCATTGATTCTGGTCCTCTTAGATCACAGAGCAAGGAAATATATGCCTGCCTGCTAACCTGGGTATATATGCATATATATAAATATTTTTATATGTAGCCAAATGTGTTTCTATTAAGCTAAACATGAGTTCATACTAACGTCTCCACTTCTAATTCATCACCACATACCATGTTGTTCATTCTAGCCATGTCCTGTTGCTTATTGGTGATTACCTGCTTCAACAATGGGAAACCTGGGGCACACCATCTGCCATCCATGTACAAAATTGTTCAATTCCAGTATAATGTATAGTAGTTTCAGAATTATTAACCTATACCACTGTGGGATATAACTTTATTAATAAAGTACAGTGCTTATATATTATACTTGTGCCTTTCATCTGACAGACTCTATTCATGTCTGAAGTTACTTAAGTCAGCACCTTTGCCCCTATCCCTTTCAGTGAGGGCATTTCATACATTTGTAATACACTTAGATCCTTATCACTTTCTATGCTCCATCCTGAAATCTTCTGACCTCCTAAATGTTTTTTTTTTAATTAGCATGCATTAAGGTGTTGTGAAGTTTTATGGATTTTATGCATAGTGTCATGTATACACCACAATAGAATCATACACAATAGCTAAAAATCTCCTGAGCTTCATCTATTCAGCTCAACCCGTCTATCCACCACTTGATACAAACTCATGATTTTGAACTGCAGAGTACAGAGCTTTAAATAATCATCTTACTCATTTGTATTTATGTTTAAAGTTTCTTTAATAAGAATATAAGGAGGAGGAGTATGATTATGTTTGTTCTGGTTATATGTTGCTGCTTAACAAATCACCCAAAATTCAGTCATGTAAAAGAACATTTCTTTCATCCTCTCTCTCTTTTTTAATCACAAACTTGCAATTTCTGCAAGGCTTAGTGAGGAAGGCTTATCTTGATTCCTCTACTGTATGATCCAATTTTATCCTTTTGGTGGCTAGTCTACTTGTATAAAGATGTTACCCAATGAAGATTTTGGAAAGTATGTTCAATGCAATAAGTATTTATTGAGTACTTACTTTTTATGTATAAGGCATTCTGCTAAGCAAGGTGATAAATACAAAAGATACAAATTTGGGTCAAGAAGATGTGATTCCTGCCTCCAAGAAACTTGTAGGACATATTAATTTTGATGGAAATTTAGAGGCTATAACAAAAACCAAAATAGCAGTATCTTAAATAAGATAAGGTTGTTTTTATTTTTTAAACTACAATCTAGAATAAATGGTCCAGGGTCTATATGGTGCATCCATGACGTCAAGGACCCAGGTGTCTTCTAGTTGTCTATGTAGTTGCTTCACCATTCCTAGGATCCAGTTGTTTCACAAACACTGTCACATTTGGGTGATGAATGCCAGAAGAAGGGATGGAAGGAAAACATACCATTCTCTTTAAGGTCACATATGGAAATTGCATATATCACTTCAGCTTGCATCCCCTTGATGAGATTTTTGTCATATGACCACACCTATATTCAAGGGAGGATGAGAAAGTTGTATTTAGATGGAAAGCCCATTCAAAGATTATATTACTGAATGTAGGTGGGGAGAATATTTCCACAAAGGAAGTATAAACCATTTTGAAAAAATGGACTATGATATAAAGAAGAATGTGATAGGCATTATTAAACTGATATAAACAGTATGTTTTAGGAATTCAAAGGAGATAGAAATTAATTCTGGATTTTAATAAACAGGAAAGTATAGGTACACTAATCTGAACATTTAATTATGAATAAGAATTTGAAAGACTGAATTCTGGTTAGAGTCAGAAAGATATAGAGTTAAATTTGGTGAGCAGAAACTCCAGTTGAGTTTTTTTTGTTTTTTGTTTTTTGTTTTTTTAATATTTTATTTATTTATCTGACAGAGAGAGACACAGCAAGAGAGGGAACACAAGCGGGGGGGTGGGAGAGGGAGAAGCAGGGTTCCTGCCGAGCAGGGAGCCTGATGCGGGGCTCGATCCCAGGACCCTGGGACCACGACCCGAGCCGAAGGCAGCCGCTTAACTGACTGAGCCACCCAGGTGCCCCTCCAGTTGAGTTTTAAGTCATGCTTCAAGAGTGAAAGTTGCTGAAGATAAAGCTAGAAAGGAAAGTCAGCAGCCGGTTGTAGATGACTTTTAATTTTAGGATATATTCTGAAATGAGGTTTGTGGATGGGCATTGCTAAATGGATAGCACATAATAGATTATTAATAAATATTAGATTTCTTTACTTAAAGATTTAGATTTAATTAATTTAGATTTAATAATTTACTGAATGTGTCAATTATTTTTAAATAAAGGAAGTAACTTATATAACTTACTTTGGAGAAGTTGCTTCAGTAGTGGACATTAGTCCTCCATGGCCAGTTGGTGTCTCTCTCCCTGCAGCAGACACAGGGCAATTGGCCTATGCTCACCCCTCTCATGACCCAGTAGAAAGATCCTGTACACTCCCAATGGAGGGCAGAAATAGCAGTAGGGTTGGCCAGGTGCCATATGTTTATGCAGAACATAAGAGCATATATTGGGCTTGTAAAAAGGAAAGATATTCCCAAACAAGGTGATAAGCGCAGTAGAAAATATGAGGGCTCTTTTTCTCTTGGTAAAGAAGTGTTCCAAGTCCCAGTCTTATGTGGCTGAGTGGGGCTGAAAGGCTGTATGCATGAGACTGCTTTTCTGAGCACTACTTCCCACCATAATTTTAGAAGAGTGTAAAGAAGCTGATAAAAGATAAATTACCTGGATGCTCTGTCTTTCTTTAAAATAATTATTTGGAAAGATGTGAGTAGACATATACTACAGCATAGATCTTGCAGAAATAGCATATTACATGTGAAAATTACAAATAATTACTAAACATTATATCATATATATCTTCTTTTAATTATAAAGTTTGAGCTTGATTTAAGTACTATGGCATTGAAAACAAATTATTTTTATGGCACAGTATGATTCACTGACTTTTTCTGTATGTTTTCGTTTTGGTATTGAATTGATTTCTGCTTTCATCTTAATATTTCTTGTATTTAATTTGAATTTATTTTGCTCTTCTTTCTCAAAGTGGAAACTTAGATTAATTATTTGAGTTATTTGTTCTTCTTTCCTTTTGAGGGGGTATTTGTTCCTTTTCTAATATAAACATTTAATACTATAAATTTAATGCTTTAATAGCAGCCTACAAATTTTGATATATTGGATTTCTATTTTCATTATATTAAAAATTTTCTCATTTCCCTTGTTTATCTAACACGTGTTTATGGATTATTGTTTAATTTCTGAATATTTGGGTTTTTTCCACATTTCTTTCTGTTCTTTATTTGCAGTTTCATTCCACTGTGATCTGAAAATATATCTTGTATCATTTCAATTCTTTTCAGTTTGTTGAGGTTTGTTTCATGGCCCAGAATGTGGACTGTCTTGGTGAACATTACATTGTATTTGAAAATAATGTGCATTGTGCTCTGATTGGGAGAGTGTTCTATAAATATCAACTAATATGATAATATTCTTCAGGTCTGCTATATCTTTATTAATTTCTATCTACTTTTTCTGCCTATTACTGAAAGTGGAATATTGAAGTTTCTGACTATAACTATGGATATGTCTATTTTTCCTCAGTTCTATCAGCATTCCTTAATGTGTTGTGAAGTTTTGTTTTTGGGTGCATAAGCATTTAAGATTGTTACGACCTGTGTAATGGTGGTGAATCTATACAATTCGTTAATTCTTGATGAATTGATTTCCTTATAATTATGTAAGTCCTACTAATATTCCTTGTCACTGAAATCTGTTTTTATTTGACATTAAGATAGCCACCTCACCTTTTTTACTTAGTGCTTACATGACAGACTTATCTTTTCTATCTTCTTATTTTTACCCTATGTATGCCTTTATATTTAAAATGTTTTACAATTTCTATAATTGGTTCTGATTTTATCTTCCAATCTGACAAACTTTACCTTTTAATTTAAATGTAATGTAGTTACTGTTACTTACATTGTTTTAAAAAAATTTTATCTGCTATCTAGTTGTCTCTCTCATCTATTCTTTGCTTTCTTAATTTTTTTTATTGAGTATGTTTGTGTTTCATAAATTTTCACTATTGGATTATTAGTAATACACTTAAAAGCATTTTTTAGTGAATGCTCTAGATTTGCAATGTAAATTTGTAACTTATCACAGTCAACTGCCAAATACTACTATTTCACTCCACGTATAATTTAAGCAGCTTACAACACTACAGTTACATTTGCTCCTTCTCATTTTTATGCTATAGTTGTCACACATTTTACTTCTTCGTATCTTACAAACCCACAATTGTGTTACTAATTTTGCTTTAGAGGGTCAGTTATCTTTAAAGTGATTGAAAATAAGAAAAAAAGTTTTTTATGATTACCTTCATTTTATCATTTCTGGTGCTTCATGTTTCTTTGTTTACATTTGCATCTGGTATCACATTTCTTCTGCTTGAAGAACTTCCTTTAACATTTCTTGTTGTATATTGTATTGACAATGAATTCATCTTTAGTTTATCTGAAAAAAAAGACTATTTTGCTATCATTTTTGAAAAATACTTATACTAGGAATGGAATTCAGAATCAATAGATTTTTCTCTTTCAGTGCTATAAAGATTCCATGCTGTTGTATTCTGACTTGCTTAGCTACTGATAAAAAATTTGTGGTAAACTTTATCTTTGTTTTCCTCTCTGAAATGTTTCATTTTTCTCAGCCTGTTTTAACATTCTCTCTTTTTTTTTTCAGCAGTTTGACTATGGTATTTTTGAAGTTTCATTTTGTTTTTGGGATGTTTTCCCACATCTCTTAAATTCTTTATTCTGTTTTCCAGTCTTTTTAAAAAAATTTCTGTTACTGTTTTTATTTTTATTATTATTTTTACCATTTCCATTAGAGTTTTAGTTTTCATCTGTCTGGTGAAATCCCTTATCTGCTCATACATATTATCTATCTTTTCCTCTGATCATTTAATATGTGCATTATGGTTATTTTTATGTTCTTGTCTGATAGTTTCAACTAATGGGTCAACTCTAAGTATGATTCTTTGATTGCTTTATCTCTTCACAATGGGTCATGTTCATGGTTTTTTTTTTGTTTGTTTGTTTGTCTCATCATTTTGCTTGTCTCATAGTTTTTTATTGAATGCTATCATAATATACAGAATAATAGAGACTGAGGTTAATTGTATCTGTGCCAGAAATGCCTCTTCTTTGTTCTGATCCTTAGTATGAATCAATCTAATCAGGAATTGAGCAGGGTTTAGATTTTGTTGTTATGATTCCCTTCAGTGCAACACAAGCTTCAAATTTATCCAGTGGTTGGGAAGAGTTACCTTGTGTTTTTGTCAGCATTCTTGCTCTATTCTCAGCTTTAGAAGTTTTTGCACACATGTTATAGAACCTTTGTCTATGCTCTTGACCCTTCTCTAGTGGGAGATGGCTGTTGCTGTTACTTGGTATTAGTTTCATGTTAAGGGCCAAGAGGAGTTTCCTTTTCTACTTTTTTTCTTGTGTATTCATCTTCAGTGTTTGGCATGCTTTGTGTCCCTGGGTCTCAAAGGTGGATCTGTGCTTGCATTCCTTCCCTTCCTTCCCTTGGTAGCCAAATCCTGCTTTGTATTTGTGGCTGATCTAGGGCTGAGATAATTCTTTGCCCCTTGTCTGGTGCTGGCTAATCTCTGCTTGCTATTGGTGTTGGATCCTGGGGTCAAGAGGCTTTTTTTTTCTTTCTTTTTTTTTTTTTTTTTTTAGATTCTATTTATTTATTTGAGACAGGGAAAGCACAAGCAGGGATAAGGATCAGAGGGAGAGGGAGAAGCAGACTCCCTGCTGAGCAGGGAGCCCAATACGGGGCTCTATCCCAGGACCTTGGGATCATGACCTGAGCTAAAGGCAGACGCTTAACCAACTGAGCTATCCAGGTGCCCTTCAAGAGGCTTTTCTATTCTTCCCTGATAGCTATAGAGTTTTTGATTATATACTTCTCCCAGCAGCAAAGGATCTTTGCCTTGTTCTGTGACTGGGGAGTATTTCCATCCCAATCCTGGTGGCTGTGAGTTTTGAATCTATCCTATAGAAAAATAATGGATTTTTACCTCTATCCCAGGGGCTGAGGGAGTTTGCTGCTCTTCTCCAAACGGCCTAAAGCTTTTGCTTCATAGAAAGAAAGGTATAGGGAAACATAAAAGACTTTTGCACAACAGCTGATTATAGGCCTAATGCCTGTGCCAAGTGGGGAGAGCTCTCTCATCAGTACGCCCCCCCCCTCCGAATCAGTGTTCCTCAGGAGCACATGGGGGAAAGCCATGGAAAAGAGCTTGCAAATGAATGCAAACTCCCCTTGTTTCTTGGTTACCCATTATAGAACTGACATGCCCCCCATACTATTCCTTTAAAATTTTGTTAAAACTTTAGCTTATTTATTTTTATCTGCTTGTTTGAAGGCTATCTCTTTCTCTTATGCTTTGACATGGGTGAAATGGTTTGTATGTGCATTCTCTACTCTTAGTGGCTTGTCACTCTGTAGAATTTAGTTTTCTTGGTTGCCTGGAGATCTCAGCTCTCCAGTCACAGTCAACTGCCAAATACTGATGGGCTTTGGAAAAGTTATGATTTTGTAGATTATTTATCTTTCTCTCCTTATTAGTGTAAAAGCAGCATTTTCTTGTGGCTTTCTACATCTTCGTCCTAAGTAGAACCAAACTAATTATAGTAGATTCTTATTTTCACACTATCTTAATGAAACATTAAACATTTTCTTCTTATTTTATTCAGAATTTTAGTTGTTTTCAATGGAAAGGTCTTCAGGGTGTTTAGTTTTCTATGCCACTGGAATAATATTGCTTAAGTCTTAAAATTGATAGTAAAACTATATACTTAAATATCAGTGCTAAATATAAGGACAGTCACTGAAGCTTTATAATTACCATATATAATTTCCAACCCATTTAAAAAACACATGGAATTTTACTAATTTGACTAAAGGCAGGGCATGTAATAGCATTACTTTTCATCTAATTAAAAAAAAAAAGACTTGTATGTATTATTTCAGAGGACCCCCTTGAATAGGAAATGTTCTACACATGTTTTTAATTTTTTTTCTAAAATTAGATTTTTCTAGAAACAGTATAAGATTGTCTTCTCTAAAGACAAAAATGGGAATTTTTCATTTCTCTTAATGACTGTACTGGAGAAAGAACAGCATTTTGATTAGGCTGTTCATTATTAGCATTATTATTCATCGTTAGCTCTTCAACAGCATTTATTAAAAATAAAAATCTAACATCGAGGGCAGATTATTCCACTGATGGTAGGATTTTTGGTACTTTTTTTTCCAGGAAAAGTATTTTTTCTGACCTTTGCTTTTAGCACTAACAGAAATGTCTTTTAAGTGCTATGAAAATCTATTGTACTTTCATGTTTTTGCTATACAGTTCAAAAATGCAGTCAGTGTCATTTCCCTCTTTGCGGTTATTTTGCTATAGAAATAATGGAGAAATGTGTTACCACAAAGTCATCTTTATGTAGATGAGCTGGTAATGGTGATAAAGATCTTGAAATATTTAGTTAATTCTCACATTTTACTTTCAGGGTATTTACATTCATCACACCTGGATATAATAAGGGTAACATAGTTATCTTTGATTTTTCTTAAAATTTTGAATTGCCTTAAGAAAAACATGTATATAATAATTCTCTCATAGAAGCCTCAAGCTCTAAAATTCATTGACTCTCTAGTATCAGTTATTAAAGAGGGCTTAGTATATGGTGAAGCTGTCTTAAACCCTATCCCAAAAGATTTTCTAACGGAAATATCAGTATATGACAGTTCCCTAGCATAGAACCACAAATAGATATGATAAAGCTTCATTGTCTTTTGTAGCATTCTTCCTGGAAAAAAAAAAAGAATCATCTCTCTCGTACAGTATGATGAACAATTTAAAATCATACTGTTTGTAAGTTCTCTGACTTAGAATTCATGCCTATAAATTGCCTTTAATATGTAAATGCCTTGAGGAATCATTTGTAGAACATTCAGGTTAGAGGATGTGTTTATATCCACTTAGAATAATATTCTCCATTAGGTTGATTTTATGTTCATCCTGCAGAGGAAAAAAAGAACAGTTTGGAAAGAATTCTCAGCCATCCTAGCATGGACATTAATTAAGTAACAGTGAGACCTCCATTCCTTTAGTCATTCACTACCTCTGTATAGAAGATCTCTTTTGATATAGGCATACTGTTAGATACTGATAACATAGATGAAACCTGCAACTCCTGACCATAAAATGATTATATAGTGATAATTTTAATCTGGTAGGAAAGCAGAAGCTAAAATAAATAATGAATACAATAGAATAATTGCTATAATGAGAGCATGGGCAAAATGCAGTGAAAGCACAGGCAAAGGAGAGCCTAATTGTATTCAGAAGTATTAGGAGAGACATTTCTGAAAAATTATACAGCACCCTTGAATAACCCCCGAAAGAAGGAATAGACATGCTAGTCACATATCAAGGCCTAAGGATTGGATGGAGAGCAGAGCTTTTAAGGTGTACAAAATGGCATGTCCCAAATCTGGGAAAATGTGGAAGTTTGAAACATTTGGGGAACTTACAATATGTCTGGACTCATGGAGCAGAGATTTGAGTGCAGCTATGGAAGAAAAGAGACTGGAGATATGGACAGACCCAGTAGTCAAAGATTTTGCAAGTTTTAGGCTTCTACCTTAGACAGTAAGAGGAAGCCATTGGAAAGTTTAAGACCAATCAGAGGATTTGATTTGCATTTCAGAAATATAACTGTGATTTCACTGTGGTAGATAAAACCACATGAGGCAAGATTTATTCATTCTTTCTATATTCCCCAAACAGTATTAGAGAATGGGTGCTGTGTTGAGCACTAGGAATGTAATAATAATAGCCAGTGGAGTTTACAGTTTAGGGGAGGAGCTGCACAGAAATCAAGCAAAGATATACCCTTTAGAAATTAGAAACTCAGTAAAGGAAAGGATTTTAGCTAGTGGTCAGGGAAGGACACTCTTAGAACTTTCATTGCTATAAACAACATATTATGTGTGACAAATCTTACAACTGATTATAGCAACTTCTCATGGCACTTGAGCTGAGAATGTTGAGGAGCTCTCACATAATATTCAATCTGGAATTTGTTCTATTACACCCTAATCTAGAACATTTATTAAAACCTTTTCACTGCAGGTGTATACAGAAAAAGTATTTTCAAAAAAAGAATTTTTCAAGACTTGAGTTGAAAAATAGCCACACTTTTGGAGGTTATTGCATTTGTATGAATATTCAGATAGGAAGAGAAATACTTGAAGTCTGTAATTAAATATTTAATTTTGAGCAATTACAAAGCCGTGGAAAGATACTGCACTGAAGTTAGCATAGGAGGCCTGATATAACCGAATAACCAGATCTGTATGAACTGGTAGAGATTACAGTGAACCGTGGACTGGTGTCATATACTAAAGTGGGTCAGGGCATAGTGTAGAAACAGCTATCACAAAGAAGTCTCCATCATGGAGCAGGGAAGACATTTTATAAGCTTCTCTGGTCAGTGATGGGGCATATGTGTTTCAGAACAGAACCACAACCTATTGTTTTTTATGTTACTGTATGTGTGCATGTGGTTTCCTTCTCTAATAGCTATATTTTATTTTAATTTATATGTGTGATTTTTATTTTATTATGTGTATCTATCTATAGTTAAGTTATATAGTATAAAAATTATATAGATTTTATAATGTAGGTTCTGTTTTTCTTAACTAAAAATTTTTAAATGATATTCTAAGTAATCTTTTACCAACTTACCTTGATTGGTTAGATTCTGTAGCAATTACATACACAAAGTAGGCAACACCTTTTACCTAATGGTATATGAGCAAGGCCTATTCCTGTGTGGCATGTTGGAAACTAGTTAATGTTTGTTAAAGGGATGTTTATGTCTTTTGGGAAGTGTCATATTATAGTGCTAATAGTGTTGGGACTTAGCTCTCAGATGGCTTGGAGTCTAATCCTGTGCCTGCCATTTGTTAGCTTGAACTTTGGGCAAGTTACTATCTAATCTTGCTATCTCAGTTTCTTCACATTTAGAATAGGGAGTGAAATGCTACCTATATATAGGCAGGTTGTAAGAATTCAATGAGATAAGTCACAATATCTGCCACATATTATTACTCAATGTTTTAACTTCTGATTATTTAGCAGAAAAAAATGTGCATGGTTTCCCTAAAGAAAAATAATTTACTGTCTAAGATCACAAGTAAAGTTGGGAAAAATGGGCTCATTTTGCTCTGATTTAAGTAACAAATATGTGTTCAATAACAAGGTCATCTCATGATGAAAAGGAGGAGGAAAAAAACTCTAAACTCCATGTAGTTCAAGGAGTTTCATGTAGAAGCTTTTGGTAATCACAATGTGGATATATAGATTACATAGTATACATATGGTGTTCATTTTTAATGTGTTTATCTAGTTGACACTTTGCTAGTTTTTATTAGCATTATCGTTTGGATGGTCATGAATATCTTGGTTGAAGACCAAAATCTCTTAGCATGATTTTACTTAAGTGATTTTCTTCAAGAAATCTTTCAAAAATCAAAGTTTACATTTATAAACTAAAATACTAATAAAAGAGGGCACCTGGGTGGCTCAGTTGGTTAAGCAACTGCCTTCAGCTCAGGTCATGATCCTGGAGTCCCTGGATCGAGTCCCGCATCGGGCTCCCTGCTCGGCAGGGAGTCTGCTTCTCCCTCTGACCCTCCCCCCTCTCATGTGCTCTCTCTCATTCTCTCTCTCTCAAATAAATAAATAAAATCTTAAAAAAAATAAAAAATAAAAAATAAAATACTAATAAAAGAGAATAAACAACAATATGTAAATGAGTTGCTGTTCAGTAAAGTGTTCCCATTAAAATTAATCTCTTATTTAGGGAGAGGAGTGGTGAAGAAAAAAAACCATAAAACTATATAAAAATTCTCCTTGTTTTTTAAATAATTTAAAAATGATGCCAGAATGCAAAAATGGTGACCACTATTTTATTTCACTCCTAGATATGTTTGAAATGTATCTGAATATTTTTTAAAGATTTTATTTATTTATTTATTTAGAGACAGAGTTGGGGGAGAAGAAGAGGGAGAGAGAGAGAACCTCAAGCAGACTCCATGCTGAGGATAGAGCCCAATGCGGGGCTTGATCTCACGACCCTGAAATCATGCATGACCTGACCTGAAATCAGGAGTTGGACACTTAACTGACTGGGCCACCTAGGTGCCCCAAAATGTATCTGAATATTTAGGAACACTGAGAAATCTTGCTATTGCCATGTCTAAACTGTTTGGATATTATAGGTGAAAATGCTCTATAATGAAATTAACTTTATTTTTAAATTATTTGTACTTCTCCTATGTTAGAATATTTTAAACACCTTGAGAGCAGTGACTATATCTTACTCATTTTGTATTTCCTTCAGGTTAAGGCATATAAACATTTGTTCAACTATCACAAGGTTCATGACAAATTACATCAAGTTTTACTCTAAATAGAGTGTGTTCTAATTGGATTCTAATGTAAATAGTTACCAAAATATCTTCATTTAGAATTTCACTAAGAAATAGATTTTTCTGGCACTATTAGGAAGATAGAAGTACAGGATATTTTTAGCCTGTACTGACAGGGTTTTCAAACTGATATTTATTGACCTTTTGTAGATATACTAGCTATTGGAAAGGTTGAAAAAATATATTTCAAAGACCTGTAGTACAAAATGGAAAAGAAAAGAAACAATTTAATTTTTCACAGCTATAAAATAATGAAAACCAAATTTCACTTGAAACAGGTATATATTTTTTATTTTGAAAATAATAAAATTGAACAGATATGCATTTAAAAACTTGATCTTCATGTGCATTCTGTATTTTCAGTAAGAATTGGTGCTGGGGTTGAATTTGGGGAAAAATATTTGAGTGAGGTATGAGCATTTAATTAAAGTTAATATTTTGATTGTATTATTTGTGTGCAATAGAGAAACATGTATAGAATAATTATTTTGGCCATTATTTCAAACAGAATACTTGAACTCTTTTAAAGTTTTTTTTTTCTCTTTCAATGTTGGTAATAACTTAATTTTCCTGTTGAAAACAACATCGCTAATGTTAGACCAGGCTAACCACTGTTATTACTATGAAATTTGGTCTAACCTTTTTTTCGTCAGAGCTCCCTCTAAAAAAAAGAAAAAAAAAAAACTTCTCGCAGGAGCCAACAGTTGATTAAGACATCATGACTTATGCACTCTTTTCCTCAACATTTTTCTCTTGGCAATGGAGAATAGAATTTTTACTGAATTTTGATCAAGTGGGTGTAGAAATGAATCTAATGCCTTGCCATTTTTGTTTTATTTGGAAAATGTTAAGCATTCAAAGTTTCATAATACATTCTAAGTGGCTTTTATATCTGAAGAGTAAGAGCCTTAAAAGTGTTCCTAACATCCTACTTCTACTTTCTCTAGGAAATGTTTGACTCTACATACAACTTAAAAAAAAAAATATTGGGTCAAATGCTGAATTCTAACTAACATTGTTTATCATTGACAAATATTTCAATATTGTCTTTTCTGTGAAAAATGCTAGTGTCATGTGAAAAGACAATTACATCTCTCAGCCCTACAAGACTCAGTCCTTATATTTCTTCTGGGATCATTTCTGTCTCTCTTAATTTACTTGTAGAAGTGGATGTAGCAACTAAGACCACAATATAATTGTATATCTTGCTGCTATAAGAGGATTTTATTTTTAAGAAGACATTGTTTTCTGCTTCAGGGTAAAGGTGTATATTTTTTAGTGTCATATTTGTCCTAAATCCAGCTGTGCTACCTAGGTATCTGGTTTTCATTATTTTTGATGAGGAGAGCACTGCTCCTAAGCCCAAATAAAGAAGGACATGTGATTACATTGGGTTGATGTTACAACTCAACATTTATGCTTATTATTAGCTGTGACTTTATACATCCTGGAGTCCACATAATTTTCCATTTCTGAAATCTGAACTCAGATACACAGGACAGTTCTTTAAACATAGACACAAAAAATCACCATTTCAAAATGATTATTTTAACCAAATGCAACTGGAACTCTGCAATTTTGAAATATGTCACTTTCCCCCAAAGGAACTTCTGGGAACATTGCCCAAATCAGACTTTTATCTTCTGAAACAAAACTTGAAATTTAGTGAAGATGTATTTCTTAAGACACATACATATCATGATATGAAAAAAATTAAGGACATCACATCATCCCTAGTGTCTGAATTAGTTGAGTTACTATTCAATTTTAAATGAGAAAAGGAAATTTTCTTTAAATTGAGAGTTTCCCCCCCGCCAAAGACCTAGTTATGAAGTATTCCATAGCTAAGGGAAACATGTCATTAGATGACAAATAGAACTTTTTTCAGAGAAAGAGATATTTGTGATCATTATTTCTTAATCTTAGCAAAAAACCTCTTGATTTTTATCTAAATTTAGATAAGCAAAGATAAAAAATAAGTGGTTTACTTGTTTCATTTATAAGGAACATTCTGTGTATGTATCTAATTTTATCTATTTTTCTGTGTTCACCCTTATTAATCTTACATCAGTCAGTACACCTTGAGTACTTTGTAATAATCACATATAACAAATGTGAATAATTTCTATACCTTTAAGTACAAATATCTTTGGTCATATGTAATCTGTGAACTCATAGATGTAAATATCATTAAAATGAATTATTTGGAAACTTAACATTTGTGGATGGATTCCAGGGAAGGCTCAATTTACACTAATTCTACTGCATGAAGGCTGTCAAAATGTCTTATATCTAAATTCCAGCATTTATGATCGCTTTTAGTAATTACTGACTCATTAGGGACAAAATGATGACAAATTAGGTTATGTTGTTATGGATTCAGTGATACAAAACATAATTTTCACAATTTGTACTATATACTAACATAAATTAAAATTCTTAAAGTACTATTTCCATCTTGCTATACCTCTACTCAGAAAAATTCTGCTAACCTCCAAGATTCTACAGTGAAATCATTGCCCTGATAGTAAAGAAATTTATTTTACCATGTGCCTAACCTGTATTTTCTATTCAATTTTTAGCCATATTCCTACATAAATTCTCACAAGTAGTCATATTTATTTGTTAACTTATGAACATTCAGTCTTCATATCTATTTCCCCAGTTCATCATCCTTGGTGAATCAGGTGTAGAGACTGGAAATTCAGCACCATGGATAGTTTTGTAGTGTTGAAGTCAAAGTCCCTTTGATACCGAGGGAGCCTTGCCTGACCAGTCTACCCACTGCAGAATCTGCCCAGCTCTCGCAAGTGCCATGTCTGGTTCCTCCAGAGTCACTGTTAGGAAGAAAGGGGTTCAGCAGTTCTGGCTGGAAGCCAGACTTGACCACATGAAGGTTTCTTAGGCAGCTGCAGATTTGAAACAATTCTGTCTGTAGAATCCTCAACATGATCCCCTGGTGACTGGAGTATCTTCAAGTAGGAATACCTTCAGACTCCAGAAAGTCTGTTCCTTTTTGTAGTAAAACAAGTCTTTGGATGGTTTTCTAAACCACTTTTTATGAAGCAGTGAATATTCAAAAGAGAACTAAATTTGAAGCCTATACAAAAGCTTATCACTATAACACATGCCATACTATATAAACTCCTGCTTTTGTCAATCCTTAACATCTACCTCTCTGAATCTTCATAAATTTCTATTTCACAAGGCTAATTATTTTATAAACACTGGCAGCAGCATACAATAAAATACTTAGTGAAAAAAATAGTCATCCTTGATAACCCTGCTCTTTCTAAAAATTTTTTATTACACTATAATTAACATACAGTGTTATATTAGTTTCAAGTGTACAATATAATGATTCAGTAATTCTATACATTGCTTAGTGCTCATCAAGATAAGTATATTCTTTTTTTTTTTAAAGATTTTATTTATTTATTTGACAGAGAGAGACACAGCGAGAGAGGGAACACAAGCAGGGGGAGTGGGAGACGGAGAAGCAGGCTTCCCGCTGAGCAGGGAGCCTGATGCAGGGCTCGATCCCAGGACCCTGAGACCATGACCTGAGCCGAAGGCAGACGCTTAATGACTGAGCCACCCAGGTGCCCCAAGATAAGTATATTCTTAATACTCTTTATCTGTTTCAGCCATTCCTCCACCCACCTCCCCTCTGGCAACTACCAGTTTGTTCTCTGTTTTTAAGAGTCTAGTTTTATTTGTTTTTCTTTTTTTGTTTGTTTTGTTTCTTAAATTCCACATATGAGTGAAATAATATGGTATTTGTCTTTCTCTGATTGACTTATTTCAGTTAGCATTATATCTTCTAGGTCCATCCATGTTGTTACAAATGAGAGCTTTCAGTCCAGAATTTTTGTGGATCCCCAAAAGTCCAATTTATGTTCTTATCTTTACCTTGAGTTTAATCCATGAATGTCAAGGAAAGCCTTTTCTCTTAGGTGTTTGCATTCCAACTAGTGCTAGCAATAATGCACCTCTTTTACACACGTATTGTCTTTATCTGCATTATAGTCTCTAATACTTTTGACAGAGATGTATAGTTTATAAAGCCTTATTAATTTATTGGGGAAAGTCCAAGTACACATGTGTATGTTGGATATAACTGAATCCATTTTCCCTGTTTCAAGATGAAGAATTTACCTAGTTTTTCTTAGCTTTCCAGTTTGTATTTATATCTAACCTGGCTGCATCTATTTTTGTAGTCAGTTCTGCTTCACTAAATTACTCTTTATATTTTTCCTTTCTCTTGATTTATCTCTTCTTTTTTTTTCTGTACTCTTTACTTTATCCCCTTTACCGGGACATGGATTCAACCCGGTATCCACTTATTTTCTCTTTTCCCAATTACCCTCTCAGTTATCACAGATTAGCATTCAGAAACAGGTTTTGACATAGAAAGTTATCACGGTCTTCCTATAGTCAAAGTTGTATAAAGAAAATAAGGATTTAAAAATTTATACATTTTAAACTACTTTTACATTAGCAATACCAGGGATGTTAAAGAAATATAGTGCATTACTTACTGTTGAATAACTTGCAAACTAACTAGAAATATAAGGAAACAGGCCCATCGATTTAGAAAAATAACAACATAAAGCAGACTAAGGACCAAATACTATTAAGAAATGGCCCCTGGGTAGGTTTTTATTGACATGGAAATTTTAATTCTCTTATGAAATTTCTAAAGTCTGTCTTTCCTTGCATGTAATTGATTGAATTAACATTTAATTAACATTAAGGCTTTTAAAAAGATTTATTTATTTATGAGAGAGAGAGAGAGTACAGGGGGAGGGGCAAAGGGAGAGAGAGTCTTAAGCAGACTCACCCTGAACATGGAGCTCAGAGTGGTCTTGATATCAAGACCCTGAGGTCAGTGGAGGATAGTTGGAAGAAAGGCAGGCAGGGCAAGAGGCCCCTGTCCTAAGAGGTACTCTTAAAAGGAAAAAGACCCCATTCTGATATTCTACACCACCCTGGAAGGAGCCCTCCACCCTTTCCCACATGAACAACTACCTGGTAGGTACATGAGCGCATGAACAAAAACCTGACTGGATGACAGGTTCGTGGAGGGTTAATCATAATAAAACCACCTGCCAACAGTCTCACAAAAACTTCTAGACTTAGAAATTCCAATGGCAACTCTCTCAGGTCCCCTTCGTCTTCAGGGGCTTTGTACTATAGCTCAACAAGCTTTGCTTTGCTGCCCACCATTCTTTGTCTGGTCTCCTCTTCATTCTTTGAAGTAGCATGACCAAGAACCGCAGGCACTAAAGGAAAAGAAATCCTGAAACAAGATCATGACCTGAGCTGAAACTGAGTCGGATGCTTAATCGACTTTGCCACCCAGGCTTTAAAACCAAAGCCTCTATGTAGGATTTCATCAGTTGAAAGGAAAGAGTACAACTCTGTTCTTATCATCTTCCCCTGTCCTATATCACCCCTACTCCTTGATCATAGGCCAGTAGGGATCCTCAAGTTCAGGGCTTCCTTTCAACAAATAGGAAAACTATGTAGGGAGAGGTTTAATTCTTCTCAGGCTGATATGAGATGTTTATCCTATGGACTATAAGTTGATTTAAATGTGAAAGGTCTTCCTTGGAGAATCAGAGTTTTCTGTATAGGATCCTTCTATGTAGGATCCTTCTATATATAATCCCCCCCACCAACTTGGATGGGGCTTTCTGTTTGAGAGGTCATTTCTTTATGTCAGAGGGATTATGTAGCATAGATATATTTTCAAATTGTTCACCTTTACCTTCTCCACGTTTTTTCTTTATGTAATATTTCTCTTACATATTTACCCACTTGGGGCAAATATCTGGATAGGCAGGCCTCTGAACACATTGCTCAGGCAAGACATTACAAGATAGTTGATGATTCATTTTTATTCACTGGTGAGTTTATGCTTGCAACTAACATGTCTTGTTGTGAGTTTTTTAAAAAGCCTTATATAGGGAAAGTATTTATAAAAAACAGTAGTGAGGCATAAATTTGAACTTTTTGAAAAGATCTTAGTACTTAATACATGAGGTGATGCAAACTATTAAACTTAGAGTCAGCAGATATAAAATTAGTTCCACACAGTAGCTCATCTTTACCTGAATGTCATATATAATGACATAATGTGTAAGTGATTTTAAACTGTGGAATGCCATAAAATGTGAAACACTGAAATTATTGTTGGTCATTGATAGTAATATGTTTTTGTTCAGACAAAGCTATTTAGAGCAAAGTATAGTGGTAAGATTTAAAAAAGTTTCATTATGGAAATGGGTCTTGATATAGGCTGCAAAGAAAATAAGAATTGGATAATCTATGGAGAAAGAACAATTTTAAAGGTAGAGGAAACTGGATGATGACAACCTCATATTGGGGAACAGCAAGATAAATCGTCAGCTGGTATGAAGAATGTGTTGAAAGAAGTAAGAAAACATATACTTACCTGTGATTAAAGAGATCTTTTTCCTAGAGAGATTATAAAGATACATTAGATTGCTATGGCCAAACGTAAAAAAGAGGGAAATATGAAATATACATTAAATTGCTCCTAATATCAACTATCAGTCAACATTTTAAAATGCTTTTTTTTTTAAGTAGGAGGGGCTACTTTCATTTACTGCCTCTTGTAACACTTTTAACAACCCTAGAATAAAAGGTATATTATTTTCCCAGAATCACATATAGACTGAAGCTTAGGTATGTTGGTTAACTAGCTTAATGACAAAAATGTTTAGGTATAGAACTTGGATTTGAAATCTGGCATTTTTGGTTTGGAGTACAGATTCTCTTTTTTTTTCCCCTCTGCTCATTTTTAAAAATTTTAATTCCAGTGTGCTAACATACAGTGTTATGTTAGTTTCAGGTGTACCAGATAGTGATTCAACAGTTTCATATATTATTCGGTGTTCATCAAGATAAGTGTAGAGTACAGACTCTTAAACATAAAGCTATATTGGCTCTCTTGACCAAAAGACTAAATGATAGTATGTAGAAATAATGAATAATTAGCCTCCAAAACTAACACAGCTTTAATTATTTTTAAAGTAAAATATTACACTCGCAGAAACAACAATATAGAATATTTTCACTCTCACAGGCTTAATCAATTTTAATATTGTAACTACATTTGTTTTACATTATTAAACTAAAGAAAATATTATAGTTGTAGTTAATGCCTTCTGGGAATTCTTCCTGATCCTAATTTCCTCACTTCCTAGAAGGAAAAACTACCAAGAATTCAGTATTTATTAGTCCCATGCAAGATTATTTTTCAAAAATAAATTTATTCCATAAACTATTGTCTGAAAATAGTATATGATATTTTTTACAAGTTTTAAATGTTATGTGAAGGCATGCTAAGTTCAAAATATTTTTGAGGTGAATACCTGATTATATATATAGCTCTTTGTTCATTCATTTTAACTTATGTAGAGTCTTCTATTTTATGAATGGACCACAATTTTCCTAACCACTCACCTCTAATGGATAACTAAACTGATTCCAATTTTTCTGTTTTATATATAATGCTGTCATGCATACAAGGATTGAAACATCTTCAGATTGGGTTACTACTGTTCTGCATGTAGAGAGCTTAAAAGTTGCCACTCTATCATAACAAGAAGTAAAAAGCTGAACAGACTGCAATCAGCAAGTCTTCTTGGATCTATAAGACAGTGGAGAACACAGAGTAAATCACTGTGCCCTGTGATTGTCCTCCCAAGACTGGAGAGACAGACAGGTGGATACAGGGATCATGGCTTCCCAGAGCAGAGACTTACCAGTGGAAAGTGTTAGGGTAGTGAGGTTGAACATTTTTTCATGTGTCTGTTAGCCATTTGTATGTCTTCTTTGGAGAACTCTCTGTTATGTGCCCATTTTTTGACTTATTTGTTTTTTGGGTGTTGAGTTTGAGAAGTTCCTTATAGATCTTGGATACCAGCCCTTTATCTGTAGTGTCATTTGCAAATATCTTCTCCCATTCCGTGGGTTGCCTCTTTGTTTTGTTGACCATTTCCTTTGCTGTGCAGAAGCTTTTTATATTGATGAAGTCCCAAAAGTTCATTTTCGCTTTTGTTTCCCTTGCCTTTGGAGATATATCTTGAAAGAAGTTGCCGTGGCTGATGTCGAAGAGGTTACTGCCTATGTTCTCCTCTAGGATTCTGATGGATTCCTGTCTCACATTGAGGTCTTTCATTCATTCAGAGTTTATCTTTGTGTATGGTGTAAGAGAATGGTCGAGTTTTATTCTTCTGTATATAGCTGTCCAGGTTTCCCAGCACCATTTATTGGAGAGACTGTCTTTTTTCCATTGGATATTTTTTCCTGCTTTGTCAAAGATTAGTTGACCATAGAGTTGAGGGTCCGTATCTGGGCTCTCTTATTCTGTTCCATTGATCTATGTGTCTGTTTTTGTGCCAGTACCATGTTTTGGTGATCACAGCTTTGTAATATAGCTTGAAATCAGGCAACGTGATGCCCCCAGCTTTGGTTTTCTTTTTCAACATTTCCTTGGCGATTTGGGGTCTTTTCTGGTTCCATACAAATTTTAGGATTATTTGTTTCAACACTTTGAAAAATGCCACTGGTATTTTGATCAGGATGTCGTTGAAAATATAGATTGCCCTGGGCTGCATAGACATTTTAACAATGTTTATTCTTCCAATCCATGAGTATGGAATGTTTTTCCATCTTTTTATGTGTTCTTCAATTTCTTTAGTAAGTGTTCTGTAGTTTCTAGAGTATAGATCCTTTACCTCTTTTGTTAGGTTTATTCCAAGGTATCTTATGGTTTTTGGTGCTATTGTAAATGGAATCAATTATTAGCCATCAGGGAAATTCAAATCAAAACCACATTGAGATACCACCTTACACCAGTTAGAATGGCAAAAATTGATAAGGCAGGAAACAACAAATGTTGGAGAGGATGTGGAGAAAGGGTAACCTTTGTATACTGTTGGTGGGAATGCAAGTTGGTATAGCCACTTTGGAAAACAGTATGGAGGTTCCTCAAAAAGTTAAAAATAGAGTTACCCTATGACCCAACAACTGCACTACTGGGTATTTGCCCCAAAGATACAGATGTAGTGAAAAGAAGGGCCACATGCACCCAATGTTCATAGCAGCAATGTCCACAATAGTCAAACTGTGGAAGGAGCCAAGATGCCCTTCAGCAGACGAATGGATAAAGAAGATGTGGTCCATATATACAATGAAATGTTACTCAGCCATAAGAAAGGATGAATACCCACCATTTGCATCGACATGGATGGAACTGGAGGGGATTATGCTAAGTGAAATAAGTCAAGCAGAGAAAGACAATTATCATATGGTTTCACTTATATGTGGAACATAAGGAATAGCATGGAAGACATTAAGAGAAGGAAGGGAAAAGTGAAGTGGGGGAAATCAGAGGGGAAGACAAACCATGAGAGACTATGGACTCTGGGAAACAAACTGACCATTTCAGAGGGGAGGGGTTGAGGGGATGGGTTAGCCTGGTGATGGGTATTAAGGAGACCATGTATTGCATGGAGCACTGGGTGTTATATACAAACAATGAATCATGGAACACTACATCAAAAACTAATGAAGTACTGGGGCGCCTGGGTGGCTCAGTTGGTTAAGCGACTGCCTTCGGCTCAGGTCATGATCCTGGAGTCCCGGGATCGAGTCCCGCATCGGGCTCCCTGCTCGGCAGGGAGTCTGCTTCTCCCTCTGACCCTCCTCCCTCTCATGCTCTCTGTCTCTCATTCTCTCTCTCTCAAATAAATAAATAAAATCTTAAAAAAAAAAAACAAAAAAAAAACAAAAAAAAAAACTAATGAAGTACTGTATGGTGACTAACATAACATAAAATAATAATAATAATAATAATAATAATAATAATAATAATAATAAAAGAAAATGTTAGGGTAGGAAACCTGAGCTATAATTGGCAAATTGCTGGAGGCTCAGTGTGGACAACTCTGAGAGTTAAAAACTCTAGTTGGACCCTGTCATGGGGGACCTCTGTGCCATTGTGAATATTACTTCCAGGAGCTTGACCAGGTTCTCAACAGTAAATATTAGAGAAAAATTCCCTCATTTTTCTAGCAGGGGAAGAGGAAAAGGAACCATTTTGAAATACACCAGAGCACTCTGTCCTTCTTAAGAAGGCCTGCCCTCAGGAGAAGCTAATCAGGTAGCATCTATTGTGCTGGGGTTTTATCACAGCCTAACTTATTTGGCAGGAAGGAAATAATCAATTCCAATCAGCTGTAGATTCCATGTGAGAGAAGAGGAATATCTAGCTTTAACTTACTCTAGCCATCTTGTCCTACCTAAGGTGGGGAAGGGGGACTAAGAAGCATGTGTGAAGTTCACAATCCAGGGGCACAAGCTCACTAAAAGACTGAGACCTAATTATAGGACTACTGAATGCTTCCCCTCCTCCACAACTTACCACCACATTACTAAAGGAGTATTTATAATAGTTCCTTTTACCCAGGATATCATGTCCAGCTATCAAGAAAAAATTACAAGACATACTAAAAGGCAAGACAACACAGTTTGATGAGACAGAGCAAGCACCAAAACCAGACATAGCACAGATATTGGAATGATCAGATTGGGTTTAAAACAACTGTATTTAATATGCTAAGGACTCTAAGAGATGAAGTAGACAGCAAGCAAGAACAGATGGATGATGTAAGCAGAGAGATGGAAATCCTGAGAAAGAACCAAAAAGAAATGTTAGAAATCAAAAATACAGTGACAGAAATGAAGAAGACTCTTTCCTGGGCTTATTAGTAGACTGGGTTCCTCCTATATTTATATGGTCTTTATAACGATGTGCTATAAAGACCTGGACATTTCCTTGTTAACAAGATGTACAGAGGAATGAGATAGTGGGTGCCAAATATGTCTCACAGGGAGTTATTCTTGAACATCAATATATATTAAGGTGACCTTTTCATCCAGTGTCCAGAATGCCATATAGGTGTGGCTATTTAAATGTATCATGCTTTTAAAAACCCATTTTAAAATTCTTCATGTAGGAAAAAGAACTTTTGAAATCATGGGCAGCAAGGCATTTAACTTTTATTTAGTGTGCTCTAGGGGTAACTCATCTTCCAGAGAATTTCTAAAGCTGATAATTCTAACAACTGTGCACTTTTGTTGGATTTGGCCTTGGTAGCTTGGTCTCAACACTATAGTATGAGTTTGTGAAGAATGGCTGGAAGTAAAGCAGTGAAGCCTTATTTCTCTCATTTGTTGCAATGCTATCTGACCTGAGTCCAGGTGAGCTGGGTAGTTGGCTCTTTTTGTGTTGGGTTGTTACATATAATGTTTACTTCAGCAGCAATAGCTTTATCACCTCAACTGCCCTTGAAACTTAACAGAAAAGTTTATATGCTCATCATCTTGTTTCAAAACTTTGTTGCTTAAAAATTGCTTAACTGTTTTCCTAAGAGTTGACTTGATTTTCCTTACTCATTGAGATCTGTAGACCTGCCAAGTTTGAATTTTATGGCTTTAGAAGATAAATATATATATATATGTATATATATATTTGTTATATATAAATATATATTTATTTATTCTCTGCAAGCTGGCAAAAAGGTCAGTGTTCTTTTCCAAGCTCATATTTCATAGGTAGTTATGTGACTCAATTTAAAAATTATGGGTAAACATAGGTTGAAACCACAAAATTCTGGAATAATTACATTAGCCAATTTCTCAAAAAACAGATCTGAGAATCAAGCTTTTTAGCTTTTTTTTTTTTTTTTTTTTTTAAGATTTTATTTATTTATTTGAGAGAGAGAATGAGAGACAGAGAGCACGAGAGGGAAGAGGGTCAGAGAGGGAGAAGCAGACCCCCCGCTGAGCAGGGAGCCCGATGCGGGACTCGATCCTGGGACTCCAGGATCATGACCTGAGCCGAAGGCAGCCGCTCAACCAACTGAGCCACCCAGGCGCCCCTCAAGCTTTTTAGCTTTAACTATTGTCATCTATTCTCCATATTGCATAATGTGTGGGGAGGAAGCCTTAGACAATAAGAAAATAATTGGATTCAGTCTTATAGTGTGGCCTTGGGAAGATATTGCGAATAATTGGTGGGTTTTTTGTTTTTGTTTTTGTTTTTTACTGTGTTTAGCATATGTGGCTTATAAACAATGCTATAATATTGAAATGATTGGCTTTCTTTTATATTCCCCATGAATGTTACTAGTGATGTGCTGATAAATGTTTAACATATGGCTCTTGGGCTGGGGGGAACTCAGATTTGTAGATTTGCCAATTTCCATGGTATAAATATTTCCATCATTGCTGATGTCAACCAGTTTGCAAAAGTTTCAAAAATTTAGCAGTCAGCTCTCAAAAGCTAGGCACACTGCTAAGTGTAATTTTGTCTACTGCCGTGAGTTAACGTACATTTATGAAGACGTTTTGTTTGGTAATGTTATTGTTAATAACTGTATGTTTGTATATCAAAAATAAATTTGAAGTATTGTAAGATGTTTAAAATGAGATAATAATAATTATTTTTGCTTTTGTTTCCCTTACCTCAGGAGACATATCTAGTAAGAAATTGCTATGGCTGATGTCAAAGAGGTTACTACCTATGTTCTCCTCTAGGATTTTAATGATTTCCTGTCTCACATTTAGGTTTTTAATCCATTTTGACTTTATTTTTCTATGTGGTGTAAGAAAGTGGTCCAGTTTCATTCTTTTACATGTTTTTGTCCAGTTTTCCCTACACCATTTGTTGAAGAGACAGTCTTTTTCTATTGGATATTCTTTCCTGCTTTGTTGAAGATTAGTTGACCATAGAGTTGAGGGTCCATTTCTGGGTTCCAAATATTACTGTGATCCAAAATATTAGAGAAGAAAAGAGAACTTATTTTTTTCTTCTTTGAGAGCTAAGAAGGTTTGGGACAAGACTTTCTAGATTGATCTAACTGTTTGTTAGTGGGCTGGCTCAATGGTTCTCTAAGGGTTCCAGTATTTTAGAAGAATGAATCAGCTCACTGTCTTCAAGCATATTCATGGTTAGTCTATACCTCTCAAATTTCTACATTAAATGGAAAGAATACCAGTAGGACTTGATTTCTTTGGTTAATGGTTACAAATGTGGCTCTGTTGTCATTCTTTAGTACTTGCTCAAGCTTTGGTCCCTTCCTAAACAATTACAGTCTGTTTCCTTTTATTTCTTGAACCAATGAAAAATTGCTTCCACAGTAAAGACCCCTATCTGAGCTAGTTAGTGGGATATGCAAGAGCTGGGTGTTCTCTACATCCCTGATATGGTTACCACCTTCTTCTTTCTTCTCCTTCTCTCTCTGCCCCTTCCCCCTACTCCTTCCCCTCCTTTTCCTCCTCCTCCTTCTTTTAATGTATCATTCCATAATTCCCTACATATCATGAAAACCTGGCTAGCTCTCTTTTGTGAGGTCTTTTAGGTTCTGGAGTTTATACCATGCTCTCTAGCCTCTAGGCCTTCACATATTCTGTTCCTTTCTGAACACTTTTCTTTGATTAGATAACTTTAGTCATCATGTAATTCTCAGCTTAGGCACTTAAAATTTTTTTCTAGGATAGATTCTTTAATTCTGTAATTCCAAGTTAGATGCCTATACTATTTGTTCCCATTATTTCATGCATCTACTGGTATTGTTATTGCCTATTTGTCTCTCCCATCTAGTCTCTCCTGTGTTGGAGCAGAATTTGTATCAGTCTTAGTTTTTTGTTCACCCAATACCTTGCATGATGCCTGTCACATAGTAAGTAAGCTTTCAAAAAGAATTTGTTGAATAAATGAATGGAGGATTGAATAAATTATCTTGGACATTACTTTGAAAGTGAGGTAGTTTTCTTGACCTGTTATGAAAACTTGTTTCCTTATAGTTCTCATTTTCCCTCAATAAACTAGACCAGAGATACTCTGGTTGAGGAGTCTTTATAGTTAAACTGTAGCTAATTGAAACTTAAAGATTTTTCCTAATTTCTTAAGGGAGTTTGGGGAGTCAATTAACCCAATTATTTTCTAGTTGAGAGCTGGTAACATTTTCCACATTGGTTTGTATAGGAAGGAACAATATTAAATGATGAGGTCTGAGAGCAGCAGCTTTAGGTTTTGCTATTTCCTTTTGATGTGACAATAAATAGGAAAAAGAAACTCAGACAGACCCACTCAACTTGATAACATTTTCTGAGATAATGTTACCTAGAATGTACTTTACAATTTAAAATATATTGGGTAACATAGTCTTGCAATTTTCATAGCCAAGTCATTTTAGGAAAACAGCAAAAATAAATTAAAAGGTGGTGTAATCTTCATGAAAGTCACTGGTCTGGAGAGTCTAGGTTTTCTTGAGTGGAAGATTTTATTTTATTTTGTTTTTATTTTTATTATTTTTTAAAGATTTTATTTATTTATTTGACACAGAGAGAGAGATAGTGAGAGAGAGAGAGAGCACAAACAGGGTGAGCAGCAGGCAGCGGGAGAGGGAGAAGCAGGCTCTTCGCTGAGCAGGGAGCCCGATGTGGGACTCGATCCCAGGACCCCGGGATCATGACCTGAGCTGAACGCAGCCACTTAACTGACTGAGCCACCCAGGTGCCCCTTGAGTGGAAGATTTTAAATAAAATAACATTCAGTATCTCTTCTATATTGTCTGGTTAAAATTGTTACATGGGATGGCCAATGTGACTATGTTGCCAAATCTCCTTTTAAACTATGGTAAAAATGAAAAAATTTTATGTGTGTGTAGTTTGTGTATAATTTTTAAATTTAATTCATTCTTGGTAAGAAAGCATAATTGCACCAAAAGCTACAAGTCTCAGTTAATGCTTAATGCAGCATCTTCCAAGAATAGCAGTCAATGTACATAGGTACTTTAAAAATATGACATGATCAAGGCATTGCATTTTATTATTTAAGGTTAGACTATTCTAGAAAATATGTTCTGTGTTTAACACTTCTCTTTGCTGGAGCTATTTCTTCCACCACAGTGCCTTATTTCTCAATTACCGAAGCCAGAATATCTTCACTCTTCACCCCTTCAGGGCCTTTTTTTTTTTTCAGGTGCCTTTCCAGAACAACCAGAACCCACAGATATTCTTTTATCTTTCTGGACTACAAAATTCTTATTTATCATTACCATAATAATTAATTGTGAATTAAATTCAGTGCATGATAATTTAACAAATATACATAAAACCCAAAACATATGTAAGACCTTATACTCCAAAATTGTTCACAAGATTTTTGTGACATTACTCTATTGACCTCTGTTGTTCCTACTTTTCATTATTACCATATTGACTGCTCTAATAAAACTTGAAGTTTCCTCCCTAGCATACATTTCAGCCTTCTGCCTTTGTATGGTATCCATGGGATATGGGTGATATTAACTCCATCTCCAGCCTCAGTGGTTGACTCTGATTGATATTTGCCAGTCAGTATAATCTTATTGATTGGTTCAAGGATGGACTGTAACTAAAGCCTAAGTAGATTAGTACTTGATATTGTCATAGCCACAGTGATTATTTTGGTTTGGTCTAAATAAGACTTTGTTTGATAGTTGAATATGTAGAAGACCTCTTTCTTGTGGTGTGCAGATGTGAACCTGGGAACACTGCAGCCATTTTGCCACCATGAGAAAAGGCAGCATGAGAATTAAGTCAACCTAAATACTTGATCAAAATTGAAATTGGGGGGCACCTGGGGGGGCTCAGTCAGTTAAGCGTCTGCCTTTGGCTCAGGTCATGATCCCAGGGTCCTGGGATCAAGCCCTACATCAGGCTCCCTGCTCCATGGGGAGCCTGCTTCTCTCTCTCCCTCTGCCTGCCACTCCCCCTGCTTGTACTCGCTCTCTCTGTGTCAAATAAATAAATAAAATCTAAAAAAACCAACAAAAACAAAAACAAAAACAAAAAAACCCAAAATTGAAATTGGTTTTTTGTATACTCTCCATTGATATTAATCAATAAATTATCTTACTTTTGAGTTTTCTGATTCTTGCAAATGAAAACAGCCTAATTGATACAACTCCCAAATGGACAGCAAGTAGAACAGGGTCTGTGTCTCATACTTCTTTACATCCTCAGCACCTAGGAAATATCTAATCATAGGAGTTATTCAGTTATTTGTACTGATTTGATATTGGAGATGAACTCCAGACCTCCCTATTAAAAGCTAATCATAGCTGACATCATTTAGGAAATCATCAATTTCCAGAGGCCAGTTTCAAAAATACCCAAAGTGGGAAGTTTGCCATGTTGCCTGGGATGGGTGTATTACCACCCAAGAGCTGCAAGAGTATATACCTAAACAAATTCTTGGAAAATTCATTTGATGTTAACTCATCATAAGATTGACAAAAAGAAAAAAAGTTGTCATGATTCAACGTAAGATGTAACTTTCTTGTTATGAAATTATAAGATATATTTAGTAAAAAATTGTAAGATGTGTGGTCTTGAAGAAGGAACTAATTTTGCTACTTCTGATGGACATTTCTGGTTCATCAGCTGGGTTTTGACATGCTCCCTCCTTAAAATTCTTTTAAAGTGTTTTAGGTACCTCAGTTTGGTAGTAGCAGGCTGGACTAGTTTATCTTCTTGAGAGAAGGATTTAAAAAGAGTAAAGCCATATCAGGTAACTTAGATTTTTAAGACTCATTTTTAGAAACAATGACATAACATTTTCATTGTAAATGTAATATAGCCACTTTAAGAAATAGAAAATGAAGAAAAAGGGAACCCTAATGCAATTAGCATAATTTGCTTATTTTCTACTAAATGTACTTTTACTGCTTTCTTGTCATCAGAGACATGATACAAATTTTTAGGTTTTATTTTTGATGTAATTATTCATGTAAATGAACTGTGTTACTAGCAAATTCTTTAGGTCTTCTTACTGCGGATTTTAAGTATGATAGCCTTAAGGGTGAAATCTGAGAATGAGATCTGTTGCATATACAAACATCTTGTTTGCCTTGAGCAACTCTATGGGGCTGTGGAGGCTGAAAAGAATGGATGACTACAAAATAAGACAGAGCAACTCCTTATATGGGTTGCAACAAAGTAAGAAGGAAGAGAAAGCTTTAAATCCCCAATAGTCTCATTATTTTTAAATAAAACATGATTTTCTATTCCCTTTCCCAAATTTAAATTAAAATAGGCATGTAAAATTATTTTTGTTAACTATATTTTGGCACAGAAATAATTTTATATTTGGAAAACTACTCTTAGATGGCAGATATATTTCTCCATTTCAGATTGTATAATTTTTAAAGGCACAGGCATAATAATATTACTGACAGCTTTTTACCCCTAAGAATTCTAAATCATTATCTAGGATGGAATTATAATACTTCGTGATGTGTGATCCTTGTGATGATCTGAACTTCGAAGAAACACACATACAGACAGATGTAAAGATTTATTTAGTAATGCTAGTATTGTTAATGAAGTAGTAACCTTTAGGACCAAATTTGATTGTTCTTTCACTCTGATCAAATTTAACTATTCTTCTCCCCTAGTATTTCTAAGAAAAACTTAAGGTCCTATATCCCTAGATTTTTTGGGGGGTGAAGGGGAATGTTAAATCAACATCTCAAAAATTCCCTGGTTAGTTTTTCAATGTTTACAGAGACCCCTTTTGTCAGTAGTTGGTTATTTCATGAAGTTACTGATAGGTTCAGCTGGTTAAAACAATATAAAAATAAGATTAGCTTAACAATTTAGGTTCTCAGTAGGAATGATAAATAAGTTGTGCTATGCATTTGCAATTACTGTCCTCTCCTGAGCTCCTGACAGACAATGATGATCAGTTATGGAGCGTTTTCCAACTGGGTTGAAAATTGAGACATTTCAGTTGGAACTTGAGTCAAAACATATTTACTGGCTTGATATGAACCACAATTTGCATTTCCAACCCTGATCAGCTATCTTGCTTGGGAGAGAAAATACAGTCGGGGTTAATACAAATCTATTGCCTCTACTAGAAAATCAATTCTGAGAGCATGCACTGCTGATATACAATCAGAACTGCAGCTGTGTATATAAAGAACATGATATTATTAATGACCTAAACTAAGGGGCCTTTACTGGGGCCAACATATATGCATGAACCTAACTTTTAGAGGACTCTTAGCTAACTTCACCTCTACCTTTGGCAAAACGTTAGGGGAATGCCAGGGAGCAGGGATTCCCCCATTTATCCAGTGATTACACTGAGATTTGAGGCAAGTTATTGAAGTAGAAGAATAGAGAATTTTTATGGTGACTAAGATCAGTGCCTGAATTCTTTTTTTAACCAGAAAAATTCAACTTAATACTATACCAGATCCCCTTATTAATTGGTAATATCTTACATGAATTTTAACTACTGTAGTACTCTTATGCTAATGGTAATTATGCCCTTATGTTAATGGTGATTAGCATAATACCATACCCAACAGACATTTTTAACTACTTTTACTTTTAGAAATAAAAGCTCAGGACCATAGCTATCTGTAACTTAGAACTTTATGGCCCTTATTTAATGCCCTTACTGGTGAAAACAGTGAAATTTTACATGGTCTGACCAGATGCTAGTACATTCTGGGTACTTAATCAATGTTAAAACATGAGACTTGAATTAAGAAATGATATTACTGTACTAATGTTCACTGCCTTTTGGCTTTGTACTTTCCTCTTCATAAAGCTTTAGCACATTCTCCTAGAGCCACTAACCAGGACAATTGCATTATCTATAATCATTAGTTTCTCCCTGATTCACTGCTTATAATTGACATCACTACATTTAGTTAAATTAAATTTGAAAAAATTTAGTGATTGAAAATAGCCAGTTAAGTGAACCAGCCAAAATGAACAGTGATTAGTAATGAAAAAAGATAATGATATGCATTGTGATAATTATTGCAATGCTTTTCTATCAAATGATCCTTTTAATTTCTCTCTCTCTTTTTCTCTTTTATAACTGGCAGACTTCTTCTGTAAGTATTTTTAGAATTGAGTGTTTATTTTAAAACTAGTTGAGTCAAACTGATTGTGACATTCATTTTTATTGATCCTGACAATGAATAGAGACAAAATAGATTAAGGAACTGTATTTTTAAAGGATCTAGTTCTCTCTCAACCCAGTCACAGTTTCCATTCCCTCTGTGAAGCTCCCTGATCACTAAACATTACCTGGCAGGTTTGGCATTGGCCCACAGCAAAATTTTCCACAATTGATCCATCCTACCTTCTGATGAAATATTAATAACAGAGTATAAAGCCAACTTAATAGACTATGTCCTTCCATAAAATAAACTTTTTTTGTTTATCACTTTCCAATGTCATTATCAATGTCATGGATGAGGCTTATGGCTATTATACTGCAGAACTATTTATGATATCAGAATATAGCATTGTTCTCAGGTGACCTATGAAAAAGCAACCTGTCATTATTATTCAATCTAATTTTCTACTTCTGACCTTGAATCCATCTAACAATTGGGCTACTGTGTTAGGCACTGCAATATTCAATACATTTTCAGGGTTTTTGTTTAATTTTTCTCACAATATTTCTGTAAGGGTTAGCAACTTTGGGATTATATGGTTATTTTTGGCATTTTAATTTGGCAACACTGGTTATGTTAAAACAAACAACCTGCTAGTACAATGAATAAATAATTGAAATTTGAAAACTGGTCCTGAAGGTTTCCCTCTAGATCATTACAGTTACTGGATATATGACTTTGAATTAGGTTCTTTGGGTTCTTGTTCAGGTTATTTAAGTTTAGTAATATACATTTAAGAAGGTGGTTATGAGAATCAGTTGAAATAATGTAGTAAAAATGCTTTGTGAACAATTATCTTTAGCAGCTTGGTCGACTCTCCTATATTTTACATGCATATGCTCATCAGAGGTAAATTGAGAGAATTCCAAGTAATTGATTTATAATTCTGTCAGGGTTGCAAATAGTTGATCTAATGGTGATAAGCTGATTTAAGGTTTTGGATTTTTTTCTCCTTTTCTCTAAAATTGGTTTCCATGTAAATTCCACATTTACTCTAAATGTCTTTATTATCTCTATATTTACTTCTAGTTAGGACTAGGGACAAAAGGAGGGGGCATTTTCCATGGTAAATACTTGAAAAAGAACACATGAGCTAAGCCTGTTTTGAACTCACAACTCCCAAACTATATTTTTTTGACCAGGATAATGTAGTTCAACTGAGATGTTCTTTGCTTAACTGGTGCCTTAGAATAGCAATCCCAGAAAGGATCTTAAGGATCAACTCTTTCTTTAGTTAAGAGAGAGAGAGGTTATTGTCTTGCAGAAACATAAGGGCATTCCTCTGTAGGACAACAGTAAGTCTACTACAAAAGAAAGAAAGTTATAGAAGTTTAGTATACTTATATACTTAAAATAGGCAATAAGACTTCAAAATAATACTCATTTTCTATCCAGTCCCTGATTACCAATTTGACTATGCAGTTTTAGAGTTACTGCTCACTTAGAGAAACACATTTGCTTCTCTTCATACAGTACCTTTTATTTCACTTACCAGTGACAATGAATTATCTCATCTTTGTTCACATGCATCAGCATTCTAACATTTTCCATTGCTGCCCTGAAAAATGTCCCCATACATTCAAAATTTTAAAACCTCTTCTCTTTTTCATTGACAAAACTTCAGAATTGAATGCTGTCTGTTCTTGTGATCCCTTTCATGCGATGCATTTTCAAAGGGCTTTCATGTACATATTTCAAACATTGTTATCTCAGTTTTTAAGAGGGTATGCAATATTTTACTGCCACTGAAATGACTGCAAGTTTCTTTGAAGGACTTATAATCTCAGTTCCTTTTGTCAAGATGTATTTATGCATTTACTCTGCTCAAGAAATGCTTTTACACTTTTATACTTATTCTAAAGAAGTAAGTGGTAATATACAAATGCTTTTATATTTTCCCCAATGGAGCAAGAAATTTTATCCTCATTTTAAAGGAAATCCTTTTATTTTATTACTGTTAGAGGTGGAAAGAGGAATAGGCCATTGGAAAGTTTCCCTTTTAAAGGCTGGACAATGTCTTAATCATCTATTATTTCTTTTTTAAAATGGAGGAAAATGGTGCAGATTGAACTTTTATTTATATGACTGATACAGATAGTCTGAGCATTTATTAAGTTAGGTAAAACCAGTTTATCCAGATAATACCTCTCGGTATTTTGTCACAAATATTAAACTATAATGTTTTCCTAGAAGTGTGACAGCAGAATTCATTCTTTTATTTTAAAATACTGAATATGGTTGTATAAGTTTCCTATGGCCGCTGTAACAAATTACTGTAAATTTAGTGGCTTACAGGAGCACCCATTTATACTCTTATATTCCCAGAGGTCAGAAGTCTAAAATGGATTGGCAGGACTACATTCCTTCTAGAGGATTTTCTAAGGGAAAATCTTTGTCCTTGCTTTTATAACATCTAGAGGTGTCTAGGGGCTGCCTGCATTCGTTGGCATGGACCCACATCACTCTAAGCTCTGCTGCTATTGTCTCATCTCCTTCTGTGACATATCCTTCTGCCTCTCTCTTACAAGAACCTTTGTGATTACATTGAGATAATCCAGGATAATCCCCCATATCAAGGTCTTTAATTTAATTACATTTGCAAAGTTGCTTTTGCCATGTAAGGTAACATATTCGTAGGTTCTAGGGATTAGAATATGGACATCTTCGTGGGCCATTATTTTGTCTGTCACAATGATCATTTTAAAATGTGTGTTTATAAAAGATAAAAACACTAAATCCAAGAGGGAGATTTCTCTTTTAAATTATCATCACTGGGGGTGCCTGGGTGGCTCAGTCGTTAAGCATCTGCCTTCGGCTCAGGTCATGATCTCAGGGTCCTGGGATCGAGTCCCGCTTCGGGCTCCCTGCTCGGTGGGGAGCCTGCTTCTCCCTCTCCCACTCCCCTTGCTTGTATTCCCTCTCTCGCTGTCTCTCTCTGTCAAATAAATAAATAAAATCTTTAAAAAAAATTACCATCACTGTTACTATATATTTTTTTTCTTTCTGTGAGATCATTGTAGTCCTCAGTTTTGGCAAAGGCACTTTTACTCAAATCAATCTTGTTGAGTTAAACTAGGGAAGAAACCTAATCATGGTTTCTTCCAGGCCATATAAATCATAAGGAGAATGATTTGTTACTTCTTTTAACAATGACTAGAAGCAAAGGACATTTGTACAGGATATGTATTTCCAGATGGAGGGAAAATATATGTGATTGGGGATTAGTAAGAGGTTGCTTTTTTCTGATTTAACAGAGACCTGTGAATAAGAATCATCCCATTCATATGGCAGGATTGTGTTCACCAGACTGACCACGAAGGAAGCGCTTACCTCAGGTAATTAGATGAACAAGAAAACACATTCAGTTCTCTGAAAATATCCCAAATAGTGTTTTAGAGATGATTCAACTATATCTTGAAATTGGTATTTTCAAAAAGCCTTGAATATTTCTCTGCCACTGTGGCAATTCATTGTAGCACTTCCAATGACAGCATTCTACAGAACAGGATTAATGAATTTTACTTTTGTCCTTTGTCTAGAAGGAATATAGTCCAAAGTTTTAAATGGCTCTTTCATATGAACATTTAGAGCGATTATTCTGTTGTCACTGTTCAGTTTTGAAATGATATTGGAAAGGAATAAACTAAAATATTTCAGTGATTTAGGAACAAAATTTGAACATTTGATCCTATCCCTATGAAGTCAATGCCATAAAAGGGGCACTCATTCTAAAAGGCTAGATATAAATGTACCAGTTAGGTCTTCATTGTAATTTTTGAAAAGAGGAGGGAAAAAGAATTTCAGGCACTTGATCTACTCTTTTGAGAGAGATTTTTATAGAAACCTAGGATAATATAAGTGCAGTGAAAGTAACATGAGATTGATGGGTAGAGGGTATGATGTCCACTTTGCTTGAGTCACTTAGGTCCAGATGGTCCAAAGGGGTAAGGCTTCCCTTGATTATATACAGTTACCTCCCACTCTGAATCTATTTTCCATTGGTGTGTAATGTTCCAGACACATGATATGTAGTTAATAAATATTTCTGAAAAGAAAAGAAGGAAGGGATATAAAATTAGGGTATGGGATTATTGGTGTATAGATCACTCTCAGCTTTATTTTTCTTTTTAAAAAATTTTTTAAAAGATTTTATTTATTATTTATGAGAGAGGGAGAGAGAGCGTGTGTGCAAGTGAGTGCACAGGGGGAGGAGCAGAGGGAGAGGGAGAAGCAGACTCTCTGCTGAGCAGAACCCTGGGATCATGACCTGAGCTGAAGGCAGATGCTTAACAGACTGAGCCACCCAGGCGCCCCTCAGCTTTATTTTTAAATTAATGGTTCATAAATTGAATTAAGGCAAAGCTTGAGAATGAGCATGTTTAATTTGTCTAAAAATGATTAAATCACTAAAATTATATAATTTGGCACTGATCATTTGTTTCTGATTTCTAAGTCTCTATACGAAAGAAAAGTACTATTAGAAGCTAGAAGAAGGGCAAATCTAAAAATAAATTTATCATGACTTTATTTTTTTATTCTTAAATAATATTAATGGATTTTCTTTTAAGAACATAGTCAATCAGAATTGATGAATATAAATAAAATATACTTGTCATCCTGATACTGGGTACACAGGTGTTTGTATAGTTCAAATTTGTAGCAGGTGAAACAGTAATGCTAGAGACACAGCTTTAGGAGCTTACTCAGATGAGTGCCAGGGGGATCTGGCCTCTAAAATCCAAATGAAATGTGGCTGAATCCCAAGGGGACTGTATGCCTTTTTCCTAGACATCTTGGGCTGCAAGCTCTTCTTTACTGGCAAATTGGTTTCTTTCTGGATCACTTTGAGATCTCACATCATATGCTTTCCTTTTTCTTTTTCATGACACTCCCAGAAAGATCTCCATCCCTTTCCTTAAATCACACACACACATTCACAAATTCTCACTAGATCAAGTTTTCAGGTATACAGAGTGAACCTTGAAGTTTTGGAGCAATAAAAATGTTTTTAAATCACAGGTGGGGGACGTGTAACTGAATATAAGACATTCCTATTCTTAAAAGGAGCATTTTAGTCATTTTTGCTAACTTTGTCTCTAACCTCATCAATTATCATCAGAGTAAGTCTGAGTTCTCTGGCCTAGTCTCCAAGATCAGTTTTGGACTTCTCTTTTATATCTAAAAATTTAGTGAAATGCTTTATTAAACAATATCCCTTTAGCCCTGAATCTCACCTTTTCTCTTTTTCTGACTCATCTCTACAAAGAGAAGGAGTATATAAAGGTTTTCCCTTTGATGCAAATTATGTTTTCCTCTAAAGAAAGAAAAAATTACTACAGGTAGTTTATGGATTAAAATAATAATTTTGTCTATATTAAATAGTATTAGTTGAAGTTACGGTACTGCTGTCAATGTTAGATTATAACTGGTAAGGAGAAAAGGCCTGAGAAATTCAATCAAATGGTTTAGAGCTTGTGACACACGACAGCTCTTTGTATGCTTCTTAAATAGTCAGAGTAAAGATTACAAGGAAGTGGTTTTGTTCAGAACCCTTGGAAAACTGAATAATAGAACATACCTACAAGACTAATAGAGGTTCAAGTTAAGTCTGTTTGGCTGAGAACTCATAGAAAAATTGGTTGCTCATGTCCCTCCAACCATACGTACAGGAGGGCCTTTTAAAGAGAGCTTAGCTCTGTCCTGGCTAGTCAAGGAATACCACAGACTCACCTTTCTATTCATGAGTACTTTGCTTTGGATCCATGGTTACCAAAGCGACAATGAGCTGGGATCTTTCTTTGGGTACATGAAAAAAAATCTGCTATTGAAAGTTGATAGTATTTGAGAATTTCATAAGCTTCTTCTCAGAAAGAGGTTAATATGGTATAGATACACAATAAATTAAGTATTAGATTCTTTGTTCAAATGCTCGTAAGGAGAGGTCAGGTAAATTACTTCTCCAGTATATTCACATATGAAATGATAACTCTTAGGTCTTGAAGAAGTTAATGCAACCTTTGCAGGAATATGAATTCAAGTCTGAGTAGTTGCTTACTGATATGCGAAGCTTTCCTCGAGTGATTGTCTATTTGTGTCTAGAAAAGGTCTTGTCTACACAATTTCAGAATTTGTAGTAATTTTACTCAATTCAAATAGCTTCTGTTTGAAATTATGTAGACAAGATTGTTTAGTTATTTTGATATATATTTTTCAATGAATTGTTTTTGGTGTCATTTGAGATTAACCCAAGCCAGGTATTTAACCCATAATTAAAACCAGTGAAGACACGATAGTACAGTGTTCACAGTGGCAGATTTGGGAGCCACACAGTCTGGGTTTGAATCTTTCCTCTGTCATCCAGTAGCTGTATGACTTTGGGAAAATTACTTAACCTCTTTTCTTACTTTTTCATCTATAAAATGAAAATAGTAACAGGTTCTCCCTCAGATGGTTGTTGTGAGGAGTAAATGAGTAAATAAGTAAAATTGCCCAGTAAATAGGGACTTTACAAATATTTTCTATAATCCATTTATGGTTATAAACATACATTCCCTATGAAACAAACATGTACAAAAACTTGTATGGAAAAAACATGCTAATCTTAAACCATTTAGATTTCTAAATGCTCATTTTCTTTTAAAAATGGTAAAACGTTAATAAGGAATTTTAATTAGACTATAAATTGAGTGAATTTTTACCTTTTGGTTATATAGCATATAAAATACTTACTCATTTTAGCAAGGATTACAGGATAATAAACACTGAATATAGAAAAAACATCTGTTAATTATCCAAGGCTTAATAAATTTACATAGCAGTGAGTAGAGTTCAGCCTTAGGTTGTTTTCCTGATATTTACACTGTGTAATAAAGTCTGTGTTTTTATTGGGAGAAATATTAATTTAAGAAATAGAATGAAAAATTTTAATGGTCATAAGTAATGAGGAAATTGGTTTTGCAATTTTCATGGAAATGAAGCTATTTTTCCTCTATTTTTAAAGTCTTATCACATTAATGGGGAAAAAGCTATATTTAAGAGATAGTTGGTGAAATCTTATAAGAGCCTTGAATTGTTGAGATAAAAATGACTACAAAGGTTCCAGGAAGATTATTTTTTTCTTTTTTATAAATTTAATTTAATTTTATTGTGTTATGTTAGTCACCATACAATACATCATTAGTTTTTGATGTAGTGATCCATGATTCATTGTTTTCATGTAACATCCAGGAAGATTATTTATCTTGGAAGACTAACCTTATGACAGCATTATAAAATTTCAAATCTATTAATATTTTTACTCTTTAAACTGAGTATGTCCTAAGTAGAATTTAGTTAATAAAAGCATAAATGAAAGTGTTAAGTCAATTCAACATTGTAAGCATTCTTTATTACTGATGAATCATTCCAAAGAATAAGAGGCTAATCCTACAAACTTATTTACATTTTTGTATCTTGTCTGAAGTCAGGAACTTTTCCTATTTTTACTCTGTTTTGACTTCATCTATTGGATTCTTGCTACCAGTCTCTACAATTCTCTGAGACTTTCTCATCATACTCTTGCACCTTAAATTTCCTTTTTTTAAAAAAAATTTTCAGCTTTAAAAGCTGCTCAAGACTTTTTGGCAATCTTCAGAAATATGTTTCTAATTTTGTCTATACCTCAAGCTACCAAGGCAACTCCTTCCTTTTCTTTCCTGTCAACCATCTTAATGGGCCTTATACACCCTTTGCCTCTCTTTTCTCACATCTCCTTTGCTCCTTACCACAGTATGATTGATTACCCCACACAGTCCTGTCATTGCTCTCACAAGTCACCAGAGATCAGCCTCTGTCAAATTCAATGGTGTCTTATAATCTAAAATCTGCCAGTTCTCTCTGCTGCATTGGACAATTTTTTTTTAATTGACATATAATTGACATATAACCTTGTGTAAATTTCAAGTTTACAACATGATGATTTGATACATTTATATATTGCAATATGATTAGCTATCACCATAGTGTTAGCTAATTGTGGTGAGAACATTTAAGATCTAGTCTCTTAGTAACTTTGAAGTATATAACACATGTAGTATTGTTGACTATCATCACTATACTTTGCGTTAGATCTCCAGAACTTATTCACCTTCTAGTTGCAAGTTTGTACCCTTTAACATCTCCCTAATTCCCCCACCCCCAGCCTCTGATATCTTCCACTCTTCTCTCTGAGTCCAGATTTTTTAGATTCCACATATTAGTGACAAACTTTTTAGATGGTTTCTCTGCTGAGATTTAGCATGCCTATCTTACCTCTGTCAGCACTTTTAGTTTCTGTTATTCCTCCTACCATCCCTGAAATATTATTGTCCCCTAGGGATATACCTGCATATCTTAGAGGATATATACACTAAACTCACTTCTCTCCCTTGTCCCATTTGTTTCCCTTTCATTTTTCCTTATCCCTTAGTGACCTTGTAACCCATGCTGTCGTTTAAATCAGCAACGTCAGCTGACTTAGTTATCATTGTACACTTGCTTCTAGTCGGTCGTGAACTTTCAATATCAACTCTTCTCTTCATTCTCTGCACCCTTCACCCTTAAGAACAACAGCCTTCCACAGTCTGCTCTGTCTATGTTGGCATAGTTAAAACTTAGAAGTTTTTCTTCCATCATTTTGGCTGGTTCCAACATTTACTTTTCTCTGATTGCTGACTTTGCCCTCTAAAGGACCTTCAGAGTCTGTATTCATAGTCTGTCTTGCTTCTCTAGCTAACAACATCCAAAGGAAGTAAACACCAGCATCCCTTTGCTAGGGACCTCTAGGCTTACTGTCTGCCAAGATGAGACTTAAAATTTTTCCTGCAGAGCCAGTTAGAGGGTAATGGCTATGATTTAAACCCACGTCTGTCTGATTCCCCCCAAAGGTGCTGCCTCTCTGAAAGCAAAATTTGTTTATTTTAGTTGAACAAAAATTGGGGCTATTGAAAAATTCTCTCCATCTTTGTAAAGATTCCATATGTTTAAATCTGTGGAGTTTCTAAAGGCATATTGTTTTGACTCTCGAATAAAAATGTTCAAGTTGCTTGTTTAGATATAGGACATCTGTGCTGGAGAAGAATAGTCAATGTGTTGTTAATTTTGTATAGCAGTGGTAGGGTGAGCTACTCTGTTTTCTTGAGAATGAGAAGATACTATTTTCTGTTTGAAAATATTATTTTCTTTAGGTGTCCACTTTTTTTTATCCTTTCAAGTAAATTGTTAACTTGTGTTACCTTCTGAACATATTAACATAAGTAAATAATTGTTCAACGAAGTATTATATAGAGGAAAAATTGCAAAAGTGCTTTTAAAATCATACACTATCAATTAGAGTAATTGCTGCAAAACATGCATAAAACCTGTTATTTTAGATTACTTTAGAGCCTGGCCATCCTGTTGCCTCCAAGTCTGATTTCTACTTATCTAATTTTTTCTTTATGAAAATAATCTGAATATTTTTTCACACTTTTATAAATTTAATTTAAAATTTGAGGTCAATTCTAGCTCTTAAAGAATGCACAATTACTAGACATTTACTTTCAGTATTTAAGGAAATTTCCTTATAAGTATTCAGTTATCTCCAAGTATATATATTTTTTAATATAAGTATTAGGAAGAAATAGAGCCATTTCGATTATCACAAGGGACAAAGACTATTCCAGCTTTTATCTCCACCTTGCAAAAAATTCTTAAAGGTTTTATTCTCTTTCTTTAGAACTTAGAACTCAGACAACTTCATTTATAATTGTGTTTCTAGGGACCAATTTTAAAATGCAGTACATGTATTTTCTGCATTAATATATCTACTGTACTTACAATTTTCATGACTACACAAGGCCAGCTGAAGATTTTCTGTTACTCTTTGGAAGTTTACAGTTATGTAAATATATATAATTGATAATTAAAGACAGACTGTAAAATTTTAAAACACATTCATTCATCTAGCAAACATTTCACAACACAGAGAAAAACATTTTTAACCAAGAAAAGTCAATTCATAGGAGAGGTCTTTATGCATCCTCAGTGCCCTTAGGTAATATCATCAGGTATGCAGCAGTAGTTATAATGTTGAACTCATTACATCCTATTGATTCATTTATTAATTAATTTTGTTAGTTCTGCCCACTTTGGACAACTGAATTGTCCAAGAGAATCCAATTCTCTTCATAAGTTTAGTGAATATTTAGTGAATATTTGAATTATATTGAATAATATAAATTTTTAATTTTTTGTTTCATTTCTTGGGTTTATATTTACCAATTTGTTTTTTTTACATATTTTATATACATGTTAAATTCTAGGATCTATGCTGAGCACCAGAGACACAATATTGCAAAGGACAGACATGCTCCCTGTCCTGAGAGTCTGAGAAGATTAATGTAGGTATAATCAGAAGTAATGTCTTTCACACTCTTTGAAGGCAGTAATATCTAAGCAAAGAAGAGAGTAAGTTTTACCAACAGAGGAAATGGAATATTCAAGGGTCCAGAGAAAAGAAAGTATGTTCAACTGATAATAGTTAATCATGTGAGTTGAGGACTAGAGAAGCAAACAGGGTAAGTCTTGACAGATTTCAAACTATATCTTCATGGAAATAGTGAATAATTAAAGAAGAATAGCATTAAGAAGAGAACATAGTCATACTTACATTTTTTTAAAGTAGGCTCCCATGCCCAGTCTGGAGCCCAACACTGGGCTCCAACTCATGATCCTGACATCAAGCCCTGAGCTAAGATGAAGAGTCAGATGCTTTACTGACTGAGCCACCCAGGGACCCCTCATAGTTACATTTTAGAAGGATCAAACTAACTTCAGTGGGTGAAAAAATTAGTTGGATATGAGAGGAAGCAGGGTAGCCAATTAGGATTCATTGTGATACAGCCAAGAAATGGTGAGAACTATTAGAGGAGTGGTAGTGGGATGAAAGGAAAATGTAAGATATCTGGGGAGTACAATCAGTAGTGTGAGGAGATGGAAGGCAGCAGTGTGTACTGTGCAGCTAGCAGGAGAGAGTGCCCTTTATATAGGCTATGATGGTAGGCCACACAGTGGACCCCCACAGATGATACCCAGGTTTCTGGCTTGAGTAACTGGGAAGATGGTAATCTTATTCACTGAGGGAAAATAGGAAAAGATATGCTATAAGGGGGATAATGAGTTCAGTTTGAGATGTCTATGGAATATTAAAAGGTTCATGACCAATATGTAATGGGATATATGAGTCTGGAGCTCATGAAGATTTTTTTGGCATTAACTGTGGATCAGATAATATCCACATATAGGTAATAGCTAAAGATATAGGAAAATGAACATTTTCAGGGAGAATTAGTAAAATGAGAAAAGTTGAGTGGCAAAACACCCTATTTAAAACATGGAAAGGAAGAATAGGAAAAGGCCCTGCTGCTGAAGTAGGAGGAAATTCCGTTTAGGGTGATGCTGTAGAATAAAGTGGAAGAGAGAGGTTTTTTAAAAGGAAGGAGTAGTTTACTGTGCCAATTGCTACCAAGAGGTCAAGTATGGTAAGAATTAAAACCTAATTATTACATTTATAAGTGAGATAATTATTAATGAGCTTGGTAAAAGTATTTCTTGTGGAAATGGCTGAGAGTGGGAACCAGAATGTGATGGGTTGTGGGAGGTGAGGAAGTGGAGACAGGGAGTGTAGAACATGCTTTGGACCATTTAGAGTGTGAAGGAGAGGGGAGAGAGGAAGGCAGTGAGAGGAATATGAGTTCAGGAAGGATTTTTCTTTTTGAAGAAGGGTAGAACTTTAGCATGTTCACATATTGATGAGAAAGAAAGATGGAAGAATATAAGATGATTAAGTTCCTCAGGAGGAAAAAGAAGAGTCCCTGGAGAACTGGTAGAAAGATTAGCCTTCAGTAAGAGGAGGTGGTAATTCTCTTTCACTGTGATAGGAGGGAAGGAAGAAAAACAGACATAGATGCAAGTTACTTTTTTGGTTCAATGGCCAGATATGGGGGGAATTTCAAGATGGTAAAGTTGAAAGCAGAGTCATCTGTTAAGAAAAGGTGAGGGAGGATGGAGCAAGGAATGAGAAGTTTGAGAGTAATAATGATGTCAAACATTTATTGAACTGTATGTTTCAGGCGATTTGCTGTGAAATTTTACATGAACTAATTCAGTTAATCCCCGAAGCAATCCTATGGCTTAATTACCATTATTCCCATTTTAGAGATGAGGTTGGGAGTAGGCTTGAACTAGTCTCTGAGAAGAACAGGAAAACAAGCTGACATGGTCCTGTTGAGGTTAGAGACCATGAAATTATAATGGCACTAAGCTAATGGATCTCACATCCTCATGACAGCCTGAATTCAAACTTTCAAAATAGCTATCATGAATATGGCTTGAAGACATCTGTTAATATATTATGTTAAAATATCTATTATGTGTGTATTTTTCCCACAGAAGGGAAGAGTGTGGGTCTTAATCATCATAGTACTCTCCCACTTAGTGCTGTCCCAGGCTCATAGTAAGCACTTAGAAGGTTTATATTAAATCATTTTTAAACTTGTTTCCACCCTTCCTTGCTTTTTAGACCTATCAAATGCTTTCTTTCTTGATTTAATATTCCAAATTCTTCCAGCTGTTCTACATATGATTTTGTTCCAAATCTTTCATGTTCCTGCTAATACTCTGCTGCAAGAGCTTGATTGTGTTTACGTTTATATCTTTAATATGTAGCATTCACAAATAAATGTAACAATGCAGCTATAGTTGAGAAGAACGAGTCTAACATCAAAGTTACAGATTTGACAATCCTCTTTTTGTAAATTAAGAGAAAAATAGCAGAATAATGATTATAGTTTGAAGGTAATGATTACAGTTCAAGTATGTTACTCTCAGGCACAAAGATTTTTTTTTTTTTATCAATTTCTTCTACTGAAATGATATGGTTGTTAGCCTATACCTATGAAAGAATTAACCCAACTATCCTAGTAAATGTTTAGCTCAAGTCTGACTCCTAAAGTTCAGCAAACATCTCTACTTCTCTATCCCCTGTTAGTTGATATTTGCTTATAGAAAGAAAACAATTCCAAAATTAGCACAATCAAAGCAGAAAGAACCAGCCCTGCTAACAGCTTCACATTTAGCCCAGTGAGATTCATGTCAGACTTTGGACCTCCAGAATTACAAGATAATAAATCTGTGTTGTTTAAGCCATCTGATTTCAGTAATCTGCTATAGCAGCAATAGACTAATACGGGGGATTACATGTTGAAATTATACATTGGGACAGAATTAAGGACAGGGTACTAAAATTTTTTTGCAGAGATGATCGTTCTACTTGCAGTGAATCAGTAACTAAAGCAGCTTCTTCACCTTCAACCTTCATAGACCTACTTTTCCCTGACTGACTTACTGACTTGACTTTACAGTCTATAGCAAACTATCAGCCCACAAATTATCAGATCTGCATGCACTTAAAAAAAAAAAAAAGAATGAAAACACAAGCTCAGAAAAAATGGCAGCTGATCTGCTTATAAAACTTAGGCTACTGGTCATAGCACAGCAATACAGTTAAATTTAGCTATTCTCCAAAACATCGCAATTGATGTATCAATTTACTAAGGTAATTTTCTTCATTGATGACATAATAATGACATTTATCATTTATTTAGCATTTATACTATGCCATATACTACAATGAGAATTTCACATATGTAATTTCATTTGATCCCACAATATCAATATATAAGAGATTTTATCCCCATTTTACAGATGAAATTTAAGCAAACTGGCCCCTGTCACGATGTTTGTAGGAATATCTGACTCTAAGGACCATTTCTTTGTGGAAGGTCTAGGAAGATAGATTGGTAGCATCAGGCCTCTTCTCTTATATTTAAAATAATTGGGTCAACTCTAGTACTGGTTTTGCATATCTGTGTTTCTGCATAAAAACCACTCACCCTGATTTTTGCTTTGCTTTGCTTTGCTTTGCAGAACATAACCTATTCTAGGAACAAGTGTCCTTTTTGAAGTTTGTGCTGTGGACATTTAATTAAAAGGGAAGATGTGGAACAAAATGGTATTCTGTGACCTAGAGTCTATCAAAGAAGGCTACCTTCAAGAGTTCAAAATTTGGCAGCATATTTTTGTTTTAGACTTTACCATGACAGGTAAGAATTTATCTACAGGGCAGATATTTCAAAATTAACTTATAAAATAATTTGTTTGACTTCTATCGAACTGAAATCAAAATGTAACAAGTTAGGTCAAGATTGTATACATCTAATATAGCAGGATAGATGTTAAATCATTGACAAACTATTCAATTTAATTGTTCACTGGCCAATTTGAAGTTAGGTAAAAAGAATAGGTTTCTTGTTGGGTCGAACTGTGCTGAATATTTGAATATTTTTACTGAATATTTAAAGGTGATAGAGATGGAAGAGATGGAAGAATTCAACTCTTGATTTGTCTTTGATGTTGCTTGAGAGTAAAGGGGACAAATGCGTTTGACACAGGTAGAAACAGGAGACATATGTATCAGACCTAACCAAAGTATTAAAATTAAACTGATTTACTTTTTAAAATGAGAAAGTTGGCATTTGGGTATTTCCTTAGTATTACTCTATAAATTTGTCAAAACTTGGTTGCTGAAACTCCTCTCTGAAACTAATGGGTAACACATCAGTTATCCTCATTGATGACTTGGTATTCCCTACAACAAGCTACATGTTCCCTCTAATCTCTGGATATATCTTGCTTACTGCCTACCAGAGCTGCTCTTTCCTTTCTTCTGCCAAGGTTAATGATTTCCATTTTTCAAAATACTGGTAAGAACTTATTCAGTCCCTTTATCCAAAATATATATGTATATTTATTAAGCACGTACTTAGTACAGGTGACAGGAAATATACAGATTCTGTCTTTTAGAAGCCTAATTTGTTAGGAGGGACAGACAAGAGTAAAGAAAATTGTAAGAAGTAGTAGGGATAAGAGCTGTGACACAAGTCCATATGAAGTCTTAAGGATATACAGAGAAAGTGTGCTTTTCATGAAGCTTTCATAATTTACTCTATTCAAATGATAATAATATTAAACATATATTATCATCTGTGTATAAAGGTACAATACAAAGTGCCATATGTGCATTATTTCATTTAAATCTCACAAAAGCCTGGGGGTTAGAACTATTTTTCATCTCATTTTTATAGATGAGGAGTCTAGGGCTCCAAGAAGTCAGAACAGTTTCTCCAAGTCACATAGTAATCAAGTGAGATTAAGTATGAGATAAGCAGAAAAGGATGCAGGTCTTTCACCCCCAAAGGCTGTCTTCTTATTATAGGGTAGAGCTTCCTCAAGGCAGTGTTTTTTAGTCCTGTAGCCCATGAAGAAATCGCTCTGCTCAGTGCATGATATTTGATAGTGGGATTTCTGTACATTTGTTTGTGTATCTCTCTTCCATTATGTTCTGCTTCTTTTATTCAATAGTGAACTTCTTGAAGACACCACACATTTATTTTGGTTGACAGTGTGTCTTCCCAATGCTTATTTGTAATAGAAGGCTATCTATATGGATTTTGGTCAGTTGATTACTAATTAAGCCTGAGGAGAGAAGGATAAAAAAATAGAAAAGAAATCAATTATTGGTGATCTGATTAAGCAAATGGGAAAAATCTAAAGAAAAGTTATTAAAGTTAAAAATTTTGAACATCAAAATGATTCCCATTCTGGTTTGGATTTAGTTTTATCCAGCCCCAATTCTGTTTTTAACAAAGGCACAAAGGGCTGTGTTATGATGAGAAAGAATATTCTTGTTTTCTATTAATCTCAAAGATTAGAAACATTTACAAAATCCCAACTTTATGAGACTTGTACATTAGGATTTTGTGGTGGGCACAATTCTAAGATGACCCCTAAGATTATCAGTACCCTGGTATATATACACTTTCTCCCAGTTATTTAATTAAACAACTCATCTAGGTGCTGCTGGGAAGGGATTTTGCAGAAGTAATTAAAGTCCCAAATCTTGAAATGTTCTTGAGATTGGGAGATTGTAATTAGTGGGTATGACCACATGAACCCTTAAAAAGACCTGGGCTCTTCTTGGAAAGAAATTTTAAGTGTCAGAGGGATTTGATGCAAGGGAGATTCTCTTTTGTTGGCTTTGAGGATGGAGGGTACTATGTGGCAGGGATGGATGGGTGGGCTCTAAGAGCTGAGAGTGGCTGCTAGACTATAGCCAGCAAGAAGATAGGGACCTCAGACCTCCTTACAATTGTGAGGAATTGTATTTGTGAAGAACTAGAATAAGTGTGGAAGCAGATTCTTCTCTAGAGCCTGATAAAAATCACAGCCTGGCTAACACCCTGAACAGCAAGTGCAGCCAAACTGCTCCTAGACTTCTGACCCATAGAACTGGGAACAACAAATGGGTATTGTTTTAAGCTGCCAAGTTTGTGGTAATTTGTTACACAGCAATAGGAAACTCATGTAGATTAAAAAAAAAAAAAAACAGAAAAATCTCAGTCTGTGTTTCTTATTGTGATGATTTTTTAAAGTATACTCCACACCATACAAAATAATCTTGCCTATTTTCTATTTAAAACTTTGCTCTTATTTTCAATTCATGTGATCAATACTGATGACTTAGGGATTTGGTAAATGAATTATTCATGGCACTAATATATTTGTTAAATCTTGGTATTTCTAGGCCCAAGAATCCTAATCACTTTAGTCTGTTTGCATGCAGAAGTGCATCCATCTCCTTGATTATTTTAGCTGGTCTTTTAAAAGTATTTTTCCTGAAGACCAGTGATTAGACTTGAATAGGAATGCATGTGATAGACAAATCAGGATTTTGTACAAAGGCAAAATAGTCTTTCTGAAGTAAAGAAAGAAATGGAGGCTTAGGAGGTTATATGTAGCATTAAGTGGCAGACTACTTCTTACCAAAAGCACTTCTACTATTACATTTACTACAAAACATGTATATTTTGCATTTACTATTGTGTTTTTGGTCAGAAATGGTCTTTCTACATTAGACTGTGGAGTTGAATATTTCAAATCCAAAACTATTAATGGCAGATTCTAAAAACCAGAATGGAAACCTTGATAAATACCTTTGTGCTCCATCTGCAGGTCTTAAAAAAAAGGAGGTTTAATCTGCGTCAGGAACCTACCATTTGTTCACTTTGGAGAGCTGGAAATAAATTACGATGGGGCTGGCACTGGAACCTGGATGTTCTTGGCTCTTGTGGATCCTTCTTTTCCACAGGGTTTCTTTCTTCATTATTTCTATCATGTGACTGTGGCTAGGAATGCTTCCTGATAAGGGTATGCCTCTGGAGGAATCCTGGAGCAGGAGGTAGGGTGCTTCAGTTTGAAAAAATCCAGGTCTTTAGAGGAGTAAAATAAGTAAATGAAGCCCACAAGCTCATTTATGCTCTATCTCCATTCACTAGGGTCAAAGCACAATGTTTGGCACATAAAAGGCATTCACTAAGAGTTCTGTGAGTGCACAGATCAGAGGCTCTCAAGATACCTTCCCCCAAGGTTTGATGATTTGCTAAGAGGAGTCACAGGACTCAGTCTATAGTTTCACTCATTGCTGTTATTTTTTTACAGTGGAATAATATAATGTAAAATTAGCAAAGGATAAAGGTGCGTGGGGAAATATGTGGAAAAAAAACAGGTGCAAGATTCCAGAGTCCTCTCCTAGTGGTCACACAGGATGTGCTTAATTGCCCCAGAAATGAGTTGTGACAATACGTGTGAAATGGGAAGTTCATTAGAAACTCATTTCCAGGCTTTTTACTGGGAAGTGGTCACTTAAACAGCCTTTGCTTAGCATTCCAGACTGCTAGAAGGAAGGCAGGTATTTAGCATAAGCCATATTATTTGCACAATCTGGCACGGTGAGTCATTCTTATTGGTTAGTGTGGTGAAATCTTTCCCAAAATCTAAGCTCTCAGCTGCCAGTTGAGTCAACCTTGCAAGCAGTCCTCTAGAAGTACAACAGTCTCAGGCCTACTATGTTAGCTCTTTTCTGCATAGTGTCAAAATAGAGATTTGGAACCAAAGACCTACCCAGTATATACTTGGTCAATACCCTTAGGAATGGAACAGATTGATTTGTAGCCAGAAAAGCATTTGAATATTTTTATGTTTTAGCCACCACAGGCTGTCCAATAAATCTATCTTAAAGGAAAATGTGGACTATGGGAAATTAAAGTAAGATTTATGCATGATATAGTGTCCCTCAAAGCTCTGAATAAGCCCATTAAGCTATTTTTATGCAGTGCCTACTATGTGTTAAGCATGTTCCTGTTATAGAATTATGTGAGCAAGAGAAAAAAAGTCTCTGCTCTCTGGACCTGATACTACAGTGAGGGGAGACAGACAAATACAAACAAATAAATAAGTGATAAGTACTAAGTAAATTAAGGATAAGGATGGGGAGCTGTAGGATGATAGGGGGTATATTTTAAATAGTTTATTTTGGGAAGGCCTCACTAATAAGGTAACATTAAGCAGACTTGAAGAATGTAAGAGAGTAAGCCATGTAGATATATAGGAGAAATCATTTCAAGTAGAGGGAAACCCAAATGCAGATGCAAAGATTTTGAGATATGAGTGTAAATAGTGTAATCAAGGAAGAACAAAGAGGGAATATAGCTGAAGTAGATTAAGCCAGGAAGATATGAAATGATGGAAGGACCAGAAGATACAGAGCCTTGGGACTTTATAAGGACTTTGGTTTTTACTCTAAGATAGGAAGTCATTAGAGGGTTTAGAGTAGAGAAATGTTATGACCAAACTTTGTTTAAAAGAATACCCTGGCTATTGTGTTAAATATATATATATATATATATATATATATGGTTGGGGCAATGGCAGAAACATAGAGAATAGATAGAGCAATGATTGGATTTTTCAAACTGGGGATAATGGTGACCTTGAGAGGACCAGTTTTGGTGAGTGTCTGTCAGCTTTATATAGTTTCTGGGAACAGAAACTTATTCTAGCTGTTTAAGTAAAATCATCAGGAACAGAAACAGCTCCAGGGACTATATTCTACATAGGCCCCGAAGAACTCTATCTTTCTTATGGCTCTGGATTGTCCCAGTTCATTTGGAGCAGAATCTACTGCATGACGTCACTGGATGCAATCTTTTGGCTTATGCCCTTACTGTTAACTTACTCAGTATCCCAGTTTTTTTATTACTGAGAGAACTTATTTTTTACTCAGCTTTTCATACTAGGGTATAAATTTTAAGACATAAGTCACCATCAGCCCGTATAATCACTTCCTTTGGATTAGGTTTCCATCTCCATGTGGTCACTTATGACTGGTAGGAGTGATGAGAGTTGGAATTGTATGATAGAGAATATGGAAATATGCAGAAGGTGTGCATAAGGTTGACACTGTGACAGTCTTTGAGACAGCTTAGTGACAGTCTCAGAGCATTTTGAATTGCATCATTCTGTTTTTTTTTATTATGTTATGTTAATCACCATACATTACATCATTAGTTTTTGATGTAGTGTTCCATGATTCATTGTTTGTGTATAACACCCAGTGCTCCATGCAGAACGTGCCCTCTTTAATACCCATCACCAGGCTAACCCATCCCCCCACCCCTCCCCTCTAGAACCTTCAGTTTGTTTTTCAGAGTCCATCGTCTCTCATGGTTCATCTCCCCCTCCGATTCCCCCCCTTCATTCTTCCTCTCTTGCTATCTTCTTCTTCTTCTTCTTTTTTTTAAACATGTAATGTATTATTTGTTTCACAGGTACAGGTCTGTGATTCAACAGTCCTACACAATTCACAACGCTCACCATAGCACATACCCTCCCCAATGTCTACCACCCAGCCACCCCCCCCCTCCCCCCCCCCACCACTCCAGCAACCCTCAGTTTGTTTCCTGAGATTAAGAATTCCTCATATGACCTCAGTGAGGTCATATGATACATGTCTTTCTCTGATTGACTTATTTCACTCAGCATAATACCCTCCAGTTCCATCCACGTCATTGCAAATGGCAAGCTTTCATTCCTTTTGATGCCTGCATAATATTCCATTGTGTATATATACCACATCTTCTTTATCCATTCATCTGTCGATGGACATCTTGGCTCTTTCTACAGTTTGGCTATTGTGGACATTGCTGCTATAAACATTGGGGTGCACACACCCCTTTGGATCCCTACATTTGTATCTTTGGGGTAAATACCCAGTAGTGCAATTGCTGGATTGTATGGTAGCTCTATTTTCAACTTCTTGAGGAACCTCCATACTGTTTTGCAGAGTGGCTGCCCCATCTTGCATTCCCACCAACAGTGTAGGGCGGTTCCCCTTTCTCCGCATCCCCGCCAACATCATTCTGTTATTTCATTTGCTTGCGAGCTGAACTGTTGAACAAAGTAACTACTCTGAATTCTTGCCTTGCCAACATAATGACATTGGCATTATAAGCTTGCTCTTCATTTATTTAACCCCTTCATTTGTTTGGCCCTGCCCATCTAATCTTAAACTGTCTCTGATCATTACCTTTTGTATCCGAGATTTTCCCAGAGGTAGTTGTAGCAGGTCATTGGAGATGATGTTTTTGTCTAGATTGATGGGGAGTATGGTCTGTCTACCACCTTTTAGCCCCCTTTAATGTAGGAGGGCATGAACTCCTTTCCACAAATAGGTATATATATATTTAGAATGTTTCCTTAGTCTTGCTTGTGTTATACCAAGTTGACCAAATTACTTTTTTTTTTTTTTAAGATTTTATTTATTTATTTGTCAGAGAGAGAGGGAGAAAGACAGAGAGCAAGCACAAGCAGGGGGAGCGGTAGGCAGAGGGAGAAGCAGCTCCCCGCGTAGCAAGGAGCCCAATGCGGGACTCGATCCCAGGATGCTGGGATCATGACCTGAGCCGAAGGCAGCCGCTTAACCGACTGAGCCACTCAGGCGTCCCGACCAAATTACTTTTTAGTCAAGTTTCTACAGCACTTATTTTCTAAATTTAAGGACTATGTTAAAAGAAGAAAAAATACGACTTTTACAGGGAGTTAGATCAGATGTCGATTTTCTTAATTTTTTATGAAACACAGAGATAGGCATGGACATTTGGCTAAAATCACTTTTAAAAATAATTGTGTTATTCAGTTAGTAATTACAACAGACTTAAGGGCTTTATATCTAATGTTAAATCATAATAAAACTTCTAATGTTTTTTTTTTATTTTTTTTTTATTTTTAATTTTTTTTAAAACTTTTAATGTTTTAAGAAGCTGTTTAGAAAGTTCTTTTATTAGTTACATTTATAAATGTTAGTTTTGACAATCTAGACCACTCCTTATGCCTTCATTATTGAATTTTAACTTATTATATTGTGAGTCTTCCTCTAAATTATAACCTTTAATTGTCACTGGAACATTGATTTCTTGAAACCTTTGGGGTATAATTGATCTTAACAGTTAAAAGAGAATTTTCTTTACCTTCTAAGAAGAAGGAGGTAGAGAAATGTTTTAAACTATAAGAGAGAAACTTGAGCTTGAAGTTTCTACATTAAATACACATGTAGAAAATATGAAGTGAGTTGTGATGCTGCAAACAGATCTTGTTCTTGTTTTATACAATTGGCTGCTATTTATTTAGCTTACCAAAGTTCAAAGAAAGGGAAGGACTTAGAAATTCTTATTGTCCAACACTGATTTTGTTTTTTGTTTTCTCATGCTGAAAGACTCTTTAATTTTAAGGAAAAATTCCAGTTATTTTAACCATTAACATTGATGTTTTGGTTAGATTAGGTCTTTCTATGCTGTCTAAACAAAGGAGTAGGATGAATCATCTATTAGAAAAGATATGTGGTCTATGTGAATTACCTAAATTGTCAAATGAACATGATTCTTTCCATTTAAAGATTGATGACAAAATTTGTCAGTCTTCAGTAGACTAAATCCTAGACTTGAGGAAAATATCACCTATCTGAATATTCATAAAGGGTATAGACAAGGTGCTCTTATAGAATGAATTTTGGTCTGGAAAGGGATCTTTGAGACCATCTACTTACTCAACCTCTTCATTTCATGAGGTGAAGAAATGTGTCACACAGAAGTTTTATGACATCCTAATCTCATGTATTAAGTGGCAGTGAAAGACTCCAAACCTCATCTTTTGATTCTCAGTCCAGTGGTCTGTTTACTACAGAGCAAGGCTGTTGTTGAGGCTGGAAAGACAAGCTTTAGGTTGAATTTTTAAAAAACTCTATTTTCTACAATAGGGAATAATCATTTGCTTCTCTGTAAGTATATGCAGATATAGAGTAATGAAAAGAAATGTATACACTAAGTAAAATAGAAAAGTATAAATTTAAAATACTTATGAGACTGATAATTAAACACTAACTGCCTATTTATTGATATTATAGAATTAATTTATTTTACAAATAGTAATAGCACTGTGGTTATGTTTGAAAAGAGTCCTTATAGAGACACATACTAAAATAGTCACAGTAAAATGAAAAATAAATATAAATAGATTCATAGAGTGTTTAAGAGAAAGTTTTGCAGGAGAGAAACATAATGCTTGATTGAGAACTTGGCAGTTGAGAGCTATGTGCCTGCTGTGTAGGCAGGGCCTCAAGGGAAACCACTACCTTGGTGGGCTCAGCAAGGGGCCAGGATCTGGTTCTCTGTGTTCTATGTTCAGAAAGTTATTTCTGTATCTTGGACTCTGGGGAATTGATTGAAACTATCTAAGCTTAGCAGTTTATAAATTCATAGGGAGGAACATTATTTCCAATGGTAGAAATAATTATATCGCTACTTAGGGCAGTATCTTTGAAAAGTATCTGGGAAACTGAACTGGAAATCAGAGTTCCCTTATGAGCATCATGCTAGAGCCAAAGAAGTTGAATAGATGGTAGGATGTTTCATTCATAAATGGAACTGCCTGGAGACTTGCTTTTGCTTCACTCTACGTCATTCTTTTTCTTTTTTTTAAAAGATTTTATTTATTTATTTGAGACAGAGAGAGAGAGAGAAAGAGAGAGTATACCAGCAGGGGGAGAGGGGCAAAGGGAGAGGAAGAGGCAGAAGCAGACTCCCCCTGATCAGGGAGCCTGATATGGGGCTTGATCCCAGGACCTTGAGATGATGACCTGAGCCAAAGGCAGATGCTTAACTGACGGAGCCACCCAGGTGCCCCACTCTACATCATTCTTATATACAAATGGATTCCTTTTATGAAGGTGTTTCCCCCTTACCAGGCCCTTGAATCCATTGAAATGATTATTCTCCAACTTATTATTGTTAGTCATCAAGAATTTTGTGACCTCATGCTAGACAAGAATGAACTTAATGCAAAATTTTGAAGTTACATCTGACTGGTCTACCTAAATGTAATCCTTGGTCACTGGATTTGGTGAATACCTAGTCTCATTATAAACACCTTTACAAAACTATTTTCCTCAGTTTGGTTTCTCCAGTGCCTGATACCCAGGGGACCAGGGGTCAGCACACTATGGCCCACACTAAATCCACCCAGATGCCTGCTTTGTACAGTCTGCAAGCCAAGACTAGTTTACATACTTCTAAATGGTTGGAAAAAACGTCAAAAGAAGACATGTGACATATTTCACAGAATGTGAAAGGTATATGAAGTTTAGATTTCAGTGTCCATAAATAAAGTTTTATTGGAATATAGTTATTTATGGCAGAGTTGAGTAGCTGCAACAGAGACCACATGGTCTGCAAAGACTAATATTTACTATCTGGCCCTTTACAGAAAAAATTTTCTGACCCGGCAGTGGACAACTCATATTTAATAAATTAAAACATCTTTTGGGGTGGGCTACACTTGCAAAACCTCATTTAGATGTTGGTTCACAATTTCTAATTATAGAGGATCTGAATGTTCTAAGTCACAATATCTGAAGGGTATTGTTTTTTTACTCATTCATTCATTTAATCATTTGACATTCATTATATGCTTCCTACAAGCAATTATGGCTGTGGGCCCAGCCAGAGAAATTAGGATGGTCAAATTCAGGCTTAAATTTTAGAGGTTATTATCATAGAGGCAAACTTGCCCCTTGCACATTCTTCTGAGTGAGACTGTGAAAGGCAGCCTGAGGCAAGATGGACCATAGGTTGACTTAGTTTAAGTTTTAGCTGGTTGGCTGTCTACAGTTTTCAAATTCATGAAAAAGTTATGTAGATCTATCATGCTAACAATGCCTTCCCTTTCATTTTTTGTTGGTTATAGGTTAGTGATAAGGTTAAGGGGAAACTGGAAACAAAGAGGGATGTCTGAATCTCTGGCAAAGCACAATTTTGTGAGTCAGTCAGGTCATAAATGCTCCAGCAGAACTCCATCAACACTGAGAGTCATTTGAGTTAATGCGTGATTAGTGCTCCAGATATAAGGGAGTTTATCATTATATTTGGTTTAATACAGTCAGAGAAACTTTAATTTTAATTAAATTCTCTGTAGTTTTATCTTAGAAGACCAAATGCAAAGTTAATTTTTCTTCAGGGAGAAATTCCAATCTTCGATTTATTCCCAATTCTCTAAACTCCCAGGCACCTAATCTATACTCCTTAGATCTGAATTCTTTGAAAAAACGTTTTCCAAAGTGAAGATTTAAAGGCTGACTCCATAACTACGGACCACTCTTAACCCCATCCAGTTTATCTTTCTTAGAACTGCTGGGCTTTTTTTTTTTCTTTTTTTTAACTAAACTGGTTCATATTTTTCCATTGCTTAAAACTTTTCAATGCTTTCCCAGTACGCCTGTAATAAAATATAAACTCTAAACCTTGGCTTATAGTGTGCAGCATGACCTGGCCCCTGCCTGCTCATCAGTCTCATACCACAATCTCTTCACTCCCATGTCATTGTCACCCTGGTCTTCTGTGAACATAGCAAACTCTTTCCAGCTTTAGAGCTTTGATGCCCCCTGCTCCATCTGCCTGAAGTGTTCTTCCCTGGTCCTACACATTGCTGCTGTTCTTCATTACTTATGTCAGAGCTTAAATGCCATCTCTTCAGGGGTGCTTTGCCATCATTCTATCTAACGTAGATGACAGAGTTTCTCTTTGTTATCAGAGAAAAGTTACAATGACAAGTTAAACAGGCAAGAAAGACTCACTCAAGTCTATTGAAGTAAAGGTGTGATATTTCACTTAACCCCACCGAAACACAAAGCAGGAGAGTATATAAATGCTCCTGAGATAGTGGAAAACTACTGGAGACATCAACAATGAGGTTGCCAGTTAGGCCAGCTGTGTTCGATAATTGGTGGTTAGACTCCTACCCTACCACAGAGATTGGAAGAAAGGGGTCCTATCTTTCTTTCTTGATGATTGTATCTCAAAGGGATGGCCCAGGTCCTTGATAAAGACACTGCTGCATTGTAAAGCTGGTAAGCAGTTGGGAGAAGATTTACATCTAAAGGGGTGGGGGGAATATTTTGCAATTGCAAGTTTTCTAAAGTAAATCCTCTAAGAAAAGAGATTTCAGGGTTCTATAGTTAGGCAAGAACCTAAGTTTGGTTAAACTGAGGGGATTGCTAAGGTGATATTGGTCATCGTTATGCTTTATCACAGGATTCCAGTTATTTCCTTGAGAGTATTGATAAAAGTAATTATTAGCTAATTTATTGAATTCTTTTTTTTTTCTTTTTGGTCTGCTCCACTAGAAGAGGCATGAGAGCAGGTATTTTGGCTGCCTTATTCTTTACTCTATCCTCAATCCATGAGACAGTACCTAGAACATAGTGGGTACTCAAGAAATGTTAATGGAATGAATAAGGGAATGAGTGTAAGCACAGAGACAAGTGGGGTCTTGTGGAGATATTCTGAGCATATTGATGATTTTAGCAACTCTTTCAGTGACAGGACTTCTTACTCTGTACATACATGGTATAAAAACATTAAAATTGTGAATTGGCGGCTACCAATTTGAAGCTTGCTTAAAGTGAAAACAAGTGAATAAGTATTAAAACCACATTCAATGGGAAGAGTAACACAGCAGTACGTTTAATTAGTTCATATCATTCCTTTGTGTGCTGCTCTATATTTTTCCATGGCAGCTTTGCTGCTGAAGTGAGACCTTGTACTTTTTTTTCTTACCCATGGTAAGTATGTGTCCATTCTAAACTCAGAGACTATTAACATAATCAAATACAATTAAGAAAGTTTTGCTCTATAAGGATTATTTTTAATATATCAGAGGTAAGACCCCTAAAAAACCTCAGGTTCATTCCAGATTCATGAAATCACTAAGGCATCAGTGTGACTGTCATAATTAACTAAATCACAACATCCAAGTTGTAATATATTCATTTTATGCAAATGCATCAGTAAAGAGCAAAATGCTACAGTACTGGAAAATCATGTTTTTCATGAAAAACAACGATGACTCATTAGACATGCATCCCACAAAGTCTGTTTTGTATTCAGAAAGCCAAGAAAATATAGATCAGATCCCATTTCTGAAAAAAACATTTTATTAGAAACATAGGTTCTGGATGACTGGCTCTTGAAAGTGGAGATAATCAATCAGAAAATGATGACATCCTTTTCTTAAGGTTAATTGTACTCTCAATTGCCTTTAAAAGATCATGATTTTATGATAATGAAGTAAAGCTAATGTTCAAAAATTCCTATCACAGTGAAGTTTTTAACAAGAACTATAATGCCAGTAAAGAATAATATGTTCTTTTAAATTAAATAACTCATGCATCATATTTTGTTTCCTTAAACACATAGTATGTTTGACTGGGAAGTAGAGCCTAACCTTTAAGGTCTGAAAATCTTTAATAAAATAGAAACGGAGTCACATAATTGTTTAGGAATATACAAAGTGACTTACTCCTAATGGGAAATGTACAGAATTTTTTGAGGTACATTGAATCATGTTTTAAAGATTTTTTTCCCTAAATATCCAAACACATACTAATGCTCAGGCTATTTTAGACTCTGGTTTTTTGTTTTCTTTTTTTCTTTCCTTATATATACTTTCTGGTGGATCTCACCATCTCCCTTAGTTTTGGGAACCATCTGGATATAATTTTTTGTTTATGTTCTTATCAGAGTAAAAAAAAACCCCACCATTAGCATGACAGATCAAAATATGAAGGATAGGAATTCTGGCACTAGGGAGTAAAGCTACTTGTTTTACAGGGTTTCCTTAGGATATGGTGTGAGAGAGTTGAGCTGAATGGATGGTATATCTGGGCAGTTAGGTAGGAACAGGCAATTGGCATTAAAAAAAAAAAAGTAGGGTGGCAGGGGTTGGTGCAGCAGGCAGGGTGTAGAGGCAGTGACCATTCCTGGGCACTGGAAATTAGGTCAGGATTCTTGTCCTCATTTAACCAACGTACAGGAAGCACTCTGAAAGGTACTAAATTCTCTTCTTATGCTCTGTTCCTGAGTGATTCTCATAGATTCAATTACACCTTATGCTGGTCACCCTGAATGTTCTACTTAACTTAGATTTCCTCTTTACTCCAGACTAGCCTATGCATTTCTTGACATCTGCTTTTGTAGATCTCATATATTGGTCAAATCCTTATGATGGAACTCCTGACTTCCTCCCACTCCACCATTCCCAACCATCCATTGATTTCTCCCACCACCCCAGTACATAGTCTCCATCTTCACATTCTAGACAGTTTCTCAAGCCTGAAGAGTCAGCCTGGATTCCTTACTTTCTCTATCGATGCTTACATTTAGGCTCTAAGTACATTCTGTGAAGTTAAGGGCTAAAATACATATTGGGTCTGCCACCTTCTCTTCATCTCTGTTGCCTTCATCAGGGTCCAAGTCTTCAACATCTCTCATTGGGATCATTTAAAAGCCTCCTAAATCCCTCCCTCATACCAGTTCATTCCCCGCACAAAAATGCTCTTCTCAAAATTCAGGTTAGGTATTGTCACTTTCTTGCTAATAACACCAAAACGTCTTTCTCTTGTACTTAGAATAAAATCCAAGTTTCCAAGACTGTCTACCTTCCCAGCTCATGCCAGACCATGCTTCCTTTACTCACCGTATTTACCCTCATTTGCCTATTATGTAAATACTCTAAGTCTTTCCTGATTCAGAGCTTCTGTACATTCTCTTTCTTCTGCTGAGATCCCACCCATCACAAATGCACGCACACTTTTTGCATATGTAGTTATTTCTGTTTTTTCAAATCTCATCATTTAATTGTCCTCTCTCCGAGAAACTTGCCTTGATTATTCTACCTAAAGAAGGCCCTCCTCTGTCATTCTGTATTTCTGCCTCTTTTTTTACTATAGAAATTATTGTATCTTGAAATAATTCAATGTCTTCTTCCCTCTCTCCCTTTCCTTCCTTCCTTCCATTCATTCATTTTGTTTTTGTTTATCTCTTACAGAATGTAATCTCCAGAAGGCCAGAGACCTTATTGGTCTTGTTCACCATTCTATCTTTAGTACCTAGCACAGGGTCTGCCACAATGTAAATATTCCATAAATATTTGATGAATAAATGGCTCTTGGAGATACAGAGAAGAATAAGACAAGGCCCCTGTCCTCAAGCTATCACTGCTAGATAAGAGAGCACTCCTAGAGAAATAGCCCACCCATAATTCATTAATGCTGAATAGAGGCTTACACAAAGTTCTGTGGATGACAAAGGAGCCCAAAGTATACAGAAAGAGGGAACATATGGAGAAATTAGGAACGCTTAACTAATGAACTAATATTTGAACAGAGAAGTAAGCTCTCTTTGACTAAGATTCAGAGGCTTTAAGAGGAGTATGAATGATTCCTTGCCCTTTTACACTGCACACCCCTTTCTGAGCCCTGGAAATATATGTGTGTGTAGGGAGTGAAATCTACAGGGATGCACATGTGGGCAAGTCACTGTTGGTTTGATTTTTCTTCTGTAATTCTTTTCTGTTGTCTTTGTCTTTAGAAACTTTCCTAATGAGTGGGAAACCATTATTTCTAATTTAACTAATTAATTTCCCTTGAAAACTTCATGTTTTGTTATCTTTTGTCTCAGAAAGAACATGCTTTCAAGTGTTTTTCAAGTCCAGTAATTTTCTTCCATTTTGAATATCAGGCATAAAAACTGAAACTAAGAGAGCTAGTCTTTTATTTGTTGTTATCTCCCTTATTCTGATGCCCTTATAGGGTATAATTATTAATGATGTTCTTTCTACCTATCTTCATGTGTTAATGGACCAATACCTGACTGTGTAAGATGGGATAATACTAGTTGCTGACCAAATAACCCCTAAATTTAGACTTTTAATGTGATGAAAATGTATTTCTCACAACCTTAATACTCTACATGAATGTTCATGGTGAGCAGGAAGTGTCTTGCTTCCTATGTTAAGTAAGAAATGTGGTAATTCTGAAATCCAAAGTCCTTCTATCTTGTGATTTTGATATCCCATGGCAGCTCTTAGGTCAAAGATAAAGAGACAGTGGAAAATTAGTGTTTGCTTTTAAAAGATTCTAGCATGAAAGGGACAAACGTATCTGCCCACATCTACTGGTGAGAACTAAGCACATGGTTCTTAGCTGCAGGAGGTATCTGGGAAATGTAGTTCCTGGGTGAGTCAATGGCTCACAGTATTGAATCTTCCAATGGAAGGGAGCATCATTTTGTTGGACACTAGCATCTGTGCCACATTGACCAATAGTATAATAGAAGTATTCACTTTCTTATTCCAATGTGATCTCTGCATAATAAAATTATCCATATTAAGCTTCTTTTATATAATGCCAACAATTTTATTACCAGTTCCCCAATAACTTTAGATCTTTTTAAAAAATCTTTTATATGATTTCTTTACAGGACTGATGAGTACTTTGCTTTTATTTCCTTGTAAAGGCATAGCAAGAAATCGTAGGCAGATCATTTGGTTCTGCTTTTGGCACAAATAGAGAGGAAATGCTCTCTGTTAATGAATAATGTATTGGGTACACCATACCCATTTTAGCTCACTTCCTTTGGGTAAAATAGGCCAACTGGGTAAGAGCGCACACTGCCGGGACGTTCTCTTCCACAAGAACATCCCTGTTGTGTTTCTTGTGCTGCTTTCCAGTTACATGAGCATTTGCCCTAAGAATATGAATCTGTGCCCATTGAAATATTATATCTTTCTGTGCTTTCTCAGAAAGTTATTGAATCATATAAAGCATCTTGTGTTCATTTTGATGCAATTTATATTATCATTGATTTATTTTTATGAATTATATTTTTGTTACATCAACATATAATGAGATTTTAAGCATAAAAGCTCATGATTTTATATGAGAATTTAATATAAATGTAAGACAAAATACAAAACAAATGACATTTGCAGCATCATTATTTTCAGATGTGATGTAGACAAAGGAAAAGAATAATATTTTACATATGACAACGTTATATTTTTATCTGGTCTCATTACCACATCTTCTTAAAAGAAAAAAGGAATAATGCAGAGTTCTTTCCCAATCCCAGAGAAGAAAATGAGATTACCCCATCCTTCTTCCCTTAAATATCATTAGTATAACAAAATATCCGTACATCAATATGTTCTTTTAGAGCTGCTAGTCATTTGCTAAATTCTGAAAATATCTTATTCCCAAATTCTTTGGATGCATACATACATATTACCAAATCATTTTGAAAGCTGCAAAGTGTAACGCAAAAAGTGAGCAGTCACTTCCATACTCTGTCCCCCACCAAAAAAAAGGGAAGACACACACACACACACACACACACACACACACACACACAAGCTCAACTTAACTTGATATTCATCAAGAGATTTGTATGTTTTCTTAAAAAAAAATTACAATTTCATAGTCCCAAAGCATAGCTAGGTAGATGGCACTTATGGTCAAGATCACCTATTTAATGGCATTTTAAATTTCACTGAATGAATTTCATAGAAGATCAGATGCTACCTCTACTTTTTCTGAATTTGTCATCCAGTCCTGGATGATAAAGAAGCAGAAGCATGTACCCTGAAAGTTTGCTTCTTTGTTTCCTGATGCCAACACCTAAAAGATTGTTGGCTATACTTCCTCCTCTGCTATTACCGGTGAGCTTGATGAGCTTGGATCTAGCAGGGTGGCTACTATCAGGGGAGCAGTTTGGCTTTGTAAAATTACATAAAATAAAACCTGTTTTGGCAATAGTAAGGAATGCAATTGCTCAACAGTAAGCTTGCCTAAGCCTGAACAGACGGAAGAAAAGTAGAGCAGACTGCTACACAGATGATGATAAACAACAGTTAGACCCAAAGTTGGGTGGCTTGATCTGAGAAGTATTAAAGAAGCCATTTGCATCAGATGTTGGAACGGTTAAGCCATGCTTGAAGTCGATGTATATCATTGGAGGCTACTTTAAATAATGTGATGCAACATAGATATTTTATGAATTTACAAAGCCAGATGGGAAAAGGAGTAAGAATTTTAGAAGGAACAAACTGGCAGGAGACACTTTTATAGATGTCACTCTGAACTGATGCATTATGGAGAAGTAAGCTAATGGGCTTAGGAAAGAAAGAAATATCATGAATCTTAAACAGAAATCTCAGATTCATCGAGACTTTCCAGTTTGTGTGCATCTTATTGTCTATACTAAAGCAGAACACACTTCCCATTCCTGTCATCTTATGCTTACTGAGAAAGTTAATGTGTATGTGTGTTTATGTGTATGTGTGAATGTTTGTGTGTGCCTATCTCTATATTTAGATGCAGATAGATACAGATATAAAGATCTATTGATATAGCTATATACCAGAATGGAACTTCTTGCACCACTCTATTTTATTTAAGTATCTTGAATTAACAAACTTATAAATAAGCTCTCAGAGTTACAAGTTCATTTTTAGATAAACTTTTTCTTTCAAAATAATTTTAGCTTTATAGAAGAGTTGCAAAAATAGCACAGAATGTTTCTGTATACCCTTCACCCAGTTTCCTCTAATGTTAACTTCTTGTATTTCTTCAATTCATTTATCAAAAACCAAGAAATGAATGTTGGTATGATATTATTAAACAGTATTTGTTTAATAATTTATTCAAATTTCCACAGTTCTCCTGCTAATGTTATTTTTCTCAATACCTAGGATACCACACTGTGTTTAGGCATCACGTGTCCTTAGTCTCTTCTGATCTGTGACTATTTCTTGGTCTTTCCTTGTCTTTCATGACCTTGATACTTTTGGGGAGTAGTGATCAAGTATTTTGTAGAATGTCCTTCAGTTTGGGTTTGCCTGATGTTTTCTCATGAAGAGATTGAATTTGTAGAGTTTGGGGAGGAGTACCACAGATGTGTGTGCTCTTGTCACGCCCTGTTGTTAGTATTTGCTATCAAAATGACTTATTACTTCGTTAAGGTGATGTCTGCCAGGTTTCTCCAATATAAAGTTACTATTACTCATGTACTTTAACATCTGTGTATCTTTTATGCAAGAGTTACGTATAGGATACAGTAGTTATTATTGAGCTACCTGAAATTATTAGTCCTGTTAGGTGAATAGGAAGAGACTAATTTTAATGACACTGACAAAAGCACATAATGTGGAGAAAGTATCCTTTGCTCCCTGAACATACAAATAATAGAATATGCAGATAATCCCTAGGTTAACATTTTAAAGATGTTACATATAAATAATCTTTTGACACATTCAACATTACTTCTCTATACAGTATTAGGAAATGAAAAATGAGTCCTTTATACTCTCTTAACTTTTTTAAACTTTGTCTCTTTTTTTCTCTTAAACACATAGCCGTTTAATTGGTTCATTTTGGCAAATGAGCATTTTGGCAAATGCTACCCAAATAAGGGATAGCATTTTTCTTTTAATCTATCCCTTGTTTAGGTGTGGTTAGACACAGACTCCAATACAGCCTCTTGAGACTCCAGAGAGAAAAGCAGGGATGCTGTAAATGTGTACACCTGTTAGATTGCCAAGATGAAAACAGAAAAGAATGAAAAAAGTATAAACGTTTCTATAATTCTAATGTTTACTTATTTAAAAACATTTGCAATGTATATTGACAATAAAGAAGAAAAATATATACATTTCAGTGACATATGGGTAACTTTCTTTCTGACTTCCGTGGTTTAAATAGCTCCATAATGGTGCTGGGGTAATGTGAAGAAGCATTTTGAAAGCTTTGGTTCTAGGCAACTTCCTCTTCCCACAATTTTATCTAAGTTCGCAATGCTGTGGACTCATTTGAGGAGGGGTTGTTGACCGTTAATTAAGAAACTTTAGGAAGAAAAACTCTCCTCAAACTAGGTCAAATGAAACATATGATTAGGGAAAAATGAAAAAGAATAAAAAGAAATAATTCAAAAACCTGTGAGAAAGGTGTGCATTAGCAGATTACTTTTTAATTTGTTCAAAACCTCACCTAGCTTCAAGCCTTACCAGTCAGCACCTGACAGTTAAGGATCCACTTTAACCTCAAGGAGGGCAGCATACCAGATGATCACAGTTCTCGGAGGAAGTAGTCCCATTGTAAAAGGCAAAGGAGTGAGGAGGAAGACAATTAGCCCCTATAGCCATTCATCCAAGATCCTAGCAATAGTGGAAGTCAAATGCTATCTTGTACTTCTGGAGTAATTTTAAGGGCTTAAAAACATCCTGCTCACATATTTTATTTTTATTCTGTCACCTTCACCTACGTTCTTACAAGATACCAATATTAATGTGGAAATTACAAAAATAGTGATTAGCTACTAATCACTAATACATGGTTTTAAACATACAGATTTCTTATTGGACAGCTAGCTGTCTTTTAAAGTAGGGCTGTTAACCATGAACTGAAACTACAGCAGAATTATTTATGAAGACCCTCTGTGTTTCTCAGGTTCAGAGTTTTAATCCTGATGTAGTACCTTTTTCTCCTGATCAGGTTTAGTTTTGGACCTATCCCTACTTTTTGTAGGAAGTATGTAAAAGCCAGTACCCTGAAGCACAATTAGAAAGATAGAAAGGAGAGATAGAGAAAGAGAGGGAAAGAATCAAAATAGCTTTCTTCTTGGGGGGGAAATCAGAGGGGTAGACGAACCATGAGAGATGATGGACTCTGAGAAACAAACTGAGGGTTCTAGAGGGGAGGGGGTGGGGGGATGGGTTAGCCTGGTGATGGGTATTGAGGAGGGCATGTTCTGCATGGAGCACTGGGTGTTATACGCAAATAATGAATCATGGAACACTACATCAAAAACTAATGATGTAATGTATGGGGTTTAACATAACAATAAAAAAATTTTTTAAAAAATAGCTTTCTTCTTTCTAAGAATTGGAAATTTAGAGACTTAGAAAAGTGAAAGACTTGATCTCTAGCTTCTATTCTGCCCTCTCCTGTACCTGTTGACAAATCTACTGAAGTTGGGCTTGAGCCTTTGCTGTATTAATTCAAGATCTGGCCATTTTTAAAGTCTCATTGAGAGGAAGGATCTCTGGGGACCTCTGAAAGGCACAGGACTTACCTAAATATGGAGAAAGATAAGCAGTGAACCAGTTGGAGGTGAGAATAGTATCTGTACTTGGATCCCAGCCTAATACACTGTGTGTCTTAGGGAGAGGAAATTACATTTGAGAATTTAAAAAGAAGAGCTGCTTTACTAAAATCACACTAAGATAGAAAAAACATAAGGCAATAAACCTTACTTGTCAGCTGAGTCATAAAGGTTTACTTCAAGACCAGAGAAGGAGTACTGTTTGAGGACAGATGACAGATGTCTGAACAGGAAACCATGCTTATCTACATTTGAAATTGAGAAACAATAAAACAGAGCAAGGAGCCCAGGCACAAATCATGACACCTTTGTTTCTAACATCAGGATCCTCAACAGCAGACATTGCTTCAGGAAGCAAGGCCTAAGCAGGAGAGGATAAAAATATTCCCTGTCTGGTGGTTGCTAAGAACAAAGGTAAGACATGACTTCAGAATTATTTAGAAGGGATTTGAGAGGCCTGGAGGTTTTTTTATCAAGAAAATAGGAGCAGAACTAAAGAAACACTAATTTTGCCAATGTTATTTTGACCCTATTTTATTATCCATGGCCTGGGCAAATGAAGGGTATAAGACAATTTATTTGTGATCTTGAATACTTTGTTTGTATTCATGAACAGTACAGATTCTATGTTACCTATTTGGAGTTAGAGATTAAAGTTCAGTTCACAAAGATGCATGGCACAATAGCCAAATCCAGGCTTTTTGCCTTTAAGGAAAAATATTAACAATAATACTCTTTCTTGAAGGGACCTGGGAGCTTTAAAATTATAGGTATAAATTTATATGACCCAGATTTCCTTCTCCCTCAGAGTAGAATGATTTTTTGGTAAATTGGTTTTAGTCATTATGGCAAGAAAGAAGGACGGAAGGGAGGAATGGTGAGAGGAAGACAGACAAATCAAGTTAGGTGTTTGGTTGACTCATTTAATTAGTTTTGGACCACCTCAAATATTTTTTAACAGACTTGACAGGTAAGTAAAAGGAGTCACATCACTTTGTTAGTCCAAGTGGCCCCAGAGTGTATAACTTAATAACCTTAATGTGAACAATAGAGTTTGAATATATATAAGAGTGGGGAGGGTTAGGGAAATATGCACAGAGACTAGTATGAGAGAAAGAAACTTGTAAAACCTCCAAACACCCACTGATTCCTTTGTGCTACTGAAGAATGAGGCCCAGAGCTGAGGACCCTTACTTTAGCAGGATTTGCAGACATCTAGTGTCAGGTCTTGGACTGAGTAGACAGACAATGGTGGGCTCCATTGCTATACATAATAAATAAAGGGTATCTGCAAGGTGAGAGAGCCTTCTAGAATGGAGGAAGCTGAGCAGTGTCTAATCATCTGTATTAAGATGTTAAAATGCCAAGTTAAAAAAACAAAAAATCCTGGTGTTCCAGATCTTTAGTTCTCTGTGTAATTACCTGGAGTAAGTAGGTTGGGATAAATCAGAGAAAAGGCCTGAATTCTTTTTCTAGGCCTTCACAGAGCAGATTCTAGGAAGAGAATGGCTGCAAGATCAAAGTGTTTGAATCCATTGAAAACTGAAGAAATTCAGAGTAGGAAATTGCAATGAAAATTTAGGTCCCTGAAATGCTCAGAAACATAGAGAAGGCATTACATTTAACCTTGAGTTTTACTTAAACCTCAAAGGACAGTATGACAGCTATAATTTTGGTCTTTCAAGCAGCACATCATTGGCAGTAGTCGAACCAGGTAGGCAGCTGACAGCCCAATGAGCCGGTAGCCATTTGGCCCTGCTGCTAATCATTTAACTGCATAGAAATAACAACAGGAATTTAACCAGGGAGGGCAGTTTGAATCACTTCCTGGTTATATGCCATTCAGAATATTTTCCTAAAAGTGTTTCAGTTCCAGAGAAGAGAAGAAGTAGTAATAGCAAGCATCCTATGACTACTGAGAGAAATCTAGGGTTACTGGTCTTATATGATATTTATTTTTCTTTGTAAAGAGCAATGAGATACCTTTGTTATGAAGATAAGTGAGATCAGCTACCATGTACCATTTATATCTTAAGTTACAATTTTTTTTTTGAACCAGCCACAGGGACCTGTTAAAACTGGAATTTAAATACAACTGCAGGGAAATAATTATCTCAAGGTGAATTGCTTATGAGGGCAATTGCAGTTTGACATGGGCGTGGGGTGGTTTATGAGTGTAGAGCCATACAGAATGATTCTACCTTGAAAAAATGAAGTGGTTAGCTGCCAATTCTCTTTATGTATCTGATGTTACTGATCCTAGCAAGATAAGAATAAAAATTGGGCATTTATACACACCAATCTGGAGAAAGAGGCCTTTAAATTACCTTTCAGGCTGTGAGTTTAATTGAACTTCTCCCATTTATTTCATACTAATGACAGCAGGTTTGCTGGGTGATGTCATCATTCTTTGAAAGCTGCTTTATTCTTCCTAACAGTGCAGGTCCTGCATTCTTCATATTTAGAGTGCATTCCCAACAATAAGTAATGCTTATCTGTAAATTGGAATGCACCAGAGTCCTATTTGAAGGCCAGCCTCACTGACATTCTGGCAGAATGTAAGAGGAGAATGTATGTTTTGTGCTCATACAGCTTTTTGAGGAAATGGGCTATATACAGAGAAGTTATGATTGTGGTTATGCTCATTTATTTGTCAAGTGCTAAGGAATACATTTGACAAAACAAAAAAAGGAAGATTAAGACAATATGCCTGTCTCATAGACGATGTTACTACAGGAAAATAAAACTTCTACGAATCCTCAGGCAGATATATCCCATTTTTTTAAATCAGTTGAGTATTAGATTAAGTTGTTTACATATTCACATAAAGCTTCCCCCCACTGAAATTATTTATTGTCTTTATCAGTTCAATATAATGGATGTTTACTCTTCAGAGAGAATGCTTCCAGTAAAGAAATTCCAGAATCGCAAAGCAATATTCTTTATCCATGTCTGGCTTTCCTGGAAGTCATATTTCCATCCAGGTACACATGCCTTTTATGCAAACAGTCTTTTCAAATGTTGCTAAGATTTTTTCACTTGATGAGCTCTCTCTCTCCTGGCTGGAACATGCCCTGAAACAGTCTTGCCAATTCTATTGGAATTTATTTAAACAAACATTGATATAGTACTGTTGTAAGCCCTTTAATAAACACTTATAATTTCAGCCTTCATGATGATCCTTTGAGAGCAGCACTATAATTATTCTCACTTTACAGATGAGGAAATTGAGGCAGGTGCTGCTGGGACTTTATCAGAAATCTATTTGATTAAAATGCAGAAAGTCTAGTTCCATAATCCAGGTGCTTAACCGTTATGCTATGCTCTTTCGTATGGAGCATAAACTGAGTTTCTTCTTACCAATGATATGCCATTTTTAATTTTAAATTTCTACTTTCTCAGAAACATCCATCTGTTTCTTTGACTTTTTGACTTTTTCTCTACTTCTGTCATCAGTTCTAAAAGCTAACTTTTGAGTGATGGTACAAAAGCCTTATTGCACATGTGTAACAGTGGTCAGATCTCCACCAGCAGGCCACTGCCCAGGTGGCCTGACAGACTGTAGGACTCCTCCATCCTGTCCTTTCAACACACATAATTCAAATTGTGCCTCATCAAAATTATAGATTACTGCATGCCAGGGACCCAGATCACTCTACAATAGTCAAAACCATGTATGTTAAATCTATAAGTACCAAGATTTTATTACAGTCAGTGCTTAGGGCTAGTGGAATGTTTCATTCTCTTAAATATTTTCTGGCTACCCCCACCTCAAAGGCACACAGGTGCTATCTTCCTTTGTATAATTTCTTTGTGTAATATGGAAAAATAGTTAAGAGGACTCTTTTATGCTTGGAAAATGTTACTCTATAACCTCTTGCCAGGTAGATGTGAAGTACATTTCCAAGGAAACTTACTCATCTACTTTCATCTATATCTCTATCTCCTTCTTTCTCTTTTCCCCTCATACCACTTTGTTCTTGTTTGTACACAGTATTTATATTTATCCTAACTCAGTCTAAGTATTTGTGTTATCCTAACTCAAGATATAATCTGATGAATTTTCCCAATTAAAAATTAATTACTTTCTTTTTAAAAAAGATTTTATTTATTTATTTGTCAGAGAGAGAGAGAGAGCACAAGCACGGGGAGCGGCAGGCAGAGGGAGAAGCAGTCTCCCCGCTGATCAAGGAACCCAATGCGGAACATGATCCCAAGATCCTGGGATCATGACCTGAGCTGAAGGGAGATGCTTAACAGACTGAGCCACCCAGGAATCCCCAAAATTAATTATTTTCATAGTTAGGATTTTAGATAAAAAATTCAGGAAGCAAACTTTAAAAATACATGGTTTTGGGCGCCTGGGGGGCTCATTGGTTAAGCGACTGCCTTCGGCTCAGGTCATGATCCCTAGGTCCTGGGATCGAGTCCCACATCGGGCTCCCCCTGGTCTGGGGGGAGTCTGCATCTCCCTCTGCCTGCCACTCCCCCTGCTTGTGCGCTCGCTCGCTCTTGCTCTCTCTGTCAAATAAATAAATAAAATCCTAAAATACACAGTTTGTAAAAGACATTAATTTAGAATCATGATCTACACAAAGTAAAACTTAAAAAACTGTGTAGGAGAAGTGATCTCTGTTACATGAGATCAATGATCAATTGCTTTTTATTTCTTTAGTAACTTCTCCATTCTCAATTCTTTACTACTTACCAATATATTTTATACCAGAAGGCATATGTTTTAACAATTTTTTTATAGAAAAGGTTGCCTTACTTTATATTTGTGATATAGTTAGATTGTTTAGGCTCTCGCTACACTGGACACTCCTCATCTAATGCTTTTGAAAATAGCTTGAGTGGTTTCTTTTACTTTAATCTTTTCCTTTTTCTCTCTCTCTCTAAGGGAATGAACTGAATGAGAGTTATCAATTAGCCTCCAGCAAGTCAGTAATTCCCTAGCATGTGATTTACTCTGGAGCCTATTAATGCAGGTTGCTGTGTTCTGGCCTTGGAAAATCTGATTCAGGAGGTTTAGTTTGGGACCCTGAAATTGGCACTTTAGTAACCACTCCAGTAATTCTGATGTTATTGCTCCTCGGAACACTTTTTAAAACACTGTTTCACAGTGTTCAGTGCTCAGTCTCCTCTACCATATCATCTCCTAAAGAGGTTCTACCATATGATACGTCAGCCAGCATGTCAACTGAGTGCCATAGAAGAAAAGAATAGCTTGACTTAATATGAAATTATCTTTTGTCAGTGATGAAAATATGACTGTATTTATAGATAGTTTATCTCCTCCTGATTTCTGAATGTAAAGAGGACAGGGTAGAATAGTTAGAGAAAAACATGTAGCAATTTATTTTCAGTATCAGTATTAATATTCCTCCTCCAAATATTCTATGTGACTCTTGCATTTTGAGAATTTATTAAGATCCTGTTAAACAAATACATATTCTGTCTGCAATTCACTGCCTAAAATAAAAACACGTTAAGTACCATTTTGATCCCTACCTCCCCAAATTACACAGGCACACATCTAACTCCATCTGAAGACATATGACACAAATCTCCAAATGCATGTTTAATAGCAATTTAATTCAACCTGCTGATAGCACTTATAATCCACAGTGGTTAATGTGACAGCAGTGACCCACGTTAACAAATGAAGTGTAAAGGGAGGATTAGGAAAGGAAAAATGTTGTACCTTTGGCATGTTCAGTGATTCAATCCAAGTCTTTTAACATGGATTGTACTTTTTTGCCTCCATTTCTCTGTTTCCTTAGCTCTTAACTATTTCCTTAGAGTTCTCATTGGATTAGGAATAGAAAATAATGAAACAAAATGTTTGTTTTTAAAAACACATGATGCATAAATGCAGTTTTGACTTGATCACTTTAGTCATAAAATATTTATCAGACGATTCATAATTTATTAATTACTTTTAAAAAATCCATGCCCTTCACCCAGAAACCTTTGTGTAATAAAAATACATTAAAACATTTAGCAATAACAGACGGCATTGTCAAAATACAAATAAAGACTAAACACCTGTTAGGACGGTAGGCCCAGGCCTGTCTCCTTGGATGGGTGTTCCTGGAGCTAATTCCTTGGTGCCCTGTTGATTGCTGTCTAGCATGCCAGGTCTCTATTTAAATCAGTTGATTAGAGAATCTTATTGTAGGTATTCAAAACAATCGGCCATTTCTGTATCTTATGTAATAGCTGGATCTTACATAATTAAGTGAATATTTAAAAAAAACAGCATATTCTGTAGGTCATGAATGAAGCTAGGATTGTGTGGGTGGATCAAAGGAAATCCATCATTGTCATTGGAGTAGCAACTCAAAATGTGAGACCTGACAATGGTAGGTTAGTAACATCCTCCTTGCATGTGAGGATTATACACCACCGAGAGCCCTCCCTCATGGTCATTGAATGTGATTCATCCATCTTTTGTCACTAACCAGCTCTGTGACCTTGGATGAATCACTTAACTCCTCTATTGAGGGCCAAAAGAAACTTGGGTAACCATGTGAAAGAACTTTTGAAAGTTCTATAAAAAATACCCTTTTGGGGCATAGAAAAGACATCAATTTATTATGGTCTACAAACTTAGAAAATTGCTAGGAATTCTGGACCAGGGAAAGACATGAAAAACATGAGGAAAATACCAAGGAATCTGTAAAGCAAGGAAACTTAATAAAGTCATAATTGTGGAAACCTTGTAAAATTCTCCTTTCAAGTATATTACATGTCTACTGAGTCACAAAAATCTTTAACTAAAGAAATAATACATGTCTATATAGTGTCCACTGTATGCTTGACACTCTTCCAGTTCTAGATATTTAATGAAAGCTGGGTTTCAACTCTTGAGAAGGTTGGTTAATTTGCTGTTTTGCCTAGTACCTAGCATTGGAGAGGGACCTCTTAGAAGTGCAATTTCAGGGTTAATAAGACTTAACATAAAATTTTAGCTCCTGCTCATTCCTACTGGTGTTTCATTATCCAATACAGTAGAATTTCAGTTTTCTATTTTAAGACTTTAATCTCTGGCAAAATTCAAATCCTCTCAGGATTTAGTTTGTGTGAGTTTCTAATGCTTTCTGAAAAAAGTCTCTATAGCAGGAAGAAAGCAAGAAGCCCTTCCTTGAGAGTGTCTAATATAGAAGAAAGGGGTCAGTGATCAGAATGGAGAGTGACTTAGAATTCCAAATTGGGGAGAAAGAATACAAAGTACTCACTACTTGAAATGAGAAAGGCAGATGATATGAGTGCAGAAGGTGATGTATATAGGAATAAAAAACTGACGTTCAAAGATCAGTTGTTATAAATTTCTTTAGGCCCCCTACATTTATGTTATACACAGAATAACCTCCTAAGTATGGCTCTTCAACTTAAATATATTTCTCAGTTTTGTCTGTTAAGGAAAACATTCATTCTAAGTTTTCCTTTTTAAGGAAAGCAGAGAAAAGCAATAGGGGTGGCTGAAGGTAAACCCAAAGCTATTAATTTACCAGGAAAAAGAGAATATTATTCTATAATGAGCTTAACATTAAATATAGCATTAATTTAGTAAATACGTACTTAGCAACTATCTTATACAAGCAATAGACAAATGCTAAAGTAAATATATTATTATATATAAATAAGATGAAGATGAGCACTACTGATAAAAATACAGAAGGGGAAATAAGGGGATTGGAAAACCTGGGGCATGGTTGTTGTTGGTGGATTATTTTATATGTTATTATCTTATATGGAGTGTCTAGATAGATTTCTAAAATAAATTGATATTGGAATAGAGACTCAAAGAAAGTGATGGAGGGAATTGTGCAGATAGGTAAGTGAAGAGCTTGCCAGGCAGAAAGAACTGCTAAGTGCAAAGGCCCTGAGGCAAGTGCATGCTTAGTGTGTTCAGGGAATGAAAAGGAAGCCTATATGGATGGAGTAATGTGGTAGAAGATAAAAGTAGGGAGAAAGAAGGTTCATGAGACAATGGGGTCCTGATTACTCATACTTTGAGGACATCATAAGGACTTTGGGCTTTCTTTGAAAGTGAATAGAAACTATTGGAAGGTATTGATTATCACTCTGGCTACTTTGTTGGGAATAGACTGTGGAAAGGCAGATGGATGCAGAGAAACCAGATTGGAAACAATGATGATTTGAATCAGGGTGGAATAATGGAGGTAGTAAAAGCTTGTAAAAATGTCAATGAATACATTTGGTCAATAATTCATTCATTAAAACAAATATTAGTTAGCAGGTACATAAACCAAACAATATTTTCTGCTGGAGAAATAGTAAATGGGACAAATTCTGTGCCTGCGATCAGTAAACTCATAGCTTAATGGAGGTAAGCATGTAAAGACATGCTTTTATCTTATCTTTTAAACACATGATTTTCATGTCTTATATGATAATTAAATCTAATACAAAGGAAAGAGTGATTACTTTTGCCTAGGGAATGGGAAACATCAGCAAAGACTACCCAGAAGAAAAGATACTTGAGTTGGGTCATGAGGAAGGAGCACAGGTTTGTTAGAAGACGGAGGAAGATAAAGAAAAGGCCTTGCAGACAGAGGAAACAGCATAGGCAAAGGCACAGGGGCATGAACAGCATGGCATATTCAGGGGCTGTGAGTAGTTTTGTATGACTGTTTGCATTTATTGAAGCCAGGAGTGGTAGTAGATAAAATTGAGGAAATGTGGAGCAAGGAGCGAGATGATGAGAGAATTTGTGTATGTGCGTGACAAGGGGTTTGCGTGTTATTAGCAAGATTATAGGGAATCACAGAAAGATTTTATGCAAGGAAGTAGAATCAGCTTTATAGTCTAGAAATATCAGAAGTCTTCACTGATAGGAGCATTTCCATTCAACTTTAATTATACAGTTAGATTTTGGTAACAGCAGTATATAGTAAAAATATTGTACATATCCTTTTCAAACATCTTAATAAGCAGTTATTTGTTGAGACTTACTGTGTGGGGCACTGGGGAAAGGGCATTGCTCACATTAATTCATCAGATATTCCCTAATGCCCAGTGAGGTAATTATTATTGTTATAACTTCTTTTTAGAGCTAGGAGAACCAATGCTTCGAGATGTTCAGCAACTCACCCAGATCATACATAGCTAGTGGTAGATGGGGGCTGCACTGGACTTCCAGCCCAGCATCATGGGCTGTGCTTTGAACCACTCCAGATACTGCTTTAATGTTCTTGAAAGGGCAGCAAAGGTTACTAGAAACAGGTCTCTTTTAAAGACTGCTTACATTAAATTGTTTGCAATAGACTGACCTAAATTATAATTTCTTAATTTAATTATGTATGTTGCAAAGAATAAAAAGAAATGAATAATGTTCCACGTGGTAGGAATGAATTCATTCAGAGTTGAGAAGGAATTTACACATGGATTTGTTAAGTAGCACAGTTTTCATTAGAGCTTCCTGGCATAAATTTTGACTTGCAAAGATAGGCATCCAAATATTCTTGGCTATGTCCACTCAAGCCAGCAAAGATTTTTTGAATGCTGTTTTTCCACTTCTTTACAAACTGTTCTATTGATGGTCTGTAGAATTTAGCTGCAGTCTAAGATATCCAGGCCTGCTACTCAATACAGTGGAACTTTACTGCCTATAGAAATTCAAGGGGTAAGGACTGGGGTTGGAGGGAAGGGGAGAAAAGGACTCTCAGAAGTTTTAATCCCTTTGGTAAGATTTTATTAGGGGCTGTGATATAATTGCTGATACTTTGGATTTGCTATTAGTAATCCTTTCAAATGTATTCTATATTGGCAAAAAAAAAAAAAAAAAATCCAGACTCAAAATTTCTTAGAGAATTAACAGGTTATCTGGAGAATGTTCAGAAATGTAAAATCAAAGATCAAGTTCAAATGTCCCTGGATTATAGTTTCTAAAAAGCAGATCAGTTGGATACAATGGGTGATTTCATGCTGAAAGATAAAATTCCTAATCCCCTGGCAAAAATCTCTGTAAACAAATATCCCAGACAAGTTCCCCAATGCATTAAAAAATAATAATAAATATAAGAAAAATATCTAGATTGCTTTGAAAAGGTTGTTGAAGAGAATTTTGAATACTTAGGGAGACCAATCATGCCTTGAAAAAGTGGAGTTAAGGGTTAAATTTAGTTTAATTTTTCTATATTTCAGTAATAAAGAAAAGGAAGAAAAGCTCATTCAAAATGTTATTTAGACCATAATAACAAGTTACCATTTACAGTATCATGACATTCTTGGTAATATAGGTAAATTTTGACAGCGCACCAATCTCTTAATATTTACTAGCATGTGTTGTTGTCTAACCTTTAATATACTGTATACTGTAATTAAATTACTTTTAATAAGCTCTCATTTTACTACTATCTTATATTATTCTTGCAGTAGTTAGCTCAGTCCTTTCAAGGTTTCAGTTAGTTCAGCAAATCTGTCTGTGGATTAAAGGCTTTCGTCCTCTGAAAAGGGAAAGTTTTTACCTGGCTCCATGCCCTGTGTTATTCAGACATTAGCAGTAGTTTGCTATGTCACTCCTCGTTGCTCTGAGGTTAAAACTGCTTTTGTGGAGGTGGTTGGCCAGGGTCTCTTGTAATTGTTCTCTTCTCTGTTGTTATGGAGATGCAGCTCACACAGTTTTCTTTCCTGCTTACTTTATCATGCTTCATATCCAACAGCAAGTAAACAACCAATTTGGTGACCTACTTAGGTCTGCCAGCATGAATTCACAGACTTCTATTATTTAAGGTGTGTGATCACTTGAATCTTCCCCTGTGGTCCAGCTTTTTATTTCCATCATCCTTACATTTTCAGTCTCTTCCTTTTAAGTGGCTTCCTTTGGTGTGAATACTTTGTTCAATGCCTTCTGCTAAGGAAGAAGTAGTAGATTGGTAGGCTGAGAAAGTGAATTTTAGATTTATCACTGTTGACACAATACCAAAATCCATACTAATTCAAGGGCACAAAATAGTACAGCATGCCAAAACAATGCCCTCGTGTTGTCAGGGACACTGACACCACTTCTCACAAATCTAAGCTGCTGAAGAAACAAAGGGGCAGGAGGAAATAAATTTGGTAGTTTATTGTTTTACCTTGCTTACTATCAGGATGAGAGGGAAGAATGCATATGAGATTGAGTTATAGTATGCTGAAGAGGAAAAAAAAGATAGGCTTTGGACAACATTACATATTGAAAAGAAGGTATGTAGTTTTTTGGGGCACCTGAATTCAAATTTTGGTTCCATGGAAGATGCTGTTGTGCCCTGCCCAGAATCCTATTACTAGATTGGTACACCAGCCCTCAGTTTCAGAGTTGGCTGCAAATGGCTCATAGCAGGCCCCAGAGAGCTGCCTCATCCAAGAAGTTATGCCTATTTTCCACCTCCAGGTGGCCCACATGCAGTGACTAATGCATAGGAACGTTAAGCCACTTTGCCCAAGGTTCGGGTCAGTTCTGCAGTGTGCTTAATCCTCCAGTACCCTCATGGATCAGGCCAAGGTTAGACTTAACCTGTGACACATCCTTGCTGGGCTCTCTTTCTCCTTCCCTGCATCCCTCATGCAACTACAAGTGTCTCCTGAGAGCACTCCTGCAGTAGATTCCAAGCATCCAGATCTCTGTCACAGGCTCTGCTTCTAGGAAGGCCAACCTAAATTCAGCTTGATTATCATTAATTTTGTGGTGTATAAGCCAGGTACTTGGTCTCTACTAGCCTTAGTGTCCTCCCTAGTGAAATAAGCTCTAAAATTCTATTTTCAAGAGAGGCAAAAGCGTTGGGTCTTTTCTGTTAGCCCGTCCTTTGTGATGCACATGTTCTGTGGATTCTTTAATGCTGGACATCTTTGATATTTGAAGCAGATTGTTAATGACTAAGTCATCATTCAATTCCAATTTTATTCCTTAGCTACCTTTTTCTTCTGCCTTTGAGTGTATCCACTCTGCATTAAAGCAATGCAGCCATGGATGTATTGATGATTCCTAACTACTGGAGTTTGCCAACAATATTGGCCCTGTTACTGGGGAGGAGGTAAGTGTTCTCATCTCAGATGTTCTTTAACTCTGGAAAATTATTGAAGAAACAATTCACTTTCTTTTTTTATCCTGCATAATCATTAAAGAATACACAAAGGGAACCTCTCATGATGGAAAGAAATCCAGCAAATCATCTGAATTAGCATCCACATACAGGCTTGTGGCACTATTGTGTGATTAAAAAGAATTACATCCCCCCAAGAAAAAAAAGGCTAGTAAAATATTAGAAGAATATTAGAAGAATATTGTTAGAATTAGAATAGATAACCTTCTGGATACTTTCTTTCCAAGACGGGTTCTATGCTATCTGGTTAAAATCACAGTGTAAGTTACAACAATACAATTCAGTTCAAATTCTTGTCAATCAGAATTCTCCCTAGTGAATATTGTGAACATATGTCACTTGATATCATCTCTGATTTTCAGTAGTCTCCATATAAGAATTTTGAGAGTGGAAATGTAACAGCTTCAAGCACAATCTCAGGCAACACAACAACCTTGAAGGCTATTGGGAAGTGTGCAGAGATCTCTGGCTGGTACAGGATAATCAGATACATGGCTTCTTGTTAGATAACAAGAGGGAGGCTCAGTTGTGTGCATCTGGCCCTCCAAAAAGTGCGTGAGGTCCAAAATAAAGATCACAAGGAATATTGGAGATGACTCACTTGAACAGAAAAGCAATTTCTTCAGAAACTGAAGATAATATGATAGACACAGATGCATATACAATTTAAAAAAATACATGGTCCATACATGCACAAAAACCCTTTTTTGGGTTAGAAGATTAAAAATGTCTAAATTGCTTTGAAACTTCATAGGCATTTCAATTTTTAAAGTATAGAAGAATATCTTATTGACCCCTTACAAGTCAACATATTTACATATTTGATTCTTTTTTTTAAAGATTTTATTTATTTATTTGTCAGAGAGAGAGAGTGAGCATAAGCAGTGGGAGAAGCAGACAGAGGGAGAAGCAGGTTCCCCGCTGAGCAGGGAGCCCGATGTGGGACTTGATTCCAGAACCCTGGGATCATGACCTGAGCCAAAGGCAGACGCTTAATGACTGAGCCACCCAGGCGTCCCTACATATTTGATTCTTGTTACCTATTACTGCTGTAATTGCTCCTGGACTAACCACCCAATACAATATAGATGAAGTGTAGTCTTATAGAGTGTGCTGGTTTTTCTGTATTTGCTTCTCTCTCCAATCCACTTTCTACTCTTCTTTGTGCCTAAGGATATTGAACCCTATAGAGTGAGTAACTAGATAGAGTTCTTTCCCTTCTGGTTCCAGGTGAATTGGACCAATGTGAGGCACTGACGAAAGACAGGAGGGTGGGGGGAGAGAAAGGCTGGGCATTACTTCCACTGCTCCCTCTCTGGGTCTCCAGTCTGGCAGAGGCTGCCTGATCCATGACTACAGCTCATGGTGAACAATTCCTCTGGTGTGGCTATAGCTCCTACTAGACTCTTGTAACATCATTTTCTCCCTTTACCATTCCGGGGGTGGTTTCCTGCTGTGGCTAGGGGCTGCAGGCGACTCCTCTATAAGTACTCCCTTACTTAAATCCTCTCAGCAATCCTACTTGAATGTACCTTGCTTCTTGCCAGGCCCCTTACTAACGCATGAATTCTTCTATTCAGACCCTATTAAAATTAGGAGCTCTAAGTCTTCTTCAGATGCCCACTTATAGGGACAGGGATCAAAGTGCAGAGTATAAAAGGAAAGATAACTGATTTCATCATAAGTATGTTTGGGAAGAGAATCATTCTACCCCATCCTCCATACACACCTCCTTGCTTACATTTCTCCAGCCTTCTTACTTCCTCACTTTCTCCAATACATGGAATGTGTCCCTGCCTCAGTCTTCATACCTGCTCTTTCCTCTACTGAGTCATCTGAAATATCTGGTAGAAGTGTTTGGTTTGCCTCCTCACTTTCTTTAGGAATTTGCCACAAAGTCACATTTTCATCGAGGCCTTTTCTGTTCATTGCAGTTAAAATTGCAACCCTGACTCTATCCCTGCACCTTGCTTGTTTTTAATCACTGGACTTATTTCCACCTGACATTATTTATTTATGTATATATAGTCTCTGTCTTCTCACTAGAATTTTTTTTCTTTTGGTAGGGTATGAATGATATGGTGGTATTTGCAGCACCTAGCACGGTTTCTGGCACATATTAGTAGCTCAGTTTTGTTTTGTTTTTTTGAATGACTGAATAATGAGAAGAAAAACATAATAAGATGAAATGAAACATCTATATTCTCTTTTCTATGAGGGCATCATAAGGACCAATTCATCTAAAGGTACTTAGAACTCCATAAAGAGGGGAGACAAAAATACCTCAGTTGTAATTAAGGTTTTCCCATCATATCTTATGAAAACTACTTTGATTTGAAGATGAAACTATAGGTTGAGTTCTTCAAGCAATTTTAAAAATATTATTTCATTATATTATTATACATTCTTCTAGGTAAATCCGAATAACAAAAACCCTGCTAGCTGTAGGTCAGGGCTAAAATGTACTGTAGGTAATGACATGAAGTGCAGAGATAAGGACATAACACAGAATCCTGATTCAGACTTAACAAGTAGAATTTCCTCTCAATTATGAAGAGGCAACAGTAGATAAGTAGGGAATTGGAGAAACTCAGGAACAGAAACCACATCAAAGTCATAGGATAGTAAAAATGTAACACACTGTGGCTCCATTAGACAGATGCGAATCTACTTGATTTTTAAACATTCCAGTGCAAGAGAGTCACAGTTTTCAGTTTTTTCTATTTAAGAGCTAAAGAGTCTTACTTCCACAATGTTTTCTTTAACACTTGCTTGCATTCCCTATGACATACACTTGTTTCATTTCATCGTATGTTCAGAAAGTATATGTAAATGTCAGTCACTATCCTTGGTAAAGTAATCCTGTTTGGTGACATCACTTATTTACCTCATTTACCTCCATTTATCATTCAACCAAAATAGGACCTGCTACACTTAGTAGGTGCTCAAATTATCATTTGTTGAATTGAGTTCAATTTCCTATCTTCATAGTTGTTTCTTCCACAACCCTTTTATTTTTGCTTTTGATTTTAATGTCTCACTTTTTAAACACATACATTTTTGTTTCAATCTAGCCAATCAAAATACCCTGTCTTCTTTTCAAATTTAGGAAGCTTAATATTTGGTTGAAATCTGACAAGACTGAGTATACTTACTATTCTTAAAAGTGTTGAGACAGTGGTTCTCAAATCTAGCTGTACTTTTAGAATCATTTGGGAGACATTTACTGCTTCCCAGACTCCAAACCCAAAGAAACCTGTTTAATTTGTCTTTAATAGTGCCTGGACATTGTTTTGTTTTTCTTTTTTTTTAAAGATTTTAATGATTTATTTATTTGAGAGAGAGAATGAGCAAGAGAGAGCACAAGCCAGGGGAGGGGCAAAGGGAGAGGGAGGAGCAGACTCCCCACTGTACAGGGAGCTCCACAGGGGGCTCCAGCCCAGGACCCTGAGATCATGACCTGAGCTGAAGGCAGACATTTAACAGACTGAGGCACCCAGGAAGCCTGGACATTGTTTTAAAAAAAACCACAAACTTTCCCTGCAGTGATTTTGTGCAGCTAAGGACTAATGCCACTGCCTTAGAGGATCCAGGTTTGTAGATTTATTTTTGCATCAACTTGCAGCAGACTTGTTTAATCTGAAAGGACCCTGATAACAAGATGACCCAGTGGGCAGACAGTATTACAGATAGCCGGATGCTTGTCCAGATATCTTAAATCTCTGTATGTCATATGGATGCAGCCATATGTTATCACCCAACAAGGAGGATTAGCTGGGAAAAATATGAACATATTTATCTCTGTCAGAGTGGGAGGAATTACACAATTGCTGGAGTTTATCTTTGACTCTCTGAAGAATAGGTCACACAGTTTTAAGCCAGCCTTCCAGCAGAGATGGAAACATCAGACAAACTGCTTATCTGACATACCCATAATAATTTAACATATCGTGCCTTTCCCTACTCTGTTGTTCATTTGTATTGCCAAACATGATAAGTGAACAAAGATAGACACACTGTTAGCATTTAAATATTACAATGCTTCTCTGTCTTTATTATCTATTTTCTTTCCATCCATCTCTCTTTCTTTCTTTTCTTTACCCTGCCTCTTTTTATATCTTTTCCTCCTCCATCTTAAGGAGCTTTTATGATAATAAGGGTTATTTTTTATTACGAGCAAGTGACACTGTGATAAATTCCTCCATATGATATATGGTAGTGGCACATTGTCTTAACTCAAAAGATTAATTAAAATTGATCATAAAAGAATGCTAATTTACTGAGGCCTCTTTAATACCTGTGAATCCTCTGTTATGAGGGAAAATCACAATGATGTGTGGCAGCAGTGCCATTAGTCTTTGAGCAAAGAATCCTTTGAGTGATGGACAGCTACATGCTTCTCTTAAGTCCTATGCTTTTAAAGGAAGCAGCAGAATGTCCTTTGGCAACTCCCTGACAGATTTCATAGGATGTGTTTCTTTTCTATTGGGAAATAGAGCAAATGTATCCAAGGGAATTGGGTAAACATAAAAATGTATCATTCTAATTATGTCTATATGGATTGAAGATTTATTCTAGTTCGTAGAAAATTCATGTGTGTATTTCTAGTGTTAGCAATTACCTGACACTTTATGAAATGGTGCTGTCTTGCAACGGGTGCCCAGAGACAAGAAAAAAAAAAACTGCTGAGAACAGGATTTCAAGCCCTGGAGATCTCATCTTTACCTGTCGTCCACTCCCCTGTTCTAACCAGTCAGCTGGAATCCAGCTATTAACATCATAAAATCCAGGCATAACATAATAAAAACCACAAAGTGATTGCTGTAAAAAAAAAATAGAAAAAGAAAAGAAAAAGTAAAAGTAAAGAAATATCAACTATTGAAAGAAAAGATTAAATCTGAATTCTCTGAATTCTCATGTCAGGTGTTTTAAATATAAATAAATAGAGGGAAGTGTTGATATTATTAATTTATACTAGCGGAGAAGGCTGGAATCTTTTAGGCTGGGACTCCTAAATGAGACAAAAAGTTTCAGTATATTCAGGGGGGGAAAGTCAGTTTTACTGATTATGAGGCAGCTCAGTCCAAATGGATGATCTAGTGTTATATTTAGATATACCCTGAAGATCTGACACAGAGATGGAGAATAATCAAGGGCTCCTCTGTTTTGACTACATCAACATCATAATCATCATCAGGCATTAATTGATGTTTGGGCGCCATGGTAATCACTGGTGCTGTGAACAGTAATGAAGACACATTAGACATATTGGAGTAACAATGTGAATAGGAGGTTGAAATTTTATTTTCCAACAGGGAAAAAGCAAATATTCAAAAAAGTATAACAGACAATGCTGTATGGTTGCAAGAATTCCATGTAGTGTCACTGGATTTATAGATGAAGCTACGGCACCCTTGGATTAGAATTAAACCAACTGGCTGAACCCCTAAATGAAACCACCTTTGCCCAGAGCACCTCTTGGTTCATATTTTACAACAAGAAAGACATAATGCAGATTTTTAAGTACAAGAGGTCATGGGAAAGTATTTTAATTTTCACATACTTGTGATTTAGAAAAAGAAAGGACTCATCCTTTTTCTAAAGCAGAAGAGAAACTTGATGAGCATTTGGCTTTCTTTTTTACTTGAACACCTGGGGAAGTAAATATCTATTAGTATAAGTGAATATCTCTAGAAAGAGAAACACAATCCTAGGGATAATAACTAATATTTATTGAGTGCTTATTATGTGCCAAGTGCTATTCTGAGCACTTTGCATAAATTAACTCATTTAATCCTCATCACAATCCTGTGTTGTAGGTATGTACTATTATTATTACCACTATACAGAAGAACTAAACCAGAGAAGGTAAATAACTAGACCAAGGTCATGGAGCTGGTAAATAGCAGAGCTGGCATTTGAACCTGGGAATGCTGGGTCTAGACTCTGTGCACAAAACCATCATACCTGAGTACCTAGATATATTTGGGTAATTTAAAAAAATATATTTTTTTCTTGCCTCTGCCTAGGATTCTATCACAATCTTGTGAAGTTAGTTACTTTCTTTTTTTTTTTTAAAGATTTTATTTATTTATTTGAGAGAGAGAATGAGATAGAGAGAGAGCATGAGAGGGGGGAGGGTCAGAGGGAGAAGCAGACTCCCTGCTGAGCAGGGAGCCCGATGCGGGTCTCGATCCTGGGACTCCAGGATCATGACCTGAGCCGAAGGCAGTTGCTTAACCAACTGAGCCACCCAGGCGCCCGAAGTTAGTTACTTTTTATTATGTGCATTTCAGATCATTAAAAGTTCAATGATTACAGTAAATAGCTGAGCCTATGTCAAAAAATAATACAGGATGATCATCAACCATCAAAGGGCATATTTGCATATGGTCCTGGAAGCCTCTGGAAGGAGGGCGTAGGGCATAGGCAAAGAGGAGCTAAGGACACACAGCCTACCTGAATTTTTCTGGGCTCTAATACCAGGTTGGACCATAGAGGGTGTGTCAACCAGACTGTAAGGTTCATAAATCAATGATAAAATTTCATGGGGAAAAGAGGTTTGATGTATATCTATGGGGAAAGGCTTTATTGTTGGCTTGTCTGAGGCAGCAGGGCCTTCAGGCTATTTTGGGGATAGGTACAGTTCAAGGAGCAACACAGGTCTGAATCAATGGGACCAGTGTTTTGCTTCTGATACATTTACTCACTATGTCAGAATGACATTTCCTCTAGGCTATGATGTGATCCTAGAAATTGAGGTTAGGGCTCTCATGCTAAGGACCATCATGAAATAGACTATTGTACCATATAAACAGTGATGCTCAAGGGTAAATTCCTGGTCTACATCTGTCTGATAACCAGTCAGTGCTTTCAAAATGGTTGACGGGAAAGCCTCTCTGATTTGTCCAGATTAACATCATCTAAAACCCCCCGGAGAGGAGATGAGATAGTTCCCCTTTTCTCATAAGTTTCAGAATTGTTCTCTCTAGTATTCAGCCAATAACCCTGCCCCCCTTTTTAAGATTTTACTTATTTGAGAGAGAGAGAGAGAGCACAAGCAGAGGGGATGAGGGGTAGAGGGAGAAGCAGGCTCTCCACTGAGCAGGGAAACCTACCTGGGCTCCATCCCAGGACTGTGGGATCATAACTTAAGCTGAAGGCAGATGCTTAAACAACTGAGCCATCCAGGTGCCCCTGCCAATAACCCCTTTTATAACAAAGTCATGATTATACAAGAAAATAAAATGAAGTAGTGAGATGCTTTCATCTATATACATAGAATTCCAGGAATGTGATTGTTCCAAATGCAGACTGATACAGGTATGTTGACTTGGTTGTACTGGTGACTTGAACCTCCCAAGTGACATTGCTGTCAGGACATGATTTTATGAAACTGTAGACAACTTTTGGTTAAAGTCCAGGTAAAACAGGATAAAACCTTTCCACAATTTGCTTAGTACTGGCATTCCTGGAAAAAGTACCTTAGGGAAAACCATGCAGAAACACACTGTGCTTATTGTAAAATATGGTTAGATTCTAGGCTCAGATTATAAACAGAGTTTTCATCTATGTAAGTGACCAGTGGGACATTTGAAAGTCATGCGAGCTGTGGGACAATTCTTTGTCAGTGGACTGCTCTGCATACCGTAGAACATGCAGGATCTTTGGCTATCTCTCTTGAAAAACTAGTGCCCATCCTCATTGTGACAACCCAAATACCCCATGCTTTTCCAAAATGCCCCCTACAAGGTGGTACCACCACATGGAGAACCATTGGTCACTTGCTTCAATAGAATTTAAGTCTTTTTTTCTCCTTTCTTTAGTGGGAATAACATAGCTATTCATCTGTACTCATGTCTCAGTGACTGTAGACTATATGTACTGCACATGAAGGTTATTGTTAAGCACCTCTTTAACCTTATAAAATGCCAGGGAAGACATTAAACAAAAATCTCTCTGTAAAACTGAAGTTGCTTTAAGAATGATTCAGCCATGGCAACAGTGAAAGTCAGTTTTTAAAAAGAAAGTGTTCTTTGGCCAGTGTAAATTCCAGAAGGGAAAAAGAAAAAAAAGAAAAAGCCACAGAGACCATCATGGTCATTTTGAAGGGCAAAGAAACCTAAACTGGGTTTTATCCAAAACACAAGTACAAATGCAAAGCAGTTTTTCAGAGGGCCAGTGGCTCTAATACAAAATTATACAGTCAAGTCCAGTTAGCATGAATCCAGCCACAAAAATCAATGTTACATATGTCCTGTCAGAATGACCCACACATAAATCTCTTAAGTGCCAGACATATTGATAAATCTGCCAAGCACTAATATTATCTGACTCTTTCACAGATAAGATGCCACATTTTTTTGTGGCATTCATAGATTATTTTAGGCAGGAATAAATTCCTAGAGGAAAAGAGGGTAAGAAAAAGAAGATAAAGTATATGCTATTAAAGACATTGAAATTTCTTTTTTCTGTATTGTTTGAAAAAGCACACACTTAGTGACATTCTGTTTTGTCAAAGTAGTTCTAAAACTCACTTTATCCATGAAAACAAAATAGAGAATATTTATAGGATATCAGGAAGCCCATATGCTCCAATGACTACATTGATAGAATATCAGGACAATGCCCAAATGGATAAAGATTTGGTTAGACACAAATAAGACAGATCTTAATGCTTTTTAACTTCTTGGCAAGCATTACTGTTAAGAAATCTCAGATCATAGGTATTATTTTGAAAGTTTTTAAGATACAAACCCCTCAGTATGTCAGTATAGACATGGAGAAACATGAATATTTGGTTTACGGTAGTACTACCTCAAATTCATAAAAATGCCATTTTTAGATTTATCACATTGGCAAGAATTTCAAAAGGTGAACCTCTTGTACAACAATGTGAATATGCTTAATACTAATGAACTCTTAAAATGAGTAATTAAGATTTAAAAAAAGTGAACCTCTGCAGTCAAAATTCTGCACTTTTTAAATTTGAATATAGTTGACACAATGTTACATTTGCTTCACGTGTTCAACTTAGTAATTTGACAAGTTTATACATTATGCTATGTTCACAAGTGTAGCTGCCATCTGTCCTGTTACATCGCTATTACAATATCATTGACTATATTCCTTATGCTGTACCTTTTATTCCCTAGACTTATTCATTCCATAACTGGAAGCCCATATCTCCCTCCCTCCTTCACCCATTTTGCCCATCCCCACTCCCCATCTCCTCTGACAACTATCAGTTCTCTGTATTTATAAGTCTGATTTTGCCTTTTTTAATTTGCTTTTGTTTCTGTTTCTTTTTCTTTTTCTTTTTTTTAGATTCTACTTATGAGGGGAATCATATGGCATTTGTCTTTCTCAGTCTGACTTATTTTACTTAGCATAATACCCTCTAGGTCTATGCATGCTGTCTCAAATGGTGTCATCTCATCTTTTTATGGCTGTATAACATCCCAGTGTGTGTGTGTGTGTGTGTGTGTGTGTGTGTGTGTGTGTGTATCACATCTTCCTTATCCATTTGTCTATTGATGGACACTTAGGTGCTTAGGTTGCTTCCATATCTTGGCTATTGTAAATAATGCTGCAATAAATTTCAGAGAGCATATATCGTCTTTGAATTAGTAAAAATTCTACACCTCTTAATAATTTCCTAAGCCCTCTGTGCTACATTATAACCAGTATAGTACAATATCCAGTGGAAAGTAAGCACTGTGAATTCAGGGATGTGATTTATTTTGTTTATAGCTATATCTTCAGAGTCTAAAACATGCCTCTCCAAGCAGGAGCTCACAATACTTGTTGAATAAATGCTGACTTTATTATTAAATATCAGTTGTTCTCATGAACTCCGTGTCTTTGAGTGCATAATACAGCCAGTAATAAAATATACTGAATTCTTGGGATCAAGTGAGATAATGTATGCAGAACTACTTTACCAACTCTTTCCAGTATGAATTATTATTTTTACATAATGTTATTTTGATGTTTACCTTTTAAAATAAAATCCCAGGTATTAATCAATAAGTGAGTAAAAGCCAAAAGAGTACCTGACTTCTCAGTAACACTGCACATTTCCTGAAACACTCTTATCTTTTAGTTTTCAAGACGTCTTGTGTCTGAGATTTCACTGACCACTCCTTCTCAATCTCTTTTGCTAGTTTTCCCTAAAACCTTTTCCCTTGGAATTGATCTTGGAGCCCCTTCTCCTCTCTTTACATTCTCTTTTGGTGATACTGTTTCTTACCATCACTTTATATGTCATCTACAGACTGAGGACCCCTCAATTATGCCCATTTCAAATGTCTCCTCATATATATGTTTAACTGTCCCCCCCAACCTTTCATTTTGGATGTCTCACAGGCATCTCAAAATCTATGTGGATGTGAATTCCTTTGCACCTCACCGCACCCCACCTATGTTCACATTTGATCTGCTTTCAAACTTCTCCAACTTAGAAGATGTCAGCACATCTTCTGATGTATCCATTCAGTTGCTTAAGTCAGAAACCTTGGAGTGGAGTCATACATAATTTGCTTTTCCTAATCCTCCTGCCTTCCCTCAGCCAATTCATCAACAGATTCCTTGAGTCTTCCTTCAAAATATCTTCAAATCTTTATTTTTCTTTATCTTCTCTGCCAAGACTCTGGTACAATATACCCTCCCTTCTTCCTTGGAGGACAGCAATAGTGTCCAACTGCATCTCCTTCTTTCATCGTCTATTTAGTTACCAAGGGAACAATTTGAACTTTAAATCATTTCAGTCCTCTTTTATGCTCTCCCATTTCATTAAAAATCTAATTCAACGCCCTTGATATTTCTTATATAGTTCTGATGATCTGACTGCTATCTATTTTTTATAACCTTATTTTATGTCTGTCTTCTTTTCCCTCCTCTGTTCCAGCTGCTATGGCATACTCTCTGATCTTTGAACAAACTGATGTCTTTTTATGTTTCAGGACTTTTATACAGGCTTTTGTCTTCCCCTAGTACTACTTGAAATGGCAGGATCTTTCTCATTCCGTAGTCTTCAGCATACATGTCTCTCCTCTTATTTATTTATCTAAATTAGCCCCATTCTTTGTTGTTCTTCATCACTGTACACTGTGTTTTCTTCATAAGACCAACTATGATTTGAAATGATGTATTTATTTACTTACATAATGCCTGTCCCCCTAACTGTAGTCCAGTTCTTTTAGGACAGAAACATGTCTATTTTGGATATTACATTTTTGGAGGAGAGCCTAGAAGCTCAGAACCAAGTTTCCTAGCTCACTTACTTTTTTTTTTTTTCAGAAAACTTACCTCAATTTGTAATTATACAATCCTTAGAGTGATCATTTCAATCATGTCTATCTGTCCTACAAACCAGAAAGCTCCGTGAAGACAGGAACCATGTCTGACTTTGGCCACTTGGTACATAGCATAGGGCCCACATATAATAGTACTCAGTGCATACTTGTTGGATTTTATTGACTGAATAATAACTTTAGAGTATACAGAAGGAAATTCTTATCAGATCAGCAACCTTAGATCAAAAGCAGCAGATTCTAACAGGATCATCTTACATGTTTAATCACACTGTATTTTTCTAATTATCCTAGGAGTGGGCATTTCATCTGGTTTCCATTATCTTAAATCTTTATAAAGTGATATTTTTAAAAATTGTGTTTAAGGGGTGCCTGAGTGGCTCAGTTGGTTAAGCATCTGCCTTCACCTAAGGTCATGATATCAGGGTCCTGGGATCAAGCCCTGCTCAGCAACGAGTCTGCTTCTCCCTCTCCCTTTGCCCCTCCCCCTGCTCATGCATGCTCTCTCTCAAATAAATAAATGAAATCTTTAAAAAATTGTGTTTAAAAAATCCTTAAATATAATAAACTTTCCATGAAGAATTCTAACAACTGCCTGTGTTCATAAAAATTGTGTGAAAACCTCTGCTGAACAATGTCATTCAAACCTAGAAAGTTGTATGACTTTGATAATTATGCTTCTTGTATATAAAAGAAAGAAAGAAACTATAAAGAAAATATGAACTATTATGGTTAGTTTCCATGAGTTTCATTCTGAATTATAGAACAGTCTCTCTTCATGAAAAGAAAAGGGAGGTGGGCATTTTATTTTTCCCTCAAGTCTAGTACTTTATTATGGAGTGGTAGCACTGCAGATTCAAATACTATGGAATGTACTTTAGAACCTGATAACTTTAAAAATGAAATTTGTCAAGCTTATGTTCAAGTAGTTCAGTAGAGGATTAAAAACTACATTACTGAACTAAGATCCTATGAAAAATGCCACCTCTTGTATTCCAAGAGACTTAAGAATTTGAAGTTGCAGTCCAGAATCAGCTATGCACTTTATTTTAAAGAGATAAAACCTCAGAGCTTTCTTTGCCATAATAAATGTCCACTAACTTCATTATAATATCATTGTTTTAAATCCATGCTTTGTGAATTACCATGTTTTAGCTAAGCTCATGTTTAACAAAGTCTCTGTAGCATTTCTGGTTACTAAACTCTGCTAAATAATGAACTGTTAAGGAATCCTTGAAGAATTGGTGACATTTGCCTAGGTGACAGAAGAGGAAAGAAAGATGCTTGGAGGTAGCAATGAACATAATATGTTTGCAGGTCAGTAAAAATACTGACCTACATTGCCCAGAGGGAATAAGTGGGAAGAAAGAAGAAATAAGGCAGGCTAGGTAGGGAGACCAGTGAAGACCTTGAAAAGCAAGCAGAATGGTAAACTTGACCCAGTGGAGATAGGGAGTCACTGAAGGTTATTAAGCAAGTAAGTAAACGCTTCAAAGTCATCTAGAGCCCTTTTTGTGTTTTTCACAGTACCAGATTTGCTTTGAAAGTGGTCAGTGTTATAGATCTGATAAACACAATTGTGAAGAAATGCTTACTAAAAGAGATGCATCTGTACAAACTTCTTAGCAGATAATAGATCCTCATTATGTGTTAGCTCCCAACCTTCCTTTCTAAGGCTTTGGTACCTTTGAGCTAGTTAGTTTTGCCCCAGCACATGGTCATTTTCTCTAAAGTAAAGCAGCTATAACATGATACTTGCCATTTGTCTATCTTACAAAAACCTTTTGATGAATGTGATCATCAAATTCCTGGAGGCAGTATGGCTAAAAGAGATGCATTTTGTATAGCTGTCAATTGTTACACCAACAGATGACTGGTAATTCTATACCCAACACATTTTAAGGAAAAAGTTGAATAATTGATGAAAATACAAGCATAATTCTGAGTTAGATATCCAATTATGGTTCAAGTATGCTTGGGAATCATTAAGGCAAATGAACATTTCAGTTGTAAATAACTGTCTACCAAAGTCTAGTATTTAGGATTCTCACCCTGGAGCAGTCCTGAAAGAACAACCTGATGTGGAAATCTCAGAGGTTTTTGGGAATCATATCCATCCATACTGATGCTTTACAACTCTTAACTCTCTTCCCAGACTGCTTACCTATTATTATAGTGCAGCCCTGAAGCCATGAGTGTTTCCTGGACAGATAGTGACTCGACTGAGACCCAGAGGTCCAGGTGTGGGCAGGTAAAGGCTCTTTCAGGAGTAACATAATTGCCACTGGGGTGGCGGGGGTGATGACTAAGCAAACATGAGCCATCTCAACTTAGGGTCCCATCCCACTGCTCTTGAGTATCTCAAATACTATATTTAAAGTTATTTTTTTTCTCCCACAGTATATCCAAGAAATGACTGCCCCCTGAGCTCAGGAGTATCTGTTCATTGCAGTCATTCATACATATTCTGGGGAACAGGGTTTGTCAAGGCAGGTTCCCCTAGAGAAGATGGCATCGGAGGAATCTATTCTTGTGAACCCACCTGCCAGTCTCCCTCCCTTAATGAATATCAACAATAAGGCCTGACCATAGTAATGCCAGTGTGTGTGAGGCCCAACTTCTCTCTGAAGGCTTAAGGTTGTCTGACTTCCATTTGTCTGCTTTGAGATTGCCTGCTGATGACTATGGTACAACCTTAGTGTCATGACCTTAGCCTGCTAATGACTATGGCCTGTTCTGACAGCCAGCTTAACGCTCCAGTTCTGGAATTGCCTCTTTCTCAACTTTCCAACATTATGACTGACATAGCCAGCCACTGCTGTGTGTAAAATGGCTTAGTGGTGCCACTAATAAAATAAAGCTGCATCATAAACTGTGCTACTGCTTTGGCTCATACCCCATGGCATATGCATATTCTCAAATTACCCATCGAATCCACAAACACTAATTGACCATCTACTATATGTCATTGGGCTGGTTAAACCATGGTGTACCAGTATGCCTAGTGCTTAGGTCTTCTTGCTCTTCAAAGGCCATTGACAACATTTAAGAACTCAAAATAAAACAAAACAAAATAAAACATTGATTCTAAAATATAAAAAGACAGTAACCCTGAAAAATTTAAAGCAATAAATGTTTAAATGTCTACAAAAACTAACATTGCTTCAACTTCGTTAATTGTTAAGGTTCATGTCCAGTAAAATTTCATAACCATTGAAAACAATTTGTGATTTAGATTTTTTCACTTTGCAAGAATTCCTAGGCATGCATTGAGACTGAGATTGTGGAGAAATTAGAGCCAATCACAAAGTGTTAGGCTTAACACCAAATTTCAAAAAAAAAAATTACAAATATCTTTAAAATGTAATAGTAAAAATTCAGTAAAAATAGGCAGTAATGTGACTACTAAAATTTAACATGTTTCCGATGATGTGGAGTGGGGCCATCCAAGCAAAAATAAGTGCTGTTAAAAATGATTCTTTTTTTTTTTTTAATTTAAATTCAAGTTAGTTAACATACAGTGCAGCACTGATTTCAGGAGCAGAATCCAGTGATTCATCACCCAATGTTCATCCCAACAAGTGCCTATCACCCATTTAGCTCATCCTTCACTCACATCCCCTCTAGTCACCCTCAGTTTAGCCTCTATATTTAAGAGTTTCTTATGGTTTGCACCCCTCTCTGTTTTTATCTTATTTTATTTTTCCTTCCCTTCCCCTATGTTGCTGTTTTGTTTCTTAAATTACACATATGAGTGAAATTATATATTTGTCTTTCTCTGACTGACTGACTTTGCTTGGCATAATACATTCTAATTCCATCCATGTTGTTGCAAATGGCAAGATTTCATTCTTCTTGATCACCGAGTATATATATACCACATCTTCTTTATCCACTCATCAGTCGGTGGACATTTGGGCTCTTTCCATTGGCTATTATTGATAGTGCTGCTATGTGTTGGGATGCATGTGCCCTTTTGAATAAGCATTTTTGATTCTTTGGTTAAATACCTAGCAGTGCAATTGCTGGGTCATAGGGTAGTTCTATTTTTAACTTTTTGAGGTACCTCCATTCTATTTTCCAGAGTAGCTGTACCAGTTTACATTCCCACCAGCAGTGTTGAATTTGATGAGTTCTTTATGGACTTCGGATACTAACCCCTTATCTAATATTAAAATATGATTCTGTAAGACGTACTGCTTACTTGGTTTGCCCAGAATTTCTGGAGTCTCTTGTGGGGTTATCTCTGTACGTGGTTACTTAATATGGAATCTTAAGAAGACCAAAAGAGGATTCATTGAGAATGGTTGTTCCATACTTCAAAATGAAACAGTGCCTATATTACTGTCACTTAACTTCAACATAAATCCAAATACCTGCAAAGTATATGTACTGTGTATTTTGATAAAAATTTCCCATTCTCCTTCCTGAGGAGCTAATTTTGACTAAGAGCTTAGAGGATAGCCTTCCCTCCTCATCCCCATGCATGTGGAGATTTTCTTGCACAAGTTTTATGAATATTTTTCTGTGTTCCACATCATTCTTGCCCCACAGTGTTCTGTCGTGAAAATGTTACTTGTGTTAGGGTCTTCATTTCTATCTTAAATAGATTTCTAACTCTGTTACATTTCTCAAGTTTTGCTTCAATAATAATAATAAAGTAACAAACCATCTCTCACTGAATACTTACTGTGTGTGGCTCTGTACCATACATACACATTTCATGTAGTTCTGATATATTTTCAAGGTGTGTATTATTATCTCAATTTTACAGATGAAGAAAAATAGTCTCAGAATTTGTGTTACTATTCATTGCCACATGGTGACTATCTTGAGCAAGATTCAGCTCCCTCGTGGTAACTCCAATCATCTTTTCCTTCCAAATTTTTATCACATGTTTCTTATTGGATTGTCATTATAGTCTATAGGGTGCCAGCCCCATGTGGGAACCTCCAATAACTGTAGGATAGATCACCTTCCACTCAATGTCTCTGCTGTTTGCATTTTGACCACGATGAGACCTCTTTCTGTCCAGAATTTCTCTGTTATGCTTTTAATACAGGGAAAGTTAAATAGATCTCCTCTGGGCAAGAATAGTCATTTACTTGCTGGAATCTCAGCTGGAGACAATTTTTTTCTTCCCACTATACAGTGTCAGGGCACTTCCTGTTTAATGCCACTGAGTTACTTCTCATAACAGCAGCTCATAAGTCCTATTGTTCTGTTATTTCCTTTCCAATACTAGATATACTACTGAATTAGAAAGACAAGCTCAGAAGGCTGTGAGCATAAAAAGAAAGGGTACCAATTCATGTGGTTTCTTTGTTGTGGGGTCCTTTCTGCTATTTACAGATAATTCTATTTACTTGATAATATAATTGCTCAGAGTTTGCTTTCAGTTAACAAGTCTTTATTAATTGAATTCTATAGAGTCTGCTCCCTTTAATGCGTTTTGCAAAATGCCTGCTATTTACTTAGTGTTAAGGAGGAAATGGCTTCTTTCTAATCTGCATGCTCTGTCCTATGTCTGCTTTTTCTCTTTCTGTATAATCAGCAATCTGTTTGTTGTTTACTGCAGCAGTGGAAAGGATTATAATTTGTTCCCTTTAGTGGGAAGAGAAAGTTGCTGATTGGGATCACAGTTGAATATGAATCTTTTATAGGACAGAAATGTGCACAACATGTTTAGTGATTAAACATTCCTCAGAGGGTGGTCTGGTTTACTCATTTTGACTTAAAATCATGTGCATTATACAAAGTTAGTTCAATATTAGGAAAACAATTAGTATATTACTTCCTACCAATAGGTCAGAAAAGTAAAAACAATTTGATAATTTCAATAAAATTAGAAAAATTCTGGAAAAAATTTACACTCATAATTTAAAATCTTTCCAAACACATATGAAATTTCATTAACATATGTTGTTTCTGTAACATCTCAAATCAATGGCTGACTTCATTCTTAATAGTATCCAATTAAAATCAGGTGGAAAACAAAAATGTCTGTTATTATCATTGTTATCTAATTGTTCTGAAAGTGCTAATCAAAGCCATAAGATATGGAACCAAAATAAGAAGTATAATTATTAGAAAGGAAATGCAAAATTATCTTTATTTGCAGATGTTATAGTTATATACTGAAAAACATAGAAAAGGATGAACTTAAAAACCATAAGAATTTATAAGAACCTAAAATAAAATGTACTGATGCAAGATGAAAATACAACCCCCTCCCCTGACCCCATAAGTGACCCACCAAGACAGGCACCATCATCATCATCATCATCATCATTGTTATTATTATTAAAGGTGGTCTCTCAGGGGTCTCCCAGCCAGTGATGCTCTTGCTGTGGATGAATGTGGTGAAGATGGAGCATGTCCTGAGCATCAAGCCACAGCACAAGCTCAAATTACACGTTTCCTTCATCAGAGTTGTCACCATCACCCTAAAACTTGGCAATCTTACAGACCAAATGCATGTTTTAAAGTGAAGAACCAGGCACCACATTGATGCAGAAGGGAAGTTTGATAAATCTGTGATGTTATAGCCTTTCAATTACAATCCCAATGAGAAAAATAAGCACACATTTACAGTCCAACTTGCGTCTGCTCCTGCTGACACCTCTGGTAACAATGGAAGCAGAACGACCAGAGGCAAAACCAGAAGACATGGGTCCAAAACTAAAGGTATGTTTGAATGGCCAGGAGAAAATAACAAGCCACATGTTGTAGAAATCAATAAAACGCATTTACAAGTGCATCACAGACTAAAACACCAACAGTGTCTACGTCTCTCAGTTCTTCATCTTGGGAGGACACTGAAGTTAAGTGATGGATGATGGTAGGACGCTGCAAGAGAACAGTTACAAGATGATGAGCTTCTGTATTAGTTAGCTCAAGCTGCCATAAAAAAACCACTAACTGGGCAGCTTTAAACAACAGACATTTATTTTGTAACAGTTCTGGAGGCTAGAAGTCCATGTTCGTGGTGCCAGTAAATTTGGTTTGTGGTGAGAGCCCTCTTCCTGGCTTGTAGACACCTGCCTTCTTGCTGTGTGCTCACATGGCCTTTCCTTTGTACTCATATGGAGAAAGAGAGAGAGAGAGTGCATGGGAACAGGAGCGGGAGTGGGGGAGAGAAGAAGATCCATCTCTGGTGTCTCTTCCTCTTCTCATAAAGACACCAATTCAATTGGACTAGAGTCCTGCCTTTATAACCTCATTTAACCTTAATTGCCTCCCTAAAGGCCCTATCTCCAAATACAGTCATATGGGGGAGGGGGTTAGGGTTTCAATATATGAATGGGGGGGCACAATTCAGTCTGTAATAGCTTTTTTATATGAGGAAGACAGTGCAGAGCAATAATTCAACTTCTGCTGGAGTCGTAGCTCCTGGCTCTGGGGGGTTTCTTTCTTTACTCTTGGGATAATTATAAGGAAAATCTCCCTGTAGAGGCAGCATGCAAAGGATAGAACATTGGATTGATCAATCTACTATATCTTGAGGTTTAAATATATCTTAATAATGTCTAAAAATTAATGATTGATGATATCTCACAGGTCTTTCCTTCAAATTACCCCTCCCTATACAAAGACACACACACACACAACACAATCTTTTAGACAATTTATTTTTATTTTTAATTTCTTAAAGATTTTATTTATTTATTTGACACACACACAGAGAGCACAAGTAGGCAGAGCAGCAGGCAGAGGGAGAGGGAGAAGCAGGCTCCCTGCTGAGCAGAGAGCCTGATGCGGGGCTCGATTCCAGGACCCTGAGTTAATAACCTGAGCCGAAGGCAGATGTTGAACTGACTGAGCCACCCAGGCACCCCTCTTTTAGACAACTTAAAATGTATAGTAAATTATTTGGGCAGGGGGTGATGAATGATCTTTATTAAATGACAAGGGGAATTGTAAATAATACCACAATGGAGTATTATAAAGATAATTTTCACCATGTGTAGGCCTTGGTACATGTTGCTAGATTACCAAGGTATTCTTCCTTTCATTGTTGATACTGGCCCTTGGGAAGCTGGAATCGAGCATAGAGGAATACACCAATGGTTCATTGACTTCAGAGGTTTCTTTCCCATGTCTTCAATTCTGTTTAAGCCATCAGTTTCATGGCACCGATGAACAGACTCAGAAGCCAAAAAGAATTTCATTGTGGTGATAAGAGACATGCTAGTCGTGAATGAAAGGCATATAGTAACTGATTTACCTAGCGCATTGAAATTTTGCTGCTTTGTTTTCTGAAAGGGGACCAATTTGGTCTGTTGGTACATATAGTAAAATTGAACTGAGATCAAGAGATGTTTAATGCCTGGTTATTTAATGTATTTCATTTGGTAGTTTTTTTTTTTTAATTGTCACAAGATTACAACTAATGCTGTGGCTTAAACTCATGTGTCTTAATAAATGCCATTGGGTTAAGTTGGCATTGCTGCTGAGAGCTGTGCTGGCCCCTTATCTCTACATTGTTGTGGAAGTTATGATTTATTTAAATGTTGGAAAACAGGTTTAAAGATATGTTTTTCCATGTAAGTAAATAACATTTTTCATAGGAAGGGATGTACTTAGTAACAACAATCAAATCTAGATTATCCTTTCACTGAAGAAGAGTCAGAAACTGAACCTAAGCAAAAGCATATACTGTTTTTTCACAACTCCTAACCACCACTTATACTTCTAGCACACTTACCCCCATATCCAGGGCCTTTAGTTTGGAATCATGAAGAGTGATTCAGGCTGCAGAATGGTGAGGAGAGAAGGTAACAAGCTTTAGGTAGAGGAAGAGAGGAGGGGAAAATGGGGAAAGACTCTTCAGGTAATCCAGAAAATAGTCACTGAGACTATGAATATGAACTTTTTTATGATGTAAAAGGCCAGTCCAATTCTGTTTAATTATGTATCATCTTAAAATTAAAAAAAACATAAAGCTTCAAAACGGAGTTCTTTTTGTCACATTTGCTAAATTGGAGTGCTTACTGTTGCTATTATTTTGTCATCAGAAAGTTGAGTTTAAAATAAGCTTCATCTGTGAAAGATATATTTCATGACTGAATGGCATTTTCTTTGGTTGACTTTAGCTGCGGGTATGAAAACAACACAACTAAAAATCTTTTTAAAAATGCACAATCAGGGATGCCTGGGTGGCTCAGTCGGTTAAGCATCTGCCTTCGGCTAAGGTCATGATCCCGGAGTCCTGGGATTGAGGCCTGCGTCAGGCTCCCTGCTCAGTGGGGAGTCTACTTCTCCCTCCACCCTTCTCCTCCCCTTCTCTGCTCATGTGTGCTCTCTCTCTCTCTCAAGTAAATAAATACAATCTTAAAAAAAAGAAAATAGATTTCTCAAAAAAGCAAGATCATTAGCCTTTCCACATTTCACCATTATAAATAAATGCATACATACAACAATAAATAAAAAAATAGATAATGTGGAAACTCATTTTCAATCCCAATGAAAAGATAAACTACAAAAGAATAACCTTAATATTAGAAAAATATGTGAAGATCATATGAGGAAAACTGTAACACTCTACCTAAATAGTTTTATTTTTGATGATTTTATTTATTTGAGAGAGAGAGAGAGAGAGAGAGAATGGGCACAGTGGGGGGCAGAGGCAGAGGGAGAGGGTGAGGGAGAAGCAGACTCCCCACTGAGCAAGGAGCCTGATGTGGGGCTTGATCCCAGGACCCCAACACCATGACCTGAGCTGAAGGCAGATGCTTAACTGACTGAGCCACCCAGGCACCCCTCTACATAAATGGTTTTTAATAAAAAGAGATGCTTATACTAGGAAGAATAAATAGCTCTAAGGTGTCAAGTCATTCCTAAATCAATTATAGTTTTCACGAAAATTCCAATGAATATTTTCCATGTTGAAAAATGTTTCTAAAGGTACTCTGAAAGAATAAAAAGTTAGTGTAATAGAACAGAAAATCCAGAAATAAGTCCACAATTATATGGTCAATTATCTTTGACAAAGGAGGAAAGAATATCCAATGGAAAAAATCTCTTCAACAAGTGGTGTTGGGAAAACTGGACAGCAACATGCAAAAGAATGAAACTGGACCACTTTCTTACACCATACATAAAAATAAATTCAAAATGGATGAAAGACCTAAATGTGAGACAGGAAACTATCAAAATCCTGGAGGAGAACACAGGCAGCAACCTCTTTGACATCAGCCTTAGCAACTTCTTACTAGACACAGCTCCAGAGGCAAGGAAACAAAAGCAAATGAACTATTGGGACTTCAAGATAAAACCTTCTGCACAGGAAAGGAAACAATCAATAAAACTAAAAGGCAACTTTGGAATGGGAGAAGATATTTGCAAATGCCATATCTGATAAATGGTTAGTATCCAAAATCTATAAAGAACTCATCAAACTCAACACCCAAAAAACAAATAATCCAGTTAAGAAATGGGCAGAAGACATGAACAGACATTTTTCCAAAGGAGACATACAGATGGCCAACAGACACATGAAGAGATACTCATCACTTATCAGGGAAACACAAATCAAAAATACAATGAGGTATCACCTCACACCTGTCAGAATGGCTAAAATTAACAACACAGGAAACAACAGGTGTTGGCAAGGATGCAAAGGGACCCTCATGCACTGTTGGTGGGAATGCAAACTGGTGCAGCCACTCTGGAAAACAGTATGGAGGTTCCTCACAAAGTTAAAAATAGAACTACCTTATGATCCAACAATTGCACTACTAGATGTTTAACTAAAGGATATGAAAGTGCTGATTCGAAGGGACACCCCAATGTTTATAGCAGAAAATAGTGTTTTTTTAAAGAGAGAGATTAATTCATTCAGTAAATCCATACAGCAAATTGGATTTGATAATATATAGGTGACAGGTGGCTTTGATCAGTGTAGGTTTGGTGCAGTGGTATGAATGAGCATCTTATCATAGTGGGTTAAGAGAAAATGGAAGTTAGAGAATGAACATCAACAACTATGTTGAGTAGATTTGTTATAAAAAGGAGCAATCATGGCTGGTGGAGAAATTTTATCTTTTTTTTTTTTTCAAGAAAGGAATTATTATAGCATGTTTTTTGTTTTGGTGGGAATGATCCAGTAGAGAAGGAAAAATTAATGATGCAAAAGAGAAAAGACATAATAGTCTTTGAACACACTGACAGTGGCTGGGATATTAGGCAAAAATAGGACTTTCTTAAATCCATGACAAAGGGTTATGGTTGGTTATATGATAAAATAAGATAAAAAAGAACAATAAATTAGTATAGATAAGGAAAGGGTAATTCTTTGTTAATAGTATATACATTCATTAATGAGAAAAAAATGTACACTTGTTAAATGTCTGATGGATAACCAAATAAATAAATTATGGTAAGTTTATTACAATAGTATTCAATTATTTTAAATAATGAGTACAAATGCATTACCATGACCAAAACATACCATTCCTAAATATACGTGATTAAGACTAAGGAACAAAAAGCAAGTTTCAGAACTATATTCACTGTACTATCTCACTTATTTAAAGAAACAAGGAATGCATATAACATTTTTGTATATATTCGGAAAATACTTGGAAAAATGCACAACAAACTTCATAATGATCACATGGAGGGAGGGTGAGAGAATGTCTGCATTGTACATTGGATCTTTCTGTGCCATTTGAATTTTTTAACAGAAGCATCTGTTGAATTTATAATTAAGACATGTTAAACAAATCAAAAAGAGATATACTGATAGGTTTTACCCATGTATATAAAATTAAGATTTCCCACAAAATTAAGAAGGAAAAATGAACTAGAAACACACACACACACACACACACACAAAGACACTAATAGTTAAAATGAACAAATTGGGGGGCGCCTGGGTGGCTCAGTCATTAAGTGTCTGCTTCTGCTCAGGTCATGATCCTGTGGTCCTAGGATCAAGCCCCGCATCGGGGTCCCTGCTCAGCCAGGAGCTTGCTTCTCCCTCTCCCGTTCCCTCTGCTTGTGTTCCCTCTCTAGCTGTGTCTCTCTCTCTCTCTCTCTCTGTCAAATAAATATTAAAAAAAATAAAAATAAAGAAAATGAACAAATTTCGTGAGTAGTAATTAATGCATTCAACATTAAAATATATCTGTTCATTAGTTGGTTACTATGTATCTAACATTTTTAGATAGAGTATATGCAAATATGAGCATGAAACATTGTTCTCAAGGAGCTTCCAATCTAGTGGAAGAGACAGAAGAGTAAATACGAAATTCTGATTCAAAGTGATAATGCATATGACATGAAAAGGATGGGCAGACATAGAGAACAAATGTACCCTGAATTTCTAAATACATGTACTAAGCTGAGACCCAACAGGCAAGTGGGAGTTATCCAGAGAAGAAAGGACATTCCAGGTAGCAACAATAGCAAGTGCAAAGGCCCAGAACAAGTAAAAGTGTCACATGCTGAGAAAACTGCAAATCAGTTTCATTAATGTGTTCCCAACATATATCACAATGCCTGACACATAATACCTGTTTCATAAATATTTAACTGAATGAGTTTGACTGAGCATAGGGTCACATTTGGGGAAAAGGAGAGGTTGCAAATATTTCATACAAATGACAAGCAAATTCAAGAAAAATATATCAATTAAAATAAAATAATAACAAGGTACCATTTAATTTGCCAAAACATTAAAACAAAAGGAGACACCCAGTATGATTGAGAGTGACATCGAACTGCCGACACTCTTGTGCATTTTCACATGTTGAACACTTGAAGAAGGAAAGTTTTGCAAAATAAATCAAGAGCTTTAAAAATGTACATGCTTCTGGGGTGACCGGGTGGCTCAATTGGTTATGCATCTGACTCTCGATCTCAGCTCAGGTCTTGATCTCAGGGTTGTTGGTTCAAGCCCTGCACTGGGCTCCATGCTTGGCATGGAGCCTACTTAAAAAAAAAACATGTACATGCTTCTCATCTAACAGTTCTTCTCTTGGGTAACTCTCCTGAAAAACTTTTAGTTCCACCAAAAACATGCCCAAATCTGTGTACAAATATACCAATTTCCACAGTACTTCCAGTAAGTCAGAAGTAGAAATAACCTGTCCTAACAGTGAAGAATATTCAAGTTAATTATCCATTCTGCATCATTAAAAAAGATACGTAAGGAAAGTTTAAAGTTCTCAGGAAAGACCTTTGTTGTGATGTAAAAATGTAAATTATAAAAATGAGAAGCATACTTTTTTTTTTTAAATGAGGTGCTGTAGAGTAGAGGAAATGCAGCAAAATGTTGACTGTAGTGATGTTAGATGGGAGAACTACAAGTGATACTTTTTCTTCTACCTCTCTGTAATTTCTAAGTTTAGTATAAGAAAACCACCACATGAACTAAAAAAAATTTTAAATATGTACTAATTATCCTAAATTGAAAATATATAGACTTCTGTGAAGCCATTTAGAAATGGTATCTTAAAGCCTGGAATATGGAATAGTGGCTTTGATAGCTCTGTTCTTTTCATGTTAGTTTTGTCAGCTTCCCAAAATTAATTTAAAGGTAATCCTTTAAAATTAAAATAGGATTAGCCAAAACTGTTTATTCATGGGGAAAAGGGTGAAGGAGAGCCAGTTAGAATGAGTCTGGCTTTGTAGGCAGCCTTTCTAGAGAGGAAGCTCCATAAATCATGAGATACAGAGTTCCTAGGGGCCTGTGGAAAGAAAGGACAGCCAGTATGGGGATTGCATGACATTGCAATATGGTAAAAGCAAGAATGATTTACTATCTAGGTTTTAACTAATTTAGATTCAAATCTTCCAGGAAACCGATTTTCAGTAATGATTATGTCAGTTATGAGTTTTTCTTTATACAAGGTTGAATTTTTGACCACTTTATTTTCTCTCTTTATCCCGGCATAAAATTCCAGTAATGGGGGTACAATTTCAGGTGAATGAATTGTACATTGTTATTGTATAGTTCTCTTTGTCTAATAAAAAATAAACTTCTTCTTGGTACTAAGAGTTCTTTGTATATCAAGGAAATTAGCCCCTTGTTTGGCAAATATGTTGCTTATTTGCTCTCATTTGATCATTTATCTTTTGACTTTGTTTACAGATTTTTTTTTTTTGCTATGCAGAAATTTCTAATGTATCATTTTCTTAAGCTATACTCATGTGTGCAGAAAATAAAAAGATACTATTTTCCTTTGTTTTTGAATACCTTAACTTCACTTATATTTCCAGCAATCCTTCTGTTCCCCTCTCGTTGCACGTGATAAGAGATGAATTTTATTCACTTATATAAATCCAATCATTTCAAGTTTAAACTATGACAACTCAGGACTTCCTTCACTCCCCAACCTGAAGAGGCATATAAGTTCTGGGGGTCTTGTAGAGGGTCATGGTGTTGGGGGAATGTGATTAGTCCCTCAGCTGGGTTCTGTTCACGTTTGCATCTGTTGGGATGGCTATTAACACCCACTGATGGTTGGCCTCACTAAAATGGCTGTGGTCCCTAGTTGTACAGTATAGTCCATGCTGCCATCTGCTGGTGTTTCCTCTTGTTTACAACTGTGATGCCTCTTCAGGTCCCCCAGATCACTCTGGAAACTGACAGCTGTATACTTTTAAGGATAGTTTCATCTTTTCTTTTACTCTCTGGGGCTACAGAAAGTTGGTGGGATTGTCTCAGCTTCTTCATACAGCCATCCCAGTTGCTCTCATTCTACCGTGATGATGCCAACGAGGACTCCTGCGAAGAACACTCCCACTCAGAGTTCCAAATAGGAAGTGAGGTATGGGTCTTTTCTCCTCTTAGGTCTTAACCTTCTTTCTCCTACCCTTCAGAGAATTTTTATTTCATTTTGGGAAAACGAAAATTGACTTATTGTTCTCTATATTTTTTGCCTTAAATCTGGGCCATAGAAAGGCCAAGAAATTGACACAATTCTCTTTGACTACCCTGAGGTTGTCTTCCCTCTTTGTGTCAATGAAGACCTTGTGTTTAGTTCTGATGCTTGGATTAACACTGTGGGGCAAAGGAAGCATAGGAAATAATATACCTACTTGAATTTAATGATATCATCCTGCACCAGTTTTTATGTAGTAAAATTTGTCTATCCTCCTGCTCTTGCTTCTGGTTATGGTATTCTAAGGTCTTTTTCACCTCAAGATTTTGCAGAATTTTATCTGTATTTTCTTCTAGTATTTTTATAGACTCAACATTTTAAACATTTAAATCTTGGACTTACCTGGTATTTATTTTGGTGTACACAGTTAAGACAAGAACCCAGTTTACTAATCTCTCATTTTTTAAAAAAGATTTATTTATTTATTTGAGAGAGAGAGAGACCATGTGTGAGCAGGGGGAGGAGCAGAGGGGGAGGGAGAGGAAGGGGAAAGAATCTCAAGCAGACTCTGGGTGGAGCCCGACACGGGGCTCCTTTTCACAACCCTGAGATCATGACCTGAGCCAAAACCAAGAGTCCGATGCTTAACTGACTGAGCCACCCAGGGGCCCAGTTTACTAATTTCTCAAAATGACACTGTGGTAACATACTGGTTTGGATTTCTTGGAGCAAGATTTAGCTTGAAGTGCTCCAAGATACCAGAAATAATCATTAATTTCATGGCTGAACCTGTCTTTAGAAGTTAGAATAGTGGTTGTCACCTTTGTTTGCCTATTGGAACATGTAGGGATATTTAAAAATACCAGTAAGTTGGTCTTAACCCATGATTGTAAAAATCTTCCTTGATGATTCCAATACAGTTATATTTGAGAACTATTAGGTTACAAGCCTATCTTTATGGCAAAAGAGAGCATAAGTGAAACCCATGTGACATTTATTTTCCTATAGAGCAGGGTAGAATGTGCATCCCAATCACCTGGAGGGCCTGTTGAAACCCAGGTTGCTGGGCCCCACTCTCAGAGTTTCTAATTTAGAAAGTCTGGAGTGATGCCTAAGAATTAGCATTTCTAACAAGTTCCTGGTTTATACTGATGTTGCTGGTCCAGAGGCCACAATTTGAGAGGAGCTGCAATAGGGTATAGGAAGGACTTTTGGGAGAAAATAATTCTTGTCTTTTTATTCGGCAGAAGTTACTTGCATCTACATTTAAACTAGTGCTTCTCATTTCCCGTTTGAATTTTTAAAAAAGATTGTAAATAAAAAATTATATATGCAGAATTTATTATTTATGTATACTTATTTAAGAAATTATTTAAGATGCAATGAAATAGAATATAAAAATGGAAAGAAGGGTAGAAAATTGGAACATGAGTTAAATACTGTTTGGAAAGATAAAATTAAAAGGTAATGTACATATGCTGATGTTGGCCTATAAATTTGGCTAAGCTTTCTAGCAGTGAACATTAAACAAGGAAACAAAATCATGACAGGATTTATAGTGCTCCTGAGATGAAAACAAGCCAGGTGCTTCAGATAAAAATACTTATCCCTATTCTGACATCACAGGAAACTTTCAAAGATGTTGCTGTACAACATTGGGCATAACATCTTCTCTCATCATTATCGATGTAATGAAGGCATATGTTCTGTTGATCAAAATTTAGGCTCAATTAGTAATGTTAATATACTAGGTCATTTGGTCACTAGGTCATTTGGAGTTTTTTTTTCTTAATGAGTTTCAGAGTGTATTTACTAAGGTGGTACCCCCGTGTGAAGCATTGATGTCTACCAGAATGCAGTAGAAGCAATGATAAAATGGGCAAATATGGTATTTTTCAGCGTTGATAGTCTCAGTTTGTTGGAGTTTGAGTCAGAGATAAACTTTAAATTGTTCTGGGTCTTGGTTCTTACTTTGGTTATTCTAAAGTCTGGTCACAGAATTTTTTGAGGATCTGGTGATAACTAAACATCTTCTTCATAGAAAATAATATATATTGAGCATCATCATTATTCACAAATTCCAAATTTATGAATTTGCTTACTCAGTAAAAGGATTTGTAACCCAAAAGTTGATACTTGAAGTCCTTTTCTGGCCTTTCTCAGGCATGTGCCTGTGCAAAGCAATGAAAAACTTGAGTTGCCTGATGTGGATGTTCCTGGCTGAGGTTAATAAGACAGAGCTTTGCTTTCTTGTTTCAGGTTTCAAACTATAAACAAGTATCAGTTTCACACACCATGTTTTTCACTCTTTTGTGCTTTTTGTTGTGATTTCACTATTTAAAATGTTCCCAAGCATAGTGCTGAAGTGCTTTTCTAAGCATGAGAAGTCTGTGATATGCCTTATGGAGAAAATGTGTGTTAGATATACTTAAGACAGGCATGAGTTATAGTGATGTTGGCCATTAGTTCAATGTTAATGAATTAACAATAAATAATAAATAAAGTGTCTTTAAACAGAAACACACATAAAACAAGGTTATATATTAATCAGTTGACAAAAATATTGTGACTACAGGCTTGCAGAAATCTATCTTTATTTTCCCAAGGAAAGAAATTCTTCGTTTTCCTTACGAGCAATGAATTAGTATTCACTAATTCTACATTCTCAGTGACATTATGAAATATAACCATGGCAAGTATCAAAAATTGACTGTATATACCCCAAATTTGCCTTCAGATTTTTTAAAGGATTTATGAAGTCTCTCCATGTATGTTGGTTAAGAGCCCTTGATGAAGAATGGATGTTCTGAGTATATTCAGAGCTATCTTGCATAAGTGATTTTTCCACTCAATAGATTTTTTTATAAGGTTTATTGGTTCTAAAGCCAGACTGCTTTAGAACAAATATGGGGTTCAAATAATGTCATTTACTAGCTATGTGGTCTTGGGCAAATTTCTTAGCCCAAGCTTCCTTATCTGTGAACTAAAGGAATTAAGAAAAGGAATTGGAACATCTATGATATTGCTAATACCTTAAATTGATTGATTGGATATTGACCAGAGAAATACAGGAATAATTAGAATTCTCATTACTCATCAGGGAGGAGGTTAAATAGAGAACAGTAGGCTGCACATATTAAAAAAATAAAGCACTCCATTTTTACACCTTAATGAGCATAAGACTTCTCATTTAAACTGTTTACCATTCAGCTCCACATGGTTCTGTTCACAAATGAGTTTGGTGGGAACTAATAACTGAAAGAACAGCCCACAGGGAAGCAAATTCTCATTCCCCAGCTTTGGGTTGAAAATAATCATGCTACAAAGTAGCTGGGTTTTAAAAGGAAGAAAAAAGGGTTAGCAGCCAATAGAATTAAAAATATTAAAGGGAGAGTTAAAAGATTAAGATAAAAGGCTAAAGGAAAGGCAAGAAGCTTAGAGATTATAAGATAAAAAAGCAAAAGGAAAACTCACTAAAAGCAGATAAGCATTTGTGCCCAAGACAAAGCTCGAGGTGTGTCTAGTTTCCTGAGGGGTTGGGTCCCCCATTGTCATCATGATGTCCACTACTCTCTGATAAACAGTTCTACAGAAATCTGTAGTAACAAAGTGCAGGACCACCCAGTTCATGCAAATGGAGGGCTTTAGGCCATGCAGCAATTTATCTCAGCTAAATGGAACACACTGATAAAATAAATACAACAGTGAAATAATTCTGCTGTACTAGAAAAGTTTTAAGTTTAGCGACCTTCAGGTTTGTTCTTCTTTAATATTACCTTGGTTATTTTTGGTTCTTTGTATTTTAATAAAAAATTTAAAGAATTCACTTATCAATTTCCCGTTGGAGTGTTTGAAATGTAATCTGTAGATTACATTTAATTGATGATAATTGACCTCTCTATAGTATGTCTTTAAATACATGAACATGGTATATTCCTCCATTTATTTAGTACTTGAAATTCTGCCCATAATATTTTGTAGTTTTCAGTACAGTAGTCTTACACATTTTATGTTAGATTTATTTCTAGGTATTTGATGTTATTTAAGCTCTTATAAATAGTATTGTTTTAAAATTTCATTTTACAAGTGCTTATGGCTTGTATATAGAGAAAACAATTGAACATTTATTTATTTATTGAACAACTGACTTTTTAAATATTAACCTTGCTTTGAGTGACCTGGCTAAATTCACACATTGTCTCATAGCTTCCAGATTCTTTTGGGCCTTCTAACACTTTATTATTTTTGCTATGAATTGTAGCACCATTAATTTTTTCTAATTCTTACAATTCTTACAACTTTTATTTCCCTTTCCCTCTTCCCATTCTTGCTCTTGCCCTCTCTCCTTTCTCCTATTCTTTTTCCTCTTCCTCCACCTCTTCTTCCTCTTTCTTCTTACCTTTTTGGACTGCGTACAAACTCCAGTTCAATGTTGAATAGAAAAGGTGATAGTAAGCCTCTTTGTCATGTTTCCAGTTTGAGGGGAAAGCTTTCAATATTTTGCCATTAAGTACATCGTATATTAAAATTATGTATGTATGCTCATCAGAAGACATCTTTAAGAGAGAGAAAGTGCAGTGACAGAATGGGAGATATTTTTAATACATACTTCTAACAAAGGTCTCCTATATAGAATAAAGGACTCCTATAAATTCATAAAATGCAGATAACTTAATTGAATAAATGGGCACATTTGAGCAAGTACTTCACAAAAGAGGCTATCCAAGAAGCCAAAAGACACATGAAAAGATGAGTACATTTGTGAGTCATCAAGGAAATAGAAATTAAGATCACAATGTAATAGCACTACATATCCACTAGAAGGGCTAAAATGAAAATGACAGACAGTAGCAGGTGTTGATGAGAATTTAGAGCAACTTAAATCTCATGCACAGCTGGTGAAAATGGAAAATGGTAAAACCACTTTAGAAAACTGTTTGACAGCATCCATCAAAGCTCAACATATACATATTACTTATGCAATAATTATATACTCAACAGAAATGTTTACGTATGATTATTAAAGTACATGCACAAGAGTGTTTATAGAAGCATTGTTATATCTGAAAACTGAGAAATGGATCAAATGTCTATCAATAGAATGAGTAAATATATAATATATACTTAATGTAAGTATTATATATAGTATATTATAAAGTAATGGGAAGAAGAAGCTATTGCTACATAACTTTGGACTCAGTGGAATATATACTGATTTCTATTTACATAAAAGGTTTCTATTTACATAAAATTCAAAAGCTGACAAAACTAACCTATAATATTAGAAGTCATTGTGAAGAATAGTACCTAGAAGAAGGCATGAGGGGGTTCTAGAGTGCTGGTAATAATAAATATCTTGATCTGGAGGTTGGCTACGTATATGTGTGTGAAAGTTCATTGAGCTGTATATTTGTGGTTTTTGCACTTTCCTGCATGTATTATACTTTAGTAAAAGCAATAATGAAAACAAACTCAAAGCCTAAGGGATTGAATAAGGCTATTTGATTAAAAATGACAAAGCTGTCATAAATGTCTAGTGTACCTCAAAGGAAAAAGTAATGCATATCTAAAGATGTCTAAAATTTATAGGTTGCAAACCTTAGACCTCCGTCAAAGATCTTGATGGGAAGACTTTGAGAGACTACTACTCCTTATGCCCCAGAATAGACATGCACCACGATACACATTTGTGGGGAGAAGCAACTAGTATAGACAGGAATATCTGCATTCTCACACCATTAACCAACTTCAGAGTCCATGCTAATTCCCTCACCCAGAATACTTCAGCAGGACAGTTTCCACATTGAATTCCATTCATCCCATAGCATTCTTTTCATAATATATGGTCAATTATTGGGTCCTAATTTAGAACTAAATCTACTTTTGTCAGCCACAAACACATGGCCAAATGAATTGTCCACTGGCTGATGAACTTGATTGCTTTAATATTTCTATTTCCTTTTAAATGAGGAAGAACAAGCCTCCTGAGGTAAGAGATACAAAGATTTCTGAGTTTGGTGTCAGCATGATTACAGGATTTTCACTATCTATTTCTCAGACTGCTGATGTAATGACGAGTAAAATATGAAAATAAGGGCAAACATATAGCATCTCTGAAAACTAGGAAAGGTCCATGAAAACAGCAGACAGGTCAAGACTAGAGGCCATGGTTGAAGGTTGACTCACCAATTCACTACGAGAAAATGAGTCCGTATTCCCAGGATCACCCTGAAGAATACTACCAACATTGCCTAATAAGAGGAGATGAAATATAGAGACAAAAGCAAAACACAGAGGCAATAAAGAAGCACAATACTGCGTGTACTTCTTTTTATTGATTTGGATCAACCACATTTGAAAGCATAAATTCTCTCTCTCTCCTCTTTATCTGTGATTTGAATCATGTTTTGTAGACTGACTGATATCATATTGTTCACCTAGGCTGGAATTTTTTTCCCCCTCAATCTTTTTTGTTTTCTCTCTGTTCTTCAGTTTGGATATTTTTTATTGATTTGTCTTAAATGTCATTGACCCTTTATTCTTCTATATTCAAACTCTTGATAAGGTAACCCAGTGGATTTTTTATTACATATATTGTATTGTTCACCTCTAGAACTTTATATTGCTCTTTATATATATTTATAGTTTCTCTTCTGAAAGACTTCACCTCTTCATTTATTCTATCAATACATTTCTTTATATCCTTAATCATATTTATAATAGTGATTTTAATGTCCTTATGTGATGATTTCAATATCTAGGTCATCTCGTTTTTTTTTTCTATTGATTACTTTTTATCTAATTATGTTTTCTATTTTTCTGCTTCTTTGCAGGTCCAATAATCTTAGATTGTAGGGTGGATGACAGATTGTAGGGATTCTTGATAATACTGGTTTCTTTTTAAGAATATTGAATTTTGTCCTGGTTGGCAGTTAATTTACTAGATCTTCTTGAATCTGTCACTTTTATATGTTTTGTTTAAACTTTATGTTTTATTTTGTTTCTGTTTTATCTTTAATCTCAGGGTGTGGTTCTATTTCTAGTACTTGATCTTTACTTCTATATTTTCCATTTCTGGGGCCCCAGTTGAATGCCTAAAGGCTTCAATGAGATTCCTTTACTCTGACACAGTCAGTACTCCAATATATCCCAGCACTGCAAAACTTCCAAGTGTCTTCTCTTTTCATCTCTTAACTTTGAAGCAGCTTCTTTCTATTAGGCTTTTTGAAATCTTTCTCTGTAGATGTACAGCTTAGACCTTGGTCAAAGACTCAAGAGTAATCTCCATGACTTCTGGGTCTCACATCTGTGTATCTCATATATCTCATTTTTTTTTACTGTCTTGAAAACTCTACTTCCTTTAAGTGCCCTGAAACCCAACTTCTGCTTCATCAACTTAGCAAGACTGCTTCTCTGCTTTGGCTCCATATCTCTTAGCTATGATAGCTAGTGTGTTTCTAGGTAGAAAGCCTAAGTGATTATGGTATTTATCTCACTTTGTTTCTCTTCCTTCAAGTTCTATCCTGCCTATTGTGCAATGCCTAGAAACTATTGCCTTGTATGTTTTGTCTTATAAGTTCATAGTCACATAGCATGGGTGTATGTAAGGAGTAAATCCAATATCAGTTTTTCTATCATTATTTGAAACAGAAGTTAATTAGATTTTTAAAGAAAAGAAGATGTAGAGTGTTACATTTCACGATATTAAAACACATTATAATATTACAATAATTAAAACAGTGCTGTACTGACTCCAGGATGGATAGATCATATTAAGACAGTGATGTACTGTACTCATATAAACTTTCAATTCTGTATTCAACAAATATTATGAAGCATCTAGTACGTACCCTGTTTCTTGATACACTCATTATGTTGATTTATATCATTTTTGTTTTATTGCTTCTTCCCAGAGTGTTCTCATTGTGGCTTTATATGTGGCAAAATATGTGAGACTTTATATGCCTGAGAACATAAAGCTCTTCTTTTTCAATATCTTAAATATACTACACCTCTGTCCTCTACCTCCGGTGGTACTGTTGAGAGATTTGATGTCAATCTGACTTTTGTTTTGTTTGTAGGTGATCTACTCTCTTTCTTTACATACTTTTATAATTTTAATATTGTCTTTGTTATTCTTAAATTCCATGATCACTAAGATGTAATTCCCCTAAATTTTTGTGGGTTTTATTTTCACCCTCTGGCCTGCTAGTATCTTCCCCATGTATGTAGGGTACTGACTCCTTCCTGCTCACTAGGTCCAATTATCATCAATGTTTTGGACCAGTATGATGGAAGAAGTGAAGGAAGAAAGAGATGATCAGGTTCTTTCCCTGTGGTCTATGTTTTGATATAAGTCTGATGAGTTTATATACCCCTTTGGTAAGACTATGAAGGTATATTGCTGGCCTTGCCAACTGAAAGAAACATCTTTCAGATGGTCTTTATAAACCATTAGAATAAGAATAAAAAGCCTTGACCTGATCAACAGTTGCATACTAGGTGTCAGGGGATATATTGACTTGTTTAAGCAATGAAACCACATCTGCAGCTATAATTTGAGTCACCACCACCTGACTGCACTTAAGATAATTCACTTATATTCTCCAAAAGTAATCTAACTTCTGCACAGGCCAAATAGGCAGGCTGAATTGGAATGTGGCAGGAAGGAATTTAATACTAAATGTTGGTGAAAATGGAAGATGGGGTGCTTTGTGACTATATGGGCATATATGCTTGCACAGCAATTTGGGAAACCAATCTAGTAGTATGCAGTCAAACTGCACTCTGATCCAACATCATAATCACATATATATGATTTTATATGTATGTAAAAAATTATATATATGTATAAAATGTTATGTACAAAATGTACAATATGTTATTTATGTTCCAGAGATATTCTTTCATAAATTTATGAGGGATAGAGGCAGTTAAGAATTCTGAAAATATAGCTCTTGGAGACTTTAGTACATAGATGCTATTAAAAGTCACATGTGAGATCACATAGAGACAGAAGGAAGTCTTTGAATACAGTATGCTAGCATTTTGACTTTCATTGTTAAATCTGTGCAAATTGAAAGAAAGAAAAGGCTAGGAGAATGTATACCACAATGTTAAAAATGGTTACCTCAAGTGAAAGGAGTTAGTAATTGTAAGTTCTAGATTTTTTCTTATTTTCACTTTGATGACATATTTTTAGGTAATAGCGATAGGAAAACTGTCCTAATATATTGTAAAATCACGAAGCAGTATGCAAACTATATGTATAAAATATGCGTGTAAAAAAAGCCTAATGGAAATATGCCAAATGTTAACAGCTTTTATCTTTGAGTATTATTATCATTTCATTTTCCCCTTTATTTTTTTTATAATAAATACATGTTCTTTGTGACATAAAATAATCATTATAATTTTAAAATGTTTGTACCATTTGATGAAGTTTAGAACACTTTATAAAGGTATTAAATGAACTAATAAATATTTATAAAGATTTATTACAGAAAGAATTGGAATTATCCTATTAAAAAGAAGAAATAATTATAAATATCTATGAAGCAGAAATACTGAAACTATTTAAATTTGCTTTGCACATATTTAGTATTAAATATTGATAAATCATTTGATATGTTTTCAAGTTTAAAAAGCAGATTAAAATACGATATAATTCTGATTTTGTAAAACATATGCATTCATACACCAAAAAAATATGCTAGGAGGATACATCAGAAAAAAAAAGAAACTTGAGGCTTTCAGTAGTTATTTTCTGAAAGCTGTTTAAGAAATGTTTTCACTTTTGAAGAAAAGCAATCAGCTATTGAGATTTAAATAAATCTGTAATATAGGCAATTAAAAAGTATGTCATTTTGCCGTACTGGTGTTTGCTTAGTGGAGGAAAAGATGATGATGCTAACCTGGTCATTTCAGCTCAGATTGACACTATGTGTTGCATAGTAATTATATGTTTCATCTTCAAGTATCTAAGCAAACACTATCTATAGTAAGTGTATGTTTCAATTTGTTACAGATGCTTCTGTATCAAAAATGTTTATGTGAAAAAATTTATAGAATATTTGAAAAAAAGTTGCGTATTTATTTGTGCTCCTTTTAAGTCATTTAATCTGATATATATTCATTCTTTAGATTATAACCCTTTCCTTGGGCCTTTAAAGGAACTTATTCAAAATGTGTGTAAATATTTTGTTCTTTAAAATTTGTTGTCTCATCCAGAAACCTTGGATCCTTATTTTCTATTGAACAAAATCTAAACACTTTATCCTGAGATTCAAAACTCTCTAGAGTCAGGTCCCAATACACTTAAAAAAAAAATATATATATATATATACATACATATATATATATGTATATATATATACACATACATACATACATACACACACATATATACATATATAATATAAATATAAATCTTATATATATTCAAAATCTTTTATACTTTATACTCTTAAAATCTTGTATATATATATATATGTATATATGTGAAAAAATATATATTTTTTCCTTCCTCCACCCCAAATGCCCTACATTCTTTCCATAGCAGTATACTCATCATTTTCTGAACATACTGCATTTTCCATGTCAGTTTCTTAGCCCAGAATATCCTTACTCTATATCTCCACCTGTCAAAATTTTACCCGTCTTCCAAGAACTATCTTATGTCATCTGCTCCACAAAGCTTTCTCTAATTTTAGATTATGCTCATTATTCAGGTATTTTAAGGTATTTAAAAAATATTTTTGCCCAAGAGGGTGGATTTTTCTAATAAGTAACATCAGTGTTTGTAGCTTCTCTTCAGATAAGTGACTCTCTTCAAAAACAAAAGAACAGTAATTAACATAATGTTAATTTTTCTTCTCTTTGGTGAAAACTTGCAACTTTGTCATACATGTTGGTGGTTTTCATGAGCATGTAGGAAACATTTTAATTCACTGGGATGTATGTCTTACAACGAGGCAAAGAGGAAGAAATCCAGCTAGATGGCTATCCAACATGACATGATCTTTATGGCTGCAGAACCAGAAACCTGAATATCATGCGTATGATGTGCCACTCTTCTAGAAGTATCTTCAGGGAAGATTTGGCATGAGATCTAGCTACTAAAATCATTCGTACATTCTTACTATGTTAGGAGTATAGCAACCACATAGTTGTGGGATAAAGTACACCTTCATTCTTCATGTCAAAGATAGGAATATTTTTCTTCATTTGTCCTGGAAATGAATAATTGTAGTTGGCAGATCCCTACAACTGGAGGCATCCTGAAATGCCTAAGTAGATCCCAGGTATCCTCAGTTTGGAAGCTCAGGTCTATGACTTTCTAAGATGACTTCTAAAGATTTGTGATGGTGAAATTTTAAGGACTTTCTGTAGTAAGTGGAAGTCAGGGCTCTGTGGTTTTCACAGCTTTTCCAGAATCGATCTAGCTCAGTTCCACCTCCAGCCCATTCCAGGCAGTTAGCCCTATAATGAAAGAAGCTCTAAGGATAAGGGAAAGAATGATTCTTTTATTCTGGATATTTTTATTGTCCAGTCACTTCATAACCTAATGATTCAAGATTAATGAATAATTGCTAAATATCTTATCCTCAAAAGAGACATTTTAAATAGTTAATCATTTTGAATTTTGTTTGTATGAAATTATAGGCCTTTTTAAAAAAATTTTTTATTGTTATGTTAATCCCCATACATTACATCATTAGTTTTTGATGTAGTGTTCCATGATTCATTATTTGTGCATAACATCCAGTGCTCCATGCAGAACATGCCCTCTTTAATACCCATCACCAGGCTAACCCATCCTCCCCACCCCCCTCCCCTCTAGAACCCTCAGTTTGTTTTTCAGAGTCCATCGTCTCTCATGGTTTGTCTACCCCTCCGATTTCCCCCCTTCATTCTTCCCCTCCTGCTATCTTCTTTTTTTTTTCTTAACATATATTGCATTATTTGTTTCATAGGTACAGATCTGAGATTCAACAGTCTTGCACACTTCACAGCGCTTACCAGAGCACATACCCTCCCCAGTGTCTATCACCCAGTCAGCCCATCCCTCCCACCCCACCCCCCACTCCAGCAACCCTCAGTTTGTTTCCTGAGATTAAGAATTCCTCATATCAGTGAGGTCATATGATACATGTCTTTCTCTGATTGACTGAAATTATAGGCCTTTTAAAATGCAAGGCAATAAGCTAACATTTGGGTTTACTGACAACATTATCTGATACAGTGTGGATGAATAATTAGACTTAACAATATTAAGATATGTTACTTGTAAATAACATGGTGAATTTTCCCAGCGAATATAAAGGCATTTATCCTATCCAAATCACCAATTTTTAGCTATGTATTTATTGATTCAAATTTTGAATCTTACAATTATACTAACATTTACATATTCATCTAAAAATTCTTTTTTAAAAAAATTTATTTATTTTAGAGAGAGGAGGGCAAGAGGGGGAAGAAGAGGGAGAGGGAGAGAGAGAATCTCAAGCAAACTGTCCACTGAGTGTGGAGCCTGACAGACACAGGAATCGATCTCAGGACACTGAAATCATGACCTGAGCCGAAACCGAGTCAGAGCTTAACTGACTGAGCCACCCAGGCACCCCTCATCTAAAAATTCTTAAAGCAGATATTTTAAAACTGGAATCTTTAAAAAACAAAACAAAATAGCAAGCAGAAAAACCTATTAAGGGGCACCTGGGTGGCTCAGTCAGTTAAGTGTCTGCCTTGAGCTCAGGTCATGATCCCAGGGGCCTGGGATCAAGCCACGCATCGGGCTCCCTCATCAGCGCAGAGTCTTCTTCTCCCTTTTGCTCTCCCTCAGCTTCTCCCCCTGCTTGTGCTGGTTCTCTCTCTTTCTCTCTCTCAAATAAATAAATGAAATCTTTAAAATAAAAAAAGAAAAACCTATTAAAAGGCATTTAAAAAAAAGGCATTTGACTAAAAAATACCAGATTTTTAAAATGTTTAGAAAATCATTATTTTTATAACAGCATAATATTAAATCAGAATAAACAGACATCCCATACAATACTATTTTCATAGTTCTACTTTAAGTCTATATTAGGCATTGTTTTGATTTTATTGTTTTATGCATTTTCCAGGATATGTGGACAATGCTTAGCAATTTAAAGAGATAATCACATCAATCTACTAGTATAAAATTTGCAATTTCTGTGTATCCAGAAACAATACATGATGATGTTATTTACACTTCTTTGGGCATTGTTAGTTGAGAGTTAAAGGAAACTCTAAAACAGCTCATATACTGTGGTTTGTGATTAAGATAATCTTTCTCTGAATTCTATAAATGATGAGTTTTATTGATGTTACTAGGGATATAATGCAGAAGATATACCATTAAATTCCAATCTATTATAGGCCTTTAGTTCTAGTGGGAAGATTTATTTTCCAATTCCCGTTATTTTATTCCTTGATCTTCTTTATAATATTTTTCCACATACATTTTCTGAATATATACCATGTGCAAGTGTACACCTAGGAAAGAGTTGCAAATTCCCATTTCCATAAGCCTCTCACCTGTTTTCTTTCACTGAGTCATTATTTTATTGGTAAGGTTAATGACAATAGATTTGAGTGAGGGCTCAATCATTTCACTTGAAAATTAAAATTGGTTTAGTTTAATGTTTTGCTGTATCACCATTTAGATTCAAAAATAATTTTAAGAACTTCCCAGAAGTTTTGTGCCAGATTTGTTTTCCACAAGAAAAAAAAAAAGACTTCATTTTGATATACTTCAGTTACAGATTTTTTACAACTAAATAAATTTAGCAATATTTAGCTTTATGTTCCTCAACTCCTCAAAAATTTTATTATTTAATAAAACAAGAAATATTTATCCATGATTGACTATGTCAAAGTCAGTTTAGATGAGCATCAAAGACATTCTACTTAAAAATGCCTGGGGAGGGTGCCTGGGTGGCTCAGATGGTTAAGCGTCTGCCTTCAGCTCAGGTCATGATCCCGGGGTCCTGGGATCGAGCCCCACATCGGGCTCCCTGCTCCGCGGGAAGCCTGCTTCTCCCTCTGCCTCTGTCGCTCCCCCTGCTCGTGCTCTCTCCTTTCTCTCTCAAATAAATAAAATCTTAAAAAAAAAAAAAAAATGCCTGGGGAAACCTTACAAGCATGCCTAGAATAAAAATCCTCAGTTAAGTTCCTTGACCTGAGTTGAACAGGTATTTTCAGGCAGATGGTATAGTAAAGCATATCTTTTACCTGAGAAGTGTATTGAGCCAGGTTATCACATTCTCTGAAGCTTGGTTTATATTTTATGAAATTATTAATACTCACATTTGTAAGGATCCTAATGTTTGACATGACCACATAAAGATCACTCTGACAACCATATTGATTTCTTTAGTGGTCTAGAAAAAAAATCAAATGCTATAAATCTGGAAGCTTAAATCATTTCTCTGGGTATGATCTTCTTTCAAATGACTAGTCTCAGTAAGTCAGACCTAGTATTCTAAGATCAAAAACTCTTCAAGAAAAGATCCTTTGCAACATCAAGTGCTTTTTGATAATTAAATATGTCATGTTCTTTATGATTCAGTGCTCAGTACCACTAAGGATTACTGTTCTGCATTTGATCATTGATTCATTCAATGCATGTTTAGTAAACATATTTTTATGCCAAGCAAAGTGCAAGGCTTTGGGATATCAAATGAACAGGAGTGCTCTTTGCCCTTGAGCTGCTTGCAAGTAGAGTCGGACATAAAGACATTTCAATTATTTATAACTACTACAGTAGCTATGTGAACAAAATGTTATGAGATCATTGAATAAGGAGCGGTGAGGGATACTTTTCCATAAATGAGATGAAGCAAAAGTTCAGGCACTTGCTCACTAAAATATGCATGTTTCCAATAGAGAAAGTCTTACTTAGAAATAGTAATTGTAGTAGGTAACATTTATTAGGTTCTCACCAAGTGTGAAACATTGTTCTAAAAAATTTTTAAATAATATTAATCCCCCTATCCTTATCCCAATTTATATCAGTGGGCTAAAAGAACATAGCTGCTATACCTGTGGTTCTCAAACTGTGCACCAAGGTGCCCTGAGGCACACAGCAAACTCAGGACAACATGGGACACATTTGCTTTTTAAGGGAAACACAAGTGATACCTGATAACTATGAGACATTGTATGAATACTAGCTTGAAATACTTCACAATTTCACATTAGATTGCTCTGAATTATTTTTTAATTAAAATTATAACTTTTTAGGAATTTTTAGGAATTATGTTTTTTTCCCTAAGTTATCTGATTTGTTAGTATATAATTATTTATAGTAATCTGTTATCACACTGTATATCTGTGTTTATCTGTTCTACTGTTTTCTCTTCCATTTCTCTTTTTGGTTTTTGAGTTTTCTCTCTTTTTTTTTCTTAGTTAACATAGTTAATTCATTGCCAATTTTATTTATTTTTCGGGAAAAACTGGTCATTACTTTCAATGTTGTGTTATTGTTTATTATTGTCTCTATCCTATTTATTTATGATTTTTTCTTTGTTATTTCCTTCCTCTACTAAATTTCAGTCAAGTTTCTTCTTGTTCTAGTTCCTTTTGATGTAATGCTAAGTTGTTTCTTTTTCTTTTTCCTTTTTTGTTTGAACTTTTTTTTCTTAATACAAACATTAATAGCATGAATTTCACTCTAACATTTGCCTTTGCTGCATCCCCTAGCTTTTGGACTATTGTGTTTTCTTTTTCTTTTGCTTTGAGACATATTTTGATTTGCCAATTGATTTATTTAGCCTGTTGCTTGTGCAGTAGTGTGTTGTTTAATATTTACATATTAAATATTTAATATTTACATTGTAGATTTTCCAGCTTTGTTTCATTGTTGATCTTTAGTTTTGTACCATGTGGTTGGAAAATATACTTGGTATGATTTCAGTCTTCTTAAATTTGTAATATTTGTTATGCCTCTTTTTATGTGATTTAACTAGGGGATTCTTCTGTGTGTACTTGAAGAAAATGTGTGTTCTATTTTTCTTGCATGGAATGTTTTATATATATCTTTTAGAACCATGTATTCTGAAGTATGCTTCAAGTAAAAAATGTTCTTGTTGAGGAAAAAAAAAAAGCACATAGTATCTATCCAAATATCAATATGAAACAGGAAAAGAGGGTGACTGGCCATATCCAATCTGATCGCATGGTTTAAGAAATTGTTCAGTACTCAACAGGCACACACATTTCAGGAATAAGTAATTGTAATTATTTAAAGATAAAATTTAAGATTTTTTCTTTTGGAATTTTTGCATTACTTTTTCAAATAACAATGGTTTTGTTAGAGTATAAAATTTATTAAGTTGGGGTGCCTGGGTGGCTCAGTCGTTAAGCGTCTGCCTTCGGCTCGGGTCATGATCCCAGGGTCCTGGGATCGAGCCCCGCATCAGGCTCCCTGCTCTGTGGGAAGCCTGCTTCTCCCTCTCCCACTCCCCCTGCTTGTGTTCCCTCTCATGCTGTGTCTCTCTCTGTCAAATAAATAAAATCTTAAAAAAAAAAATTTATTAAGTTGTCATACCTCACTACTTAATAAAAGGAACTGTTAGATTTCTTTTTTTTATCCAGTTGTTTTGTTTTGTTTCTTTGTTTTGATCTTGGTGACTTGTTAAAAAACGTTACTGAGACTCTAAGGATGCTTGGAACTAAGAAGGTTTAGGAACCTCTGATTTACAGCATTTCTATTTAGAATATGCCCCCAAATGCCTTTTTAGAGTTTATGTAAACAAAACAATTTAAATCGATAGAATTAATTAAATATACTTTATCTCCATTCTTTGCTTTCTATTAGGGACACAATCATTCTAGAGTTGCATTGAGTGGCCACGAATTAATGCAATAACTGTTTTCCCTTATTAAACAATAGGGACAGAATCTGGTTCAATGAATCCATAGTTAGTCTATGTGTGTATGTTTGGTGGCATTTGAATTACCTATACCCCACTCATGTAAATGATCTGGATAGCAAGAAAACAAAAATAAAATACATGTAGTCCATTTCAGTTTATGATTTAGTCCAAGTTGGTCATTTAAGTGGTCCCTATAGTTTTCACTTTGTTTCATTTGTATAATTGCTCCATCTTCTGCATGCCTCTGTTTCTTTCTCCTTATTGATCGATAGGCAATGTGGGGAACTGACTGTGTCCTTGCTGCAGTAGGGGAAGCAGGTGATCTCCATGGAGTCCTCTGGTCTTTCTGGACTATGCAGATGTCTCTCATTTGCCTGTGCTCTGATCAGCCTGCCAGCACTTGGACTGAACTTGGGGATCAGTATAAACATCTGGTCTGGCCTCTCTTAGCATGGTCAGAGCTTGGCAGCCTTCCCTCACATTTGCTCTCACCATTGCCTTTCACCTACTGAACACCTGCATGTCCTCCATCCTGCCCATGGCCTGGTAAATCCCATGGCAGGCCTGCTAGCTCACAAAGCAGCTGCTTTTAGCTGTTTCTTCTAAGATCAGAGAACTTCTGGGTCCTGTCCTCAACACAGGCAAACCAAGAGCAGTGCAGGAAAGCTAAACCCTGTCCTTCTTCATAAGAACACGTGTATATTATTTTCTCTCTTTCTTCTTTCTCTGTTCTCTTAATACCTTGGGACCAGAAGTGGAGGACCTGCCTTTACCTTATCCTTGTGGCAGTGTTCCTTTATAGTCTCTGGCCTTTTGGTGAAGTGTTAATTGGAAATCAGGGTATGAGAGAGAGACGGACTCATAGATAAGGGACCTTAAATTGGGAGTATTTTAAAGATAGTTAACCACATACATATGTAGTAAGGAATTATAACTCTAAAGACAAATGTTTAGATCCCAAGACTTTGTATTTTAGATCTTTGCAAAATGAGCAAGTTGAGGATGGTTACATATCAAAAAGTTTAGACTAAAAACTATCCCTCCATATAATAGGGCACAGAGAACTGAAACAATTTGAATAACACATGCTTTCAGGGAAAGAAACTTAAAAATATGTAGATAGCACTGATGGTTCTAGGCAAAGTAATATGGTAGATAGTTTTATTCAACATCCTCTGAGTCTTTTATGTCAACTAATCTTGGGTACCCTGCTCATTTAACTGAAGCTGACCCTATTTACTAGTTCATTTCTTCTTGTTTCAGTTTACATGAAAATGTGACTTCAGGATGGAGATTAGAGATACAGGAAAGCAAATACTGCATTTCGTTGTCTGCCAACTAACTTATATAGGAGAGGCACTGAAGTGTGATAGAAAGAACACTGGTTGCAGAATTAGATGACTTTTTATACAACTACTTGCATGCACTTGGGTAAATCCATTTCTCTTTTGGAGTAGCTTTTTCCCTATTTGCTTAAGACCAAATTCAATTGCGTGGCATTCTTTAAATAGCTGTTAGTCTAATGATGATGATTTTTATCATATTTTAACATTTTTTCAAGAATATACTCTGTGTGAAATCACTAGAAGAAACTCACTATTAGTGAATAGTGTATTTAAATTGTGTATCATATGTTGAATAATTCTATTAAGTAGACAAAGAGAAGTCATCACCTGAATTCTGGCCTTCATGGTCACTAGACATGATAAAAACCATTGAACAATATAGTTCTTAGCATTTGATCAAACAGATTAAATATCTGAAACTGAGAGGCCTTCTCCTTATTGTTTTAAAACCAGACTATAAAATAAATCTATCCTTTATGTCTCTTGCCCTGGTTGCATTGTGGTTCTCTACAAATGGGGCATTGGTGCATGTAAACAAAATAGTTCCACTAAGAGCACATAGCTCAGAGCCTTCTGTCCTGTTTTCAGTGACCTGGAAAGTACGAGAGAGGTGTCACAAAAATGGCTTTACTAGTATATTTGTAGACAGGTAGAACCTTCACTATCACCATAAATTTAAGATCTATCCACTTTCTCCAAGAAAACTGTAATAAGTTAAATAGAAATATTGAGTTCTGTTTCATAACCATTTCATTTGGGAAATTGTGAAAAAGAAGAGAGAAAATAGATTGGGAAAATCTTTACCTTTGACATGAAGTAATAATAAATTAGAACTTAGAAGAGGAAGAAACTTCTACCAGTAGCTTATGGAGAAGAATTTTATTCACAATCATACTCCTTTCTAAATAATATTTTACCTCTTTGGTGTACCTACAAATTACTCTTCTGTACCAAGTTTATTTAATCACTGGCACTGGTGTCTTTAGTCTTCATAAGTAGAAAAACAAATATATAAACTCAAATGCATTAGACAGTTTTATTGCTTACTAAATAGATAATGGAGAAATAGCTTATTGCAATATATTTGTATGTTATAAATTGATTTATGGTCATCACTTGCAGTGGAGTAACTTCTTTTATGTAACATTAAAGATATAATCTAACTCTATAAATATCCACTTTTTGAGGAATTCATGAAGATGTTTTAATATTTCTTAATAGAAGAAAGTTAAACTGATTTGGAAATGTGTTTGTATAGAATCACACCAGTTTTGTTTTGTTTTTGCTTTGTTTAATTTTAAAGTCCATTATATTTTCCCCTGCAACATCAGACATGTTGGAATATACTTACATTAAATCAAATACCTATTCTAGATTCAGGTAATTAATAAATGAGATTCAATTGTAAATGACTGTTTTTAAAAATCTAGTGTTGATGGGATTAAGGTCCCAGGTGCATCTATCCGGTTTAGCAAAGTAAAAGTAGAAATCTCAAAGCTCTAAAGCCAATCAGTTCTTAAAACTTTGATGTTTTAATGCTTCCTAATTTACACCTAATGCTGTAGTTTGTACATTTGAAGAGATTATGTAAACACCCAAGACATTCATCTTTAATGTTCCCATTTGTGCAAAAAAAGGCTTTGCATATTTCATTTATATACACAAATTTCTGACATTTGAAATGGAGTTTAATTTTTATACTCTGCCCTTCAAGATATCACTGTAAGAAGCTAGAATTCATCTCTCCCTAATAACTGTTCATTTATTAAAGTTTTGTTTTACTTTTTTAGTAATATGTAGGACTTTATTATTATCTGGATCAATAAACCTTACTTTGTGTGTTAAAGCTAGACATTTTTACCAAAATGCTTTATATCATTTACTACTGAGTGATTTAATTCTTTCATGTTGTTAGGACTGTTCTGTATTTCTGTTTTAGTAAATGTTAGTGTTCTTTATTAAATTAAGTTGTAGCTGTGTTTTTATTTTTTTAATTTTTTTTCCAGTTTGAAACCATACTTTATTTTTAATGTAGTTAGAAATCCAATAACTATGTATTTTTAAGCAGAATGTAGCTGTGTTTTTAAATGAATATCTCACTAGTATTTAGAAACCTAATGAGGATCTTTTCCCTTTCCACTTTCATCAACCAGCTGTTTTTCCCCTTTAATATTGAATCTCTATAAATATTTATCTGTATTTTAAATATACTTGTGGTTATCATCAAGGCTAGTCTATTTAGCAAGTCAGTCAATGTAAGCACATTGCTCATTTTAATTGTATTAATTCGCCTCCTCAGAGAAAGAAGGCGAAGCTTCCATCTGTCTCTGTCAATTTCGTTTCTTTCCAAGGAGATGACAAAGACATTTTTACCATATAGGTGTGAAATGCACAAGTATGGTAACCCAAGTTCACTCCCACACCTACTCATTCCCCCATAAATCATCCTGCCAGCAAGTGGAAAGCTTAAGGATGAGTGACACTAGTGGGTTCAGAATCCTTACTCTCAGTCTCTATTTAAAAAGCAAAAATCCCAAGCTAAGAAAGCTTCAGTGAGTCCCTTATCCTTTTCCACTACTATAGGACTTGTAGCTGCACTATTAGTGATGACCTGCCCTGCTGGGGTATTGCACAGTCCCTCCATGCATGAAATTAATTCCTCAGTAAAGGCAAAATAAAGTCTCATGAAGCCCCCTCACTGTAATTTTGAAAGAATCAAGACAGGAAATGTTTGAGGAAGAAAGTATTTTATGTAAGATAAAGAACAGGTTTATAGATTTGACTAGTCATGAAAAAAAATAAAGATTTAAGATATGTCTTATACGGGTGTTGCTATAACATGTTAAATTAGTAAAATTGTCCAAGGGTAATAACATACTTTTCTACTTAAAAGGTAATAGGATCTTTTGGCTATGCAGACTCTCTGCCTGGGGCAGAGGACACAATGACATTGCCTTGCTTTGTGGCAGCAAAAAAAACTCCCCTTCTTCTGACTATTTTCCCACAGAGTTCACACTTATTTCTAACTTTTTTTCATACTTGACCTTCAGCTCTCCATTTCAAGTGATTCCCCTGATTATCAGAGCTATGCTTTTAGCTGCTTGACAACCCAAAAGATGCTTTCTCTACCACTTATGTCTGCACAGAGTCTTGTAGTCAGGGAATTCAGAGTAGGGATGCATGGAGAAAATTCACTCTACCTAAACTTGCCCTAGCTACATCTTTTATTCGCTTTAAAGTATTTGGAAAAAGGAAGCAGGACCATCCTCTCTCAAGTAAATAGGTTGTCAGTTAGTTTGTAAAACATTGGCTGATGATGGACTCCCAAAGGCAATTTTTTTTCATTCAGTGAAGGAATTTTGTATAGAGGAAATGTAAAAATCATAGAAGACTTAAATTTTAGGTTAGAAATAACCTTAGAAAAAAAATATTTGTGTCCATCCCTATGATGTTGCTTAAGAAAGAAATTGAAACCCAACATATTTATGTATCTGAGTTCTCACTCGTAATGGTTAAAGCAGAATCCCATTTCCTCCCAATTGCTGAGAAACCTCCATTTGCACATATAATTATCAATTTGTACTTCTACCATAACCAATACTTGCAGTGTTGAGCCAAGTAGAATGATAAATATTAAATTTTCAATAAGAATGAGTATTTAGAATGTTTCCTATAGGCCAGCTGGTGGCAATTACATTGGCCAAACATGTAGGGAAAGGGTGGTTGAAAATTTAAGTAAGGAAAAACAATATTTCTGTGATGTTTTACATGCAACTTTCCCCTCAAATTAATCTTAAAAAATGTTAATAGTAACCTTTATCACAACTTACTTTCTTTTATTTTTTGATTAATAAACTTTCTTCTTTAGAGCAGTTTTAGGTTCACATCAAAACTGAGCAGAAAGTATGGAGAGTTTCCATATAGTTCCTGTCCCCACCCATGCACAACGTCCTCCACTGTTGACATCCTATACCACAGTGGTGTATTTGTTTTAACTGATGAACCTACATTGACACATCATTCATTATCACCTAACATCCATAGTTTACATTAGGATTCATTCCTGGCATTGTACATTCTACGGATTCTAAGGACATGTATCTATTATTGTAGTATCATATAGACATATATAGTTTCACTGCCCTGTAAATCTTTTGTGCTCTTTTTATTCATCCTTCTGTTTTCCCCAACCCCTGGCAACCACTGATCATTTTTATTTCCATAGTTTTGCCTTTTCCAGAATGTCATATAGTTGGAGTCATGCAGTATGTACCCTTTTCAGATTGGCCTTTTTTCACTTAGTAATATGAATTTAAGGTTCTTCCAGGTTTTGTTTTTTTCTCCCCTAAGTTTTGGTAATATGATTTTTCTACACTCTTTTTTTTTTCTTTTCTTACTGCCACTAAAGTATAAAATCATTCAGAGATGGGAGAGTGAGATTAGTAGGGTACAGTTAAGCATAATTCACCTTTTTCTGAGGTTCTTAAGTTACCTTCAAATTTTAAGAGAATTTATAGGAATAGTCTAGTCACACAGAAAGCATATATGGGGAAATGTAACTAAATAGTTTGGATTTTACAAAATCCACTAATTATGGCTTTATAACATCTCTTCACAAAACCGCACTGAAAGGAATTCCAACAGGTACTGAGGCATCATCCACCAGAATAATGTGCTTGAGAATCACAGATGGCATGCCCATATGGGAGTGTAAACCACAGGGACTTCAGGAAAGATTATTCATTCAATAACTTAAAACAGGAGATACCAAAAGTTACTATTTAGGAAACTCAGAAATCAAGTTAAGGTATTTCCTTCTTAATAGGGAAGGAACTTCCTTAATCTCTTTCCATTATGTCATCCATTTTTGCTCTTGTCTAGATGATTACACTGATTTGGAAGGATCATCACAAAATCACAGGTATGCCCTTCTGTTATTCTGAAAAGGAATTTCAGTTGTCAAAAGAAAATCCCAGTTTTAGAGAAGCAATGTAGAAGATGAAATTCCAAAGAGGCCATATTAGAACTCATCAAACTAAATACTATAAACCTTATACTCTCAAAAACAAATAAACAAACTCAATATTGAAATTACATCCTCAGTGGAAAATTTTAGGACTTAGTTTCCTGAATTTTATAAGAAAGGTCATTGAAACCTGATTTTGAATTGATATTTATCATGCTTAATTTTGCCTACTGTATAAACCAAAATCAACTCTAACGTTTATAGAATTCAGGTCTCTTTCTCTTCCCCTTTAAATTTTTTTCCAAAGTAATGCTTGCATGTGGTTAAAAAGATCAAATAGTGCAGAAGAGATTATAGTAAAGAGTAACTGTCTACCATTCACCTCACTCAACCAAGTTATGCTGCTACTCGTCCTGCCTCCCAGAAAAAAAAAACAAACAAACCTATTTTTAAGTTTTATGCCAGTTATTACCAAGCAACTAAATAATAGACATAATTTTATTTTTATCAATTTAAGATTCTGTTTATTTATTGATTCAGCATTATGAGAGTTGAAGATTTATTTCAGTGAAATCCTCTATTTTAACAGGTATTAGTTTTTCATTTGTCTGTTGGCTACTTTTGTAATGTTAAAACTCTATTTCTATACGTTCAGTTTCTGGTTCAACATGTAAGGATGTTGGAAGTCACCACTCTGTCCTAAAAATAAGTAAAAAGGTGAATAGTCTGAAAAATCAGCTACTCTTCTTGGATCCCTAAGAGTGGGAGGGACACAGGGCAAACCACCGCCCCCAAGATTGAAGAGACAGGCCAATACATGGAGTCATGGCTTCCCAGAGCAAAGACACAAATGGAAGCCAGTGTCAAGGTAGGAAAATCTGAACTGTAACTGATAAATTGCTGGAGGCTTAATGTGGACAACTCTGAAAGTTAAAATCTCCAAGGGAACCCAGTCAAAATGGAGCAGGTGTCCCCTATATTTTTGTGAGTTTTACTTCCTAGAACTCAACCAGATTCTTAAATCCTGGAGAAAAATCCTCTATGCTTCCAACAGGGAGAGGGGGAAATGAATCATTTTGAAATATGCCAGAACATTCTGCTCTCAACAAGGCCTGCCTTCAGTAGAAACTAGTTAACCAGAGCTTAACCTGCTGGGATATTATGAGAACATAAATGACCTGGCAGAAGGTAAATACCCAACTTCAGCCCACTCTAGCCATCCAAGGAGAGAAAAAAAATGAGTAACAGTTGGGAAGTCTACAGTCTGGAGTCATAGATGCACTAAAGGATGAGATTTAATCATAAGAACTATAGAATATTTTGCCTTCCCTCATACCTTACCACCACATTACTAAGGCCTACTTACAGGAATTCCTTTTACATGGTACATCACATCTAGTATCAAGAAAAAGTTACAGCGCATACTAAAAGGCAAACAATACAATTTGAAGAGAGAAAGCAAGATAAGAATCAAACATGGCAGAGATGTCAGAATTATCAGACTGGGAATTTAAACAACTATGAGTAATATGCTAAGGGTTCTAATGGATAAAGTAGACAGCATGAAAGAACAGATGGGCAATATAAAGTGAAAGATGGAAATCCTAAGAATCAAAAAGAAATGCTAGAGATAAAAAACAGAAATGAATGCTTTTGATGAGCTTATTACTAGACTGAGGGAAGAATCTCTGAGCTAAAGGATATACAAATAGAAACTTTGAAAACTAAAAAGCAAAAAGAACAAAATCTGGAAAAAAACAGAACAGATTACCCAAGGATCATGAGGTAACTACAAAAGGATGATATATACATAATGAGACTACCAGGAGGAGAAAAAAGATAGAAAGGAATATGGAACAGTAATGACTGAGAATTTTCTCAGAATAATGTCAGATACCAAGTCACAGATCCAGAGAACACTAAGCAGGATAAAATTCCAAATAAACTACACCTACATTTATCATTTTCAAACAACAGAAAATCAGAGGGAAAAAACAATCCTGAAAGAAGCCAGAGGGGGAAAAATACCTTACCTATAGAGGAACAAAGATGAGAATGACATCTGTCTTCTCAGAAATGCAAGCAAAAGAGAGTGGAGTGCAATATTTAAAGTATTGAGAGAAAAAATTCCCAGCAACCTAGAATTCTGTACTAAGTGAAATTTTTCTTCAAAAGTGAAGAAGAAATAAAGACTTCCCCAAACAAACAAAAATTAAGAGAATTTGTTGCAAGTAGACCTACTTTGCAAGATATCTTAAAAGAAGTTCGTTAGAGAGAAGAAAAATAATATAGGTTAGAAACTCAGATCTACATAAGTAAGGAAGAGCATCAAAGAAGGAATAAGTGAAAATAAAATAGAACTTTTATTTTTTTATTTTTAATTGATTTATTTTAATTGTTCCATATCAACAATGTATTTATGTATGCTTATGTATATATCTTCTGTGTATATATACATGCTTATGCATACTTACATATAAATGAAATGAATGACAGCAATGATACAAGGCCAGAAAGGAGGAATTAGGATTATTTTTTTATTATAAGGTACTCACACATTTGTGAAGCAATATACTGTTATTTGAAAGTGGCCTTGGATTATTGTAAATTGCCAACACTAGAGCAACCACTAAAAACTATGCTAAGATGAAAAATGGAATCATTTAAAATATTTAATTAAAACCACAAAAGGCAGAAAAACAGTGGAAGACAAAATTAGGAGCAAAGAACAAGGGCAACAAATAGAAAACAGTAACAAATATGGTAGATATTAATCCAATTATACCAACAATCACTTTGAACATCAGTGGACTAAATGCACCAATTAAAAGACAGGGATTGTTAAAGTGGATCCAAAAACAAGACCCAACTATATGTTGATTAAAATAAACCCATTTTAAATATAAAGATACATATAGATTAAAAGTAAATGGATGGAGAAATGTGTACTATGCTAACATTAATCAAAAGAAAGCAGAAGTAGGTATATTAATTTCAGATAGAGCAAATTTCAAAGCAAGGAAAGTTATCAGAGATAAAGAAAGGCATTACATCATGATAAAAGTTGGTCAGTTTTCCAAGAAAACATAGCAATCTTGGACATGTATGCACCTAACCACAGAGTGTCAAACTGTGTGAGGCAAAAACTGATAGAATGGCAAGGAGAAATAGATGACTCCGCTGTCATACTTGGAGACTTCAACATCTCTTATCAGAAATGGACAGATCCAGCAGGCAGAATATTAGTAAGGACACAATTGAACTCAATACCATCAGCTGACTACATTACAGTGATCTATTTCTGGGCTCTCTATCCTGTTCTATTGACCCGTTTGTTTCTTTGTTTGTTTGTTTATTTATTTACTTATTTATTTCACAATACTACATTGTCTTGATTTCTTAGCTTTTTAATAAGTCTTGGAGTTGGGTAATAAGTCTTGAAGTTGAGGAGTGACAGTCTACAGTCCTTGTTCTTCTTCAATATTGGATTGGCTATTCTGGGTCTTTTGCCTGCCTATATAAAATTCACAATCAGCTTGAAAAAGGAGCAAAGGCAATACTATGGAGGAAAGATAGTCTTTTCAATAAATGGTGCTGGAACAACTGATATCTACATGCAAAAAAATGGATCTAGATACAGACCTTAACACCCTTCACATCAGTTAACTCAGAATGGATCACAGACCTAAATATAAAATGCAAAACTAAAAAACTACTACAAAACTCCTGAAATGCAAATTAAAACAATGAGATGCCACTACACATCTATTAGAATGGCTAAATCTGGAACACGGTCAACAATAAGTGCTGGTGAGGACATGGAGCAACAGGAACTCTCATTTATTGGTAGTGGGAATGCAAAATGGTACAGCCCCTTTGGAAGAGTGGCAGTTTCTTACAATAGTAAATATACTCTGACCATATTACTAGATCACGTGCCTTGGTATTTACCCAAAGGAGGTGAAAACTTATGTTCACTAAAAACTCTATGAACAAATGATTAAAGCAGCTTTATTCATAATTGCCAAAAGCTGGAAATAACCAAGATGTCCTTCATTAGGTGAATTGATAAATAAACTGTGGTATATCCAAACAATGGGATATTATTCAGGGCTAAAACGAAATGAACTTTCAAGCCATGAGACAACATGGAGGAATCTTAAATGTGTATTACTAAGTGAAAGAAGCCATATGAAAATGCTATATATGGAATATCTCTGTACCTTCCCATTTGCTTTTAACGAGAAACTGCTTTAAAAAATATTCTTGACAAGTGTTGGAGAGGTTGTGGAGAAAGGGGAACCCTCTTACACTGTTGGTGGGAATGCAAGTTGGTAGTAGTGCAATTGGAAAACAGTGTGGACGTTCCTCAAAAAGTTAAAAATAGACCTACCCTATGACCCAGCAATTGCACTACTGGGCATTTACCCCAAAGATACAGATGTAGTGAAAAGAAGGGCCACATGCACCCCAATGTTCATAGCAGCAATATCCACAATAGCCAAACTGTGGAAAGAGCTGAGATGCCCTTCAATAGACGAATGGATAAAGAAGATGTGGTCCATATATAAAATGGAATTATTACTCAGCCATCAGAAAGGATGAATACCCAACTTTTGCATCAACACGGATGGAACTGGAGGAGATTATGCTAAGTGAAATAAGTCAAGCAGAGAAAGTCAATTATCATATCGTTTCACTTATGTGTGGAACATAAGGAATAGCATGGAGGACATTAGGAGAAGGAAGGGAAAAATGAAGGCAGGGGGAATCAGAGGGGGAAGACAAACCATGAGAGACTATGGACTCCAGGAAACAAACAGGGTTTTAGAGGGGGGGCAGAGGGAGCTGGGTTAGCCTGGTGAAGGGTATTAAGGAGGGCATGTACTGCATGGAGCAATGGGTGTTATACACGAACAATGAATCAGGGAACACTATATCGAAAACTTACGATGTACTGTATGGTGACTAACATAACATAATAAAAAAATATTAAAAAAAGAAAAAAATAGTCTTGAATAATTTCTTGTTCCATCCAATTTTAGACAGTTATCTGTTGACCATGGGTTACCCTGTCTATTTGATGGGATTATCAGTATTCCTTTGTTTTCTCCCTTCACTCTTCCATCATGCCTCCTAATTTCCTATCAGCTGTACCTTTACTTCCATAGGTTTACGACTGAAAATATTAATATTAGGTTTTATAAGTATGCTTAAAGCCTATGTCAATTTATTAACCACTATGGACTCTGTTATTGTCCTCCTTTTAATATAAAGAGTGTCATTATAATAAAAACAGTGGGGAACTTTTAGTGTCTGAAAACTTCAGGTTATTTAAGCTTACAGTTAAGCTGAAGCTATTGAGACCAGTGTTTTATGAGAGGGGCAGATGAAGATGTAGGCTCTGTTATTATTTTTATCATCTCTGGGACAAACTTCTGAGAAACAACATGAGATTATATGTAGCTTTTATTGATCCCTTCATGACCTTTGATTCCAAATCCATGAATCAGTTATAGATCTAATCAAATGAATATAGTATAGGCCAGCAACTTTGGTATAACCTGCACTTGGAAATAGTCTCCTGATGAGTCAGATAATAATTTCCTGCATATAAAAGAGAGATGTGTACTGGTGTCCCTCCTCTTCAACTAGTTATTTAATAACTCGATACTCCTTTTGAGTAGTTTGGCATAGATACCTGCTGGCTCTCCAACTAGAAAGAACAGGAAAACAATCTTTTGTGTATTTTGGGAACAGTGTTTTACTATAACAAATTAGGAATGGTGTTAGCAGTACTATCTAATCAATGTCAGATAGAATGGGTAATCATCAACTATTGCAAATGAATAATCATTTTTGGTAATGAGCATCCAGTCTTCCTCTAGTTTGTAGTGAACAGGCTTGCAGTATTCCCTAAATTTTGATGCATCAGAATCACTTAGGAAGTATTTTAGGCATACAGCTTCTTTGGACCCACCCACAGAGGTTCTTAGTTCATGGATGTGTTGGAGTAGGACCCGAGGATTTCTGATTTAGAAAATCTTCTCAAATAATGCCAAGACAAAGTCAGGTTTTGTAACTACTGTATTCAGCAAGCCAGCTTGCTCATTATTTACAGATACCTTGTACAATCAATTTACATTAAAGGGCCATCAGGAAGTCACATGATCTAAATATAAACAATCATTATAAGGATTTCATAATTTTTTTTCATATCTATAGCAGGTGTTTAGTAGCACTTGTTTAAATTATTTTTCCATTTTAGAATTACCATGGCCATGCTCTTGATGTATCCTTTGGAAACGTGATTACCCTTTTATTTATAAATTGGAATGGTTGCAAATTTGTTTTCCAAGGATAGCTTGTCTCTGTTTATGGTTATCTACAGAATCATTTACACTAAAGTGAGCCCTCTGTAATGCCTCAGCTCATCTCCTTGAAGAACTAGTATGTCTTTTTTATATTCACGTATTCTTTATGTGTTAGATTCTGTTGACCTAAATTTCTACCAAAAATTTCATCATTAGTGCATATAAATCAAGTATTAACAGTAATATAAGATAATTACACTCCAGATACTTAACAAATAATAAAATCTTGACCTCTCTGCCATCTAATACTTATAAAAGCTCTGTTAAAATAAATACTACTCTTGAAAGACTATGAAAAATACATATATTCCAACTCTTAGTAAAACTTATTCTTGGATCAAGTCAGACCAGAAGAGAGCTGAAAAGTATTCTGCATTGTTTTGGCCCCCAGTGCATTGCTTTTATTAATGTTAGACCACCAGCCTCCACTGAAAGAACAAAATCTATATAAAAGTCATTATTACGGGCACCGGGGTGGCTTAGTTGGTTAAGCGTCTACCTTCGGCTCAGGTCATGATCCCAGGGTCCTGGGTTCAAGCTCCGCATTGGGCTCCCTGCTCAGCGGGGAGCCTGCTTCTCCTCCCTCTGCCTGCTGCTCCCGCTGCTTGTGCTCTCTCTCTCCCTCTTTCTGTCAAATAAATAAATAAATAAATCTTTAAAAGTCATTATTGTAGTTACTATTACAATCTTACATATCCAGTCTTTTTTAAAAGATTTTGTTTATTTGAGAGGTAGAGAGAGAGAGAATATGTGGGGGGCAGAGGGAGAGGGAGAAGCAGGCTCCCACCAGATCAGGGAGCCCAACATGGGGCTCGATCCTGGGACCCTGGAATCATGACCCAAGATGAAGGCAGACACTTAACCAACTGGGCCACCCAGGCACCCATTATCTATCCAGTCTTTAAATTAATAAAAAAACATTGAGAATCACTGAGTATCTATAACCTTCAAAAGATAGAGGAGAATATATTAGTGTCTCTCAGTTTATGGAATATAACTGTTAAGTGTAGAAATTAATGATAGACTCATTTTACCTTAGAAGTTCACTGTTTTTTTCTGCTACTATATACATATTAGTGTTGATTTTGCAAATAATGATTCTCATTCTCACTTAAATTTTCAAATAAAGTTAAAATTCCACAGAGATGAACTGTTTTTATACTAGGATTTAAGTAGTATCAGGCACTTGGCATGACTTAACAGTAAGCACAATCCAGTTTAAAAACCAAAAGCATTGTCCTCTTTTGAGAACTCATGGGAGAAATTTTTTTATGTCCTATAATGATGGAAAGCTGGGTTTCTGATGAACAGCTTTTTCTTTGTATGTTATAGACACTGTGAACATTGTAACTGATTCAGTTTCTACTTTATCCCCTGAAAGCTTCAAGTCAACTTGCCAACCATCTTGGACATATGTTCAGAACTATTGGACAATTCTTTTGTTCTAATCTTTTATCTGGCTGCACTTAGTTTTTCTGCCTTTTTATTCTTCTGTAAAAAATCTTTTTTTTTTTCCTCTGTAAAAAATCTTGATCCATTTTATTGCTTAGGGAATCTCCCACTCTAAAACTCCAAATTCCAATATCCCACTTGCAGACTATAAGTTTCTAAATTCCACCACTTCCATCACTTAATCTACTATTACATCCACTGTTTGACCTCATGGAACCCTTTATTTTTTTTATTTGCTATTTGATAGATTCATTTCCTATTTGGGTAAAATGACGTCAAGATCCATCTTATCACCCAAGCCTGACACCTGGGAACAATTTTGAGTGTCTTTTCCCAAAGTCCCTTACCTCTAAAAGTCATTAAATTCTTTCATTTCCACCTCTTTAAAATCTTGAGGATTTGTCCTTTCCCTCTTCTTTATTTTCACAGCCCATCACCTTAATTCAGACCTACAACATTTCTTGCCTATGCTATTACAGTAGTCCCCTCATTGGGCCCATTACTTCAAGTCTTATCCTTGCCAATCTTTCCCATACTGTTACTGGAGTTACTTTTTCAAAACACGAATCATTACAAATCATATCATTCATCTACTTAGAATTCCTCAGCGTCTTCCCACTCTCTATAGGATACCCTTAATTTCAGCATGCCATACATAGCCCCTCATGATTGTTTCCTAACTATTTTCCCCTACATTCTACAACACCCTCTACTCCAATCTGCCTAAGTATTTCGATGTTCCAGGGGTAGCAAACTGATCCTTAGCTTTGGTCTTTTGTACATGCATAGCCTACCCAATTCCTCTACCACCCCAGTTCTATGTCGTGATTTTTAATTCTTTGTTAATGCCATTTATACTAGCAAGGCCTGTACTCTCCTGAAATTTATATCCTCAGTACCTAATAAAATTTCATTTTTCCTCTCTAGGAAAAATTCTAACCTCCTGTCCTGTCACTCTTTTGTGCCCATGTTTCACCCATACAGGATTTCTTGTGCCTTCGCCTCTTCTTTTCCCATGTAAGACCTTCATATATGGTATTACTCTTGATTGCAATGTTTTCTTGCTCTTCTTTTCATATCAACTATTCACACTTATATTTCAGGTATGTGTCTATGTCATGATAAGCAAAGACCTCCATGTGACCAAATCAAATGGAAATTTTTCTGCCCTCATCATGATCTCTCAGCAATATTTAATAAAATATATAATTTACTACTTTTTAAACATTGTTATCTTTCTTTTCCTGCAGATATATATTCTGGTTTCATCCTACCTCATGGACCATTCCTTCTGACTTCATTTTCTGGTTCTCTCTTTGCTACCTAAAATCTACTTGCTGGATTTTCTCAGGACTGAGTCCTTGGTCCCATTTTCTTCTATTATTATGGTCCCTCCCTAGGTGATTTCACCAAGTTTCATGACCTAAAATACCAGATGAGGATCTTCATCCCAAATATCTATTCTATGATCCAAAGGATCCCCAACAATATGACAAATGTTTCATAAATGTTTGAGTAGTAAAGGAATATCTGCTACACGTTAGAAGCTTATTAATATTTTGTTGACTGAATGAATTGACTGAATCAAAATTGCTAATGGTGACTTAGAGACTTTTTTAAACGGTAGAAATGAGTTAAGTGTAAACAAGATGATAGGAGATCTCATATTGAGTTGGAGCTTAGATAAGATTGTGATTTGATCATTACAATCCAAATAATGTTTTCTGTCTCTCTAAAAATAGACACAACCATATAAATCTATAAAAAAGCTATTTGGTAATTTGCACAAGAGAAGAGCATTCGCTCATTTAGAGTAAGAAGTAAGGCAGAATATGTCTGATTAAGCAAAAATTCTTTATTAGTAGTGAGTCAAAGAGCATAGGTAAAGCTCAGCAACGTAGACAATTGATTCCCTTTGAAAAGCAGAATATTAGATCTACACCATTCATCAAGAACAGAAAATACAGACTGGCAAATAAAAATTATTACAACAAAAATATATGTTGTAGAAATCATAAGGAAAAAGATTAAAATAAAAAAAATGAAACAACATTATATATGTCTATACTGTATATATAATATATATATAATAACAAAATAATAACATGGAAAAATAAAGACCTAGAGTAAGAAACTCCAAATGTGTTCTGCTGCTAAAATGGTGTGGGGAGTGGGAGCAGGGAAATAGTTCCCCAGTGAAACAAGTGTGAGAAACACTGGATCAAATAAAATCATGACTATGTCTTTCCTGAGAATTTCTCAAAGCTTCTAATATACTGTAGTGCCTTGGGGCTCATGAATGGAAATATATGGAATTATTTTTTTCCTATATCTATTTGCCATCAAATCGTTTTTGCACAGAATATCTAGTGGAATTGATCTGGGATGAATTTTGTCTTTTGTACTGAAAGTACCCTTCCATTAGCAGAGATTTAGTTCAGTTTTGTTAGATGAGAACTGTAGTAGTCATCCTTAGATTATTAAAAGGGGATTTTCTCAACTAGGCAATTATTTCAATGTATTGCCTGTGGTTATTCAGGGACAGATACTGATGTTTCTTTCTGTATGTGAAGAGAATGCAAATCATTCTATGAGGGAGTGTCAAGGAAAAATGGATTTTTGGGGAGAAAGGAGGAAAAGAAAATGGCGAAAGCAATGTGCAAATATCCCTTAAATGCTTCATAAAAGAGTGGGGCAGTCAAAAGTATAATAATCTTCATCCAATCCTTGATAGAGCCTAATTCATACATTTCAAAGTCATTGAAGGGGTCAATATAAGGTAAGTTAATGGAAACTTCATGATCTGTTGACCTTATAACATCGTTAAAAGATCAGAATCCCCCCTCTGATATCCCCCCCTTCAATTCCTTCTCAATGATTCACATTACCCAGAACTCTGGGGCTTACTGGAATTCTTAATAAAAATTACAAATCTCCTTGCAATAAATTGCAAGTGCTAGTTCTTGGTAATTTTAAGTACAGTTTGCCATTAAACTTGCCCATTATCAATTATTGCTTACCTTTCATTTTATTTAATTTTAATCTTTTTCCTTATGATTTCTAAGTAGTATAGAACCTTCCATTCTCAGTTCATCCATGGTCACTCAGGCAGTTGATTTTAGTTTTTGGCATAAAAAGCCCATATGGTGTCCTTAACTGTTGCTTATTTACCCTGAGAGTGCTTCATTGTGTGGCTTCCACACTCAGCTCTCATCAATTAACAAATCCTTCCTCTGGAAGAAACTGGCTTTCTAATCTCAAACCAGATTGTAAACTCCCTTTCCCTTTGCTCATTTCACTGCTCTTTTTCCTCCTTTCTAGGCCATGAAAAAAGGATAATTCTCTTTCTTCCTTGTAACTATATTTTTTAAAGATAACAGCTTTTTTCTACATAAAATGATACATGCTCATCTTAAACAGATTTAACAGTATAGAAAAGCAGAAGGAAGAGGCAATTCATTCAAAATGTCATCACCTTGAAATGACCAGTGTTACATTTGGAAAGCATTTCCCCAGATATATCTCTATGTGTATACATAGAAAAAAGAGAAAGGAAGCCAAATATAAATTTATAATAATTGAATGATAGACAACTTGCTTTTCTAAAATTAAAAAGTATTAAGCTTAACTCCACTTGAATCTAACAGAATAAGAAACAAGTGGAACTGAAGGAATTATTAAACTTGAAATAAATGTTTCTTTTTACTAAAGGATTATCAGTTGTTACAAAAAGAAGAAAATAGTAAGGAAAAATATTATAGTATGGAGCCTTTTAAGTTCCATATCTATACTTGGTCTGGATAGACCAACAGTTCTCCATGGAAAATGGAGGGTGAATTCTTTTACACTTGCTTCCCCTCCTATTCCTTTCTCCTGAATGTTGTCCATCTTACTGTATCAGTGCCTTAAATGACAGCTGGGTTGAGTATAATACTATACAGTACTGTTGTGTCTTTCTTTTCAGAACATTGAGACTTGGCTCCATTGTGTTCTGGAATTGAATGTTTAGGAAACATTCTTAGGCCAGCCTTCTCCCTGTTTTATTCTTTTAGGACACCCTAGAGAATTATTTCTTTATCTTTAAAGTTCGGTTGTTTAGCTAGCATGTTTTGCTATTGATCTTTGTCTTCCTAAATTTGAAGATTTAGTTCATGGAAATATTGTGTATCATATCTCTAAGTACTTTTTCTGTTCAGTTTGTTGAGTTTTCTACTTCAAATGACAATTATTTTTATGTTGTATTGTTTTTGTCCTTCAAATCTATCATTGTTTGATTACTTTTTTCTTCCCTCTTCCTCATTTATTGTGGTTATCTCAAGTCATTAATTCAAATTCTGCTTAAGTCTATTTGCCCCTTATGTGTTCTGATTTATTGGCTCTGTAATGGTATTTTTTGGTTGCTCATTTGCAGTGGTTCTTAATTTACTTCCTTTGGTCTGCAGCTTCCTCGTCAGTCCTTTCTTTCTATGGCTTTAACTTTTTGCCTTTGAACTATTAAATCCTATCTAAGATTTTCTATGACTTAAGGCACTCATGAGAATGTACTTTAGTTTCTAGGGCTATGGTTTCGTCCAGACTGATCTTGATTTATCCCATTCATAATTTGTTGCTTTCTTTCTCCTTCCTTCCTTCCTTCCATATTTCCTTTTGCCCTAATAAATTAGTACTATTACAATCTAATTGCTTATATATGGGTGGACTATAATCTAGTATGACTGGTGTCCTTATTAGAAGAGGACATTAGGACACAGACAACACAGACTGAGGACACCGTGAGAAGTCAGCCTTCTGCAAACCAAAGGAAAGAGGCCTCAGAAGAAACCAAAACCTGCTGACACTTTGACCTTAGACTTCTAGCCCCTAGAACTGTGAGAAAATGAATTTCTGTTGCTTAAGCCACCCTGTCCGTGGTATTTTGTTGTGGCATCCTGAGCAATACAGGTAATGGACTATCAAGCTGATTTACCACTGATGATGTGAATCATGATCTTCTACCCCAGGTAGTTTTTTTCTAGTTTCTCCACAGTAAATTACTTTTTCCTACTCTATCCTTTTGAAGGAAGTTACTAAGTGTAGCCCACACAGAAGGGGCAGGGAGTAGATTGAGGGAGAGTTTGGCTCCACCTTCTGGGTAGGAAGTATCATTTGGAATTCTGTAAGAAAGATTTGTCTTTTCTCCTCCATTTATTTATTTATTCAGTTGTCTATTTATATTAATATGAACTCATGTATGTTTATTTTATATTTTGGGTAATTATCCAATACTAATTGATTCATTTTGTTGCTCAAATTGTTCTGACCTTGGCCATGGGGACCTCTTTCAGTTGGCCTTATATTCCTTTTGACATGCATCCATTGTTGTATTTTAAATTTTTTAACACTTTTTAATTTTCTGTCATTACATGATGATCCAGGGTTATCTTGTATTTTTCCTGCCCCAGCTCTAGCATTAGCCAGTTTTCCAAGGAGCCCTGCTTCAACTTATTGGAGAAACCAAGATCGGATGCTAGATGGAACAAATTATTTTAAATACAGTCTCATAGAATTTTTCTAAACGTGTTCTCCATGCATCAGTTACAATTTCTTTGTTGAATTTGTTCTCAACCATTGTTCTCAATTGTTCTCAGGGAAGTCCTACTTTTCTCTCCTTGATGTAAAGGACAAATTTCCTTGGTATTTTCTGTTTCTTTCTTACTTATTGGAACACAAGGTCTGTAAGAGGCTCTGCAAGAAAGGTTAACTTCATGATCAAATAATTTTGAAAGCATATGGTATCACACAGCCTCTGGAAATTCACATTTTACATTGACAAATAATAAAGAGCTTTCTTAAATATTTCTGCAGTAAAAAAAATTAATTAACCTACTTTAACCCAAATCTTTTCCAATCTTATTTGACTGTAGATACCACCTTTTTTGGAATATGTATTGGCATCTTATAGAATTTGTATTCCTTGGAATTCACTTGAGACTGCCAAACATAATACCATGGCTTGGAAGCCCCCTGTAGCTATACCATACAGTACTTGAGAGAAGTGTTTTCTTTTAAAAACACCAAGGCTAGAATGAAAATCATCCTTCTGAGGAGCTCTATGATTGAATGGCCTTTTCATGAGAGTGCTAGATCTGTTTCTTTCATTTCCTTGAGCACTAATCCCTCCAACTCTGTTGAGATCAGGCTAAGTGTGGGTGCTGTATCGAATATTGTTGCATGCGGGGTTGAGAATAATTTTCTCATCTCTCTCACCCAAACTATTTCTCCATAGCTCTGACAGCATGATTTCCAGGTGCTGTTTTCCTTATACACCTCTAAGAGATCTGTTCTGAGAGAGGGTGGACACTAACTATTAAGTAAAAAAAAATTATGGATCATTTTTATGAATTCACTGAAATTAGAGACAATAAATTCAGTAAAATCTTGATCAGTAAAAATGCAGCTGATTCGAACAATCAATTACCTAGAATTTTTTCCCTGCAATACTTAGAGGAGTTAGAGAGGGAAGACAACAGAATAAATTGATATCAGAAAAACTGGCTTCAATTTAATTTTTAGTTCAGACACATACTAATTAAAATTTTTTTCCTATTGAACAGTGACATAAAATTAGAATAGAATCATTTTTATTATTGATGATATAATGAACATTTCAAGTTACTGTTTTTCACTTTGTAATTAATAGATATCTGTGCAAGCTACTTTGAGGCTATGTAAATATCCTGTTCCTCATTAAATTGTCACCCCCTAGTTTTAGCATCCATTGATGATTTTTGTCTGACTCAATTATTGTGTTGATGGTTGCCAAATGATGATTTTCTAACTCTGTCATTCCTTCTACATTTAATGACTGGCATTCTACTATAAGAAAGGGCTTTCTTTCATATTGTTTAATTGATTAATATCAACATATACTCATGGATTCTTATTTAATCCATTTTTTAATTTGTTAAGGTTATTATTTTGATGCTTAGATTGTCCCAGCTTTAATTAGTGGAAACACTTTCAGGCTGGTTCTTATGATCTTTTGATGTGTTTCCATTCTTATTTAAGTACTTTCTTACTGTCCTGCACTACAAAATGTTCCACTCGTTGGCTTCATAGTTTGTAGCATGGAACTTCTTGGCCTTTGATGTCCATTTATGATGCCCTTTGTCTGTCTCCACATGGATATCAGAATGCTTATTTAACTTTGTCTTCACCAGTTTCTTGAGCCTCCTTGTGCTTCCAGTACCCCTGTTTGGATGTGTCCTGTCTCATTAAACCTATCAGATATTATCTTTGCTTTCTTGAATTTACCACGGCATGTGATTCTGTATGATGCTCCACCCTGTGGGCCTTTAATAAGTATTGGTTGATTGATGGTCATATATAGAAAAGCTTGCTGCATTGTAAATCTCAGGAGGAAGAGCAAGCTAAAAAATGACTTAACCTTTCCAATTGTTAGCACTGTAAGGACCTGCAGGGCACATGATGTTGGATGAGGATCCTAGGATCGTTAATTGTCAGAGTAGTGTAATTGTTAACAGGGCACCTGTAGTGAGGAAAATGTGTTTGTACTTGCTGAACAGAAGACTAATGTAGCAAAAAAGTATTTAACATTGAAATATAGCTTAATCAGGTATTTTATACTTTCTCTTATATTCTATTTATGTTAGATATCACTGCTATTTCTCTCACTTGCCACTCCAACTTGGATAGCCTCCCTACTTCTTATTCCCATTTTGTTCAGTCATCTTTGGCTCAAAGGTGGCCAGAATTCAGTGGGTAGTGGTTTCTGTCTTCAGACAAGAGAATGAAGAGAAAAGAGATGAGGAAGAAAAGAGCAAAGTAATAGAGAAAATGTTTAAAGGGTGTGAGGCTAAGCACCTGAGCACCTGCAGTTCCTTAGCAAAGCAACGTTGATGCAAGGAAGGAAAAGATATGTTTGGGAATTGCAACACTAAAAATGGTCTGGTGTTAGATGCATAAAGATAATTATATAAAAAAATAAGATTTAAAATTAAAAAAAGATTATTTTGTTGGCAGTTTCTTCATTTTCTCTATACTAGGTTTTTTACTAAAAGAAAATACCTTTCATGTAATGCTGGGCATTCTTCAAAACAAAGCAGGGCAAGATATATTTTAATGTAAAGAGTGCAGACACTGGAATTAGTAGGAGTTACTGTTTCCACTTATTGTCTTTGAGACCTTGAACAAGACCATAAATGTCAGTTTCCTCATGTTAAAGTGGGCATAATAATATCTGTTGTATTATGTTATTGTAAAGCATAGAGACTATAGTAGAGTGCTAACACATAGTAGATACTTAACAAATGTTGCTACTAGTCTAGCAGATCCTAGAATTCCATGCTGGTATGAATCCTTTAAGCATAGTATTTTAAAAACAAAATGAGACAAACAGGTCTCCAAACTTTTCCTTGGAGATTCTTATTCACTCAGTTTGGGAAGAGAGCTGGGAATATCTTCTTTTCCTTGTAAAACTTCTTTTAATGAACACTTGAGACTATTCTTATCTTCAGCAAAGGTGGGCAAACCTGTAACAGAACATCCAGTGCAGCATGGGCCTATCAAAGGGGAGGTTGCCAGGACTGATGAAACTAATACCCATATGATCGTGATGCCCATGGTCTATTTCTAACCCATGATATTCCTCTTTCTATTTAACTGCCCGCTTTATATGTTGTACATGCCTTTGAAACTGGAATATCCAAATTGAACTTGACCTTTCCTTTATCATTTACCTTTCAAAGAAGGAAACTCCTCTTTGTTTCCATCTTCAGGAAGAAGCACAGCCATCTTTCTAGTTTTCTAACTGAGATGAGAGGGGCATCTTCCATTTCTGCTCCAGCTCTTCCAAAATGGTCTCCTGTATCCAGTCTTACTCATCTCAACTTAATAGCAGAGTGACCTTTCTAAAATACAAAACTAGCCATGTTTAGAAATTTTTAATGTCCCCTTACAAATATTCAGAATAAAATACAAATTTCTCATGGAAACATTTGAGGTCTTTTTTGATCTGACATTAGTCTCTCTCTTTTAGGCTCACCTTCTACAATATTCCTTCCTTACCCTTCTCTCCAGATACACAACACTACTTGCTTCTTCACACAGGTGTTAAGGCCTCACACATACTTGACTTTGCTGTTGATGGCCTTTTTCTGGAATTATCTGTCAGCTGCCACATTTCACCTAACTCCAGTAAACTCCTCTATTCTTAGTTTTTTAGGTATCTGCCAAGTATCCTAAAAGATCAGATAAAGCATTACATGCTCCTGAAGCTTTTCTGAGGCCCCTTTCCTCACATCTGCTAATCTTTCTTCTAGAACCTTCTTCTGGCTTCTATAGCCCTGATAATGCTATATTTTAAGCATCAATTTTCTAATTTACTTTCCATTAGACTGGATTTACTTAAGGAGAATAATTATATTTTAGTCATCCTTATTTTCTCAGTTATTTGAAAAACTTGCGATATATAGAAGGCACCCACTAAATATTTGTTGAATGAATGAATTAGGAACCAAATAGTTTCTTTTTTATTCACTAACAATTCACACTTAACAATCAGGCAGAGTAACATTTACCAATTATTAAGATCTCACCCTAATTACAATTACATAGATTTATCTTTATTTGAGACACATTCTGAGAGTAGAGTAGGGTGTTTCCCTTAAAGATTCTATAAAATATAGGTTATTATCATTTTTATCCTCATAAACTTGGAAATGAGAAGTGGGAATGTTTCTGAGATTATTTCTTACTTATGTTTCAGCAGATGTGGGGAAGGATAGCCTGGATTTCATCTGCCCCACTTAGTGTGCCTTACTTCATGGATCATCAGATCACTAGTGACAACTTACAGTTAATTATTTCTTCCTGTCACTAATGTGAGTAGACATACTCTGTCAGTAGAAATAGCTCAGGGGAAATGATTCAGAAAAAAAAAAATCACAACTTTTTACATAAATATCCAGGCAGTGAGTGCACTTTTATTGATTTTTACTGATGATCAAAATGGCTAATTTGTATTGTCACTGTCCTTTGTGTGAATGGGAACAATATGTAGACCTTAATGATTTGCAGGTCGACTCCTGAGGAAAATACCTCAGAATGCAGAAGTGCTGGTGAATTTACAGTGTTTTGCTTGGTCATTTTCAGGAAAGACTTTTTCTCCAATTTGAATGTCATTTATCTTCTGGAAACAGATAGGAGTTTCATTATAACAGTTCATTATAGCATGGATTCAGCATAGCAATGGTATTTTTTTGATCCATTCAAGGAGGCTTAGAATACAGAGTATATCATAGTAACACACCATATTACTTATTGCATGAATCCGTACTATTGAAAAGCATTTTACAAGAAGAGTTTCCATAAAGGCTTTTCTATATGGGGTAGAGGTAGTGACAGTATCTGTCTTGTTTACTAATGTATTCATGTACTCGTAGTATTAAAGAACTAATGTTGGGCGCCTGGGTGGCTCAGTTGGTTAAGCGACTGCCTTCAGCTCAGGTCATGATCCTGGAGTCCTGGGATCGAGTCCCACATCGGGCTCCCGGCTCAGCGGGGAGCCTGCTTCTCCCTCTGACCCTCTCCCCTCTCATGCTGTTTCTCTCCTGCTCACTCTCTAATAAATAAATAAATAAATAAATAAATAAATAAATAAATAAAAATCTTTAAAAAAAAAGAACTAATGTAATATGCATGTGTGTGTGTACATGCACATTAATTGGAGAATAAATGAATGCAAGTTATGATGGCTAATGTCAAGGATAAGAATTGGGAAATTTATTAAGCATCCTCTATAATTTTCCAACTAAAAGTAATAGTTGTGAAACATATTGTAAATTATTAATGGACTAGCTCTGAACATCAATAATCTATGTTTGTATTGCACAAAAATGTGTACGTTTTAGTTTTACATCAGATTGCTAAGATCAGACAACATTTCTTCCATGAAGCTCTTAAGACAATAAACTTGATTTAGGCACACTCAATTTTGCTTTCTGATGAAAAGAAGGATTAATTTATTTGTTCTTCCCTGCTGCAATTAGTCAACACAATTTGCACCTTAAAAAATGAAAGATACACTTACATAATAGAACTTTAAATGATAAGAACATTTGTTTACTAACTCAAAAAGACATTGTTCATGAATAGAATGAATGTCTTAAGATTTTTTTCTCCCCCCACACAAGTAGATCGGTTTTAACATTCTACAGGAGACTCAGATTTCCAATTTTTCCAAGCTCATTAGACTTTAATGGTCCCTTATCACTGTCAGCATTGTCAGGGATTGGACAAAAGTCCAGCAAAGCTGCACATTAATTAGGCAAAGACATGAATGTCCTCCTCACAGCTTCTGCATATACAGCTGTGTGCCGGCTCTCACCAGAAAGCAAAATAGCAGGAGTCAAACATTTTATAAGCTTTACATTTTAAATAAGGACATGGGAAAGGTTAACACTTTCCTTTCCTTTAAGAGTGTGGAAGGAAGGTAGTCATTCATTTTTTTCCCGCCAATTTCATTTCCTCCATAATTATTCTTAAAGCAGTAGGCAGAGAAGTGGCTGACATATTTTGAATTCATAAAATAAAGGGCATTCTTCATTCATTTCTGAATTAATACTTTTGCATGCATATGTTCTGAGAGGGAAACCAAATTTTAATTTTTATTATCATGGTCAAAGACTGATTAGTACTTATTAGTCAGTACTCTTTCAACTCTGTCAAGCAAGGAATAGAAACCAAACTCAAAGTAGATTTGGTGAAATGGGGAAAGATTGGTTCCTATGATAAAATTATAAAGAGGGCAAGAATGAAGTAGCCATAGGGAAGGTTGGGAACCAGGAATTTGTGTATTTCAGGATTTGTGCTCTCATCCTCTTTCTCCCTTCTTCTCTGCCACCCCCACCCCTAGTTCTTTCCCTCTTTTGTTTTGATTTTTTTAAAAGATTTTATTTATTTATTTATTTTAGATAGAAGGAGAGAGAGACAGCAAGTGAGTGGCAGAGGGGCAGGAGGAGGGACAGGCCGACTGCCCTGAGTGCGGAGCCTCATCTGGGGCTCAATATCATGACCCTGAGATCCTGACCTGAGCCAGAATCAAGAGTCGGTGGCTCAACTGACCGAGCCACCCAGGCACCCTTTGTTGTCAGCTTTAAATCAGTGTCTGCCATAAAGTAAAGGTTTTGCCCTCCAGGAACTCCCAACTTAACTTATATAGCTTTGTATCTAGAAAGGAAAGATGCTTCTCTCTCAACTTCACTTGGGGAATATTCAAAGGACAAAGCAAACAAAAGAAAAAAAGAACAGGAATGGTCTCTGCCTAGTCACTTAAAAATGCCTTGGGCTGGAGCAAATATTGATAAACACAAAAGTAAATGTTCAGATCATGCTTTTCTTCTGAGGGATAATCTTTTGTTAGTTTATAATCCTGTGTGATGCTTATAAGTCACTATAAAGGAAACTATAATTCTGAAATATAGAGAAAGATACACTTTTTTTAAAGAAAGCTAATGCCTTCATGAAGAAACAATATATTACTTAAAAAAAAAGTGAACAGATGAATAACGAGATAATAAAATTCCTCTAATTGAATTTGCTTGGAGTTGGAAAAACTGCTAGAGATCTTAGTCATTTGCTCTTGACATGCCCTTGTTCTTACCCTGTGCCCTGCCATACAAATTCATTAATCATTCTTTAGTCTATTGAGAAACATTAACAAGTTAAGGTGTTCCAGAGACCTAATGGTATAAAGACCTATATTAATCATGTGGAAGCTGAATATACGAATAACATCAGAAAGAACTCAAGAGTGGCAGAAAAATTCTGAGGGATTCTGAATCTTCCTTATCCCAGATTCAATACTAAACATCTGACGTTACATCCTCGGGAAAAGAAGTGTGACTGGTCAGCTAATTGTCTGATGGCTGTCCTAGTTTTAATTTCATTGCAATTAAAAAAATATCTCCTTAGTTTTGGGAATATTCTTATTTAGTCACTTTTAACTTTCCCATGTTCCCTCCCTCAAAGAGACTATAGATTGGGAAAAGCAACAGATGGAAAATTAGCGTAGGTTCTTCCTATGATTGATATATAGCCTAGATCATGGAGGAGTCTATCCATGGTCTATTTTGAATATCAAAGGATCCTCCCAGATTCTGGAAATATAAACACCTGGAACCTCTCTTAATTTGAGAACAGACTGAAAGATATTGTAATGGAGGCTTCTTAAAACGTAAAGAAGGAAAAGTGTTGTGTTTTGTTTTGCTTTTTTCTATGAAAGTTTAGGCCAGGACAGTGTGCAAATGTCGAGGTATGGGGACATCCCTGTCTAATAAAATTTCCTGTGAACCTTCAGGTAAGATTGATCCTTTTTTTACTTGAATCCAGGATTTTAGGAGAAATTGTTATTAGAGAGATGAGTGCTGGTAGCTTCACCAATAATATTTAGTGAAGGTTTATTATGTGGCAGGCACTAAGGTATTTAAAGGAGATAAAAGAAAGAGATGATGCAATCCTGTGTTTTAAAAAGCTTAATTTCTTAATGTGTGAAGTAGACAAAAAGGCATAATAAAGTAATACAAATATGTAAGGAAGCAGTAGCAGCACAGCTGAGGAAATCAATTCTATATGTGGTAAAAAGAGATCAGAATTTACAGAAGTTACATTTGAGCTGAGTCCAAAGATGAGTAGGCATTTGCTGGGGAGACCAGGGGAAAGCATTCCAGGCTGAGCGAGCAGAATCAGCAAAAGTGTGAACCATTAAGGTCCATTAGGGGAACTGTCAGCATTTCCTAATGGCTGGCATATAGGCTAAAGGTGGAGATCTGTAAGGCCTACACAATGTCAGAATCCTGGATTTTTTTTTTTTTTTTTCCTATAGAAAAAGTAAGCTAATGAGATTTGAGTTTTCTTAAAGATCACTTAAGTTTGGAGGATTGATTGAGAATGACAAGATTTGAAGCAAGGAGACAGGTTAGGAGGTAATTGTACCAGTCTAGGTATGACAGTGAAGTGGCCTGGACTGGGTTGAGGCATAGGGATGGATGGTTAGGCTTGTTTACCTTAACATTTTTGTAATTGTTAATGTCATAAAATTGGTGTCTTGTTAAAATTTTTATTTCTTCGATTATCATTAATGACCATTTATATTCTTTGTGATTTTTCTCATACTCTGTGTTCTTTTTTTTTTCCCCCTTTCATTTGGGGCACTGTTTGCAGAAACTATTACTATACTATTACTATAGCTACTATACTAGCAGCTATTCCTAGTATCTTCTCTCTCTCTCTCTTTCTCTTTTTTTTTTTCTTAGTTGGGAATAAGCCCACACATTTTATCTGGACACATAGTTATTGAGAAAAAAAACAAGTTCCAGGCTTCTTGGCAGCTGGAGTGGTCCTGTGACTGCTTTCTGGCTAGTGTGAGATGAGCACTATTGATATGTGTGACGTCTGGGTCCATAAAGAGAAAGAGAGAGGGATGCTGTCTACTCTCTTTTCCCTCCTCCTTGTCAGCTAGAATAGGGACATGATCACAGCAACTGGAGCAGCCATTGTAGCCCACAAAACGGAAGATGCATATTAAGAATAATAGAACCACAAGGTAGAAGAAGCCTGTTGCTTACCACCATCCCACTGAGTTGCCATGTCAGCCCTGATATGCTCGTGCTCAGATTGCAGTATGAGGGAGAAATTAATTTCTATAGCCTTTAAGTCTCTGCCATTTGATAAACTGGTATGGCAGTTATGCCTTTATCCTTACAAATATAAGGTGTTTGAATTGTGGTTTTTAATTTATAAGAATTCTATATGTGTGTATGTATATAATTTTATTTATACATGTATGTGAAGTATATGAATCATTTTGTGTTATAAATGTGCAACACTTTTTTCCATTTTTTTCCTTTTCCTTTACATTTTTAACTTTTTTCAGCGGTTAAGACTCAAAAACTATTTCTTCTGGAAACTATTATAATTTTCCATCTTAGACGATTATTTTTTCTCTTTTGTTTCTTCTCTCACCCTTAAATCTATACATTTCTTAAAGTCCTGTCCTTCAGTACTTTCTTGCTTAAAAAGATTCTCTCCCTGAATCTTTATCTAGGTGCAGTATTTCAAATATTGTTATTGCTCAGGTATATATGAGTCTGAAATACAGTTCTCTCATCTGAATAACTTTTCTGAGCTTTAGACCACTAACTGTCGCTTACTATCTCTCTTACAAGGTGCTAATGGCACTGCGTGTTTAACACGTCCAATATCATATTCATTGTCCTTACTCCAGATCACATCCTTCTCCTTACATCCTGGTTTTCATTAGTGGTACCAACATTCTCTAAGGTACCCAGACTTAAAACCCTGAAGTCATGTCATTCTTTTCCTTCTTTCCTCACACCCAGGCAGTTGTCAAATTCTACATATGCTATTTCTGGATGATTTCTTTACTTCTTTCATAGTCTACTGCAAATACCCTAATTCAGTCTCCAAAATTTGTTACATCCTTGACTAGATAACTGATAAGTTTTGTTTTTGTTTTTGTTTTTTTTGTAATGGATCCAATCGTCTTGACTTTCCATAATTCTAATATAGTGGTTGGCAAACATTTTCTATAAATGGCTACGGAGTAAATATTTTTGGTTGAGTTTCATATAGTCTCTGTTGCAATTACTGGACTCTATCCTTATAGTATGGAAGCAGCCATAGACAATTCTTAAATGAATGGGTGTGGCTGTGTTCCAATAAGACTTTGTTTACAAAAATGGCAGTGGTCTGGGTTGATTCAAAAGCAATAGTTGCCAACCTGTATTCTAGACCAGTAAACAAGAAGACAGGTCCTGGCCCCCAGATAACTTCTAATTTAGACAATTTATGCAAAACATAAAGAAGCAGATAAGTAAATGACCAAGATTATGACCCATTTCATTGCTGTAGTAAATGTTATGAAGCCAATGAAATGGATGATATAACAGCAAAGGACTAAGAATTCTCTTTAATAGTGGATGGTCAGGGAAAGATCCTCTGAGGAGTCAAAAGCAAGTCAAAGGCCCTGTACTGTGAAGAAGAGTGGTTTATTTAAGGAACTTGTTAGTAGGAGAGGAGGTAAGAGAGTGTTGGCAGGACTTCATGGAGGCCTTCTACAAAGACCATGGTAAGGATTTGGGGTGATATTCTACATCCAAAGTAGAAAATTTCTAGATTTTAATGTGGGAAGTAAGAAGTTTTGATCACCTTCAGAATGCATGTGAGAGGGTTGAGACATGGAGGCAGGTGAACAATTAGAAGGATATTGTCATAGTAGCAGTTCAGTCAAAAATGAGTATGCTTTAAATGAATCTGTCATTGATATGGTTGCAGTGGAGATGAGGGGAAATAGAATATATTTGGTAGGAAGACTAATACAACTTGGTTCTGTTAGTTTGAATGCAGCAAGTGAAGGAAGGAAAAAAATAAGGATGACTTCTAACTTTTTGGCTTGAATAATAGGGTGGTGATATTTACTGTGCTGTAGAAAAATTAGGGAAATGTTTGGAGAAAGGTGTATGGTGGGCACAGGGGAAATCAGAAACTCTTGACTATGTTGTAGCAATTGCTGCTGAAATGAGACGAGGGATATGAGTGTTAGATTTTGTGAAAGAGAGGTTACTGACTTTGACAAGAGTGATTTCAGCAGAGTGCTTAGGACCAAGGCCCATTTATAGGGAGTGAAGAAGATAATGGTCATAAGGAGTGTAGGCAGCAAGTATAGATACATTTCTTGTGAATTATTGTTTTAACTATTTGTTATAGTACTAACAAGGTGCTCTATGCATATGAGATACTAAATAATATTTGTTAGTTGCTACTTACAATATGAGTGCTTGATCAACAGAAAGAAAATGGTCGCTCTCAGTATTTTAAAGAAAAAAAAGAGAACAATTATAGACTTTCCATTCCTGGTAAGAAGCTATAGTAAGTCTATGAAAAATCAATGTGTAATCATATGAAAAATCACAGTGTACTGGCTGGAAAACATTTTGGCCTTTAGAACAATATTTATATTAACAGTATTCTTTCTTTGCAATAGTGGCATACTATAGACTAGTGAGAAAGAATAGATGGCCTGTATCCTTTACTTCATAGAGGTCTTCAACTCATTTCTTTATTCAAAAAAACATCTAAAAATAATTTTTAAAAAAGAGGGGCACCTGGGTGACTCAGTCGGTTAAGCGTCTATCTTCAGTGCCTCAAGTCATGACACCAGGGTCTTGGGATGGAACCCTGCATCTGGCTCCCTGCTCAACAGGAAGTCTGCTTCTCCCTCTCTCTCTGCCCCTCCCCCCACTCATGCTCTCTCTCTCTCTCTCAAATAAATGAAATCTTTAAAAAATAATTTAAAAAAAGAAAAAATAACATCTGAATATCTACTCTGTCACTCTGAACTAAGCAAAATATTTTAGTGTCTTTGATAGTCATATCTTCAGGTGGGGAAAGCATGGGTTAAGTCGATATTAGGTAGGTCCCAAATGAAGAAGGCATCAGTATTATACTGGAAGTGATATCATAATGTTTACCCTGGGATCATCTTAGTTTTATAATTAACGATTTGATGATGTGGTTGAAATGATGTGCACTAGAGTTGTTTGGGAATCACTAACATTTCAGAAGACCAAACGTCATTCAAAATGATGACAAATCACAGTGTAAATTTTGGAAGAGGTAAGAATAAATTCAACAAACCTAGAAACTGCCATATTAGTATTGACTGGGAAGGACATATACACATTGCAGGGTAGTCAATGTTAGATGGAGTTGCAAAGATGAATAAATGAAGATTCCTGACTTTGAGGAATTTGTAATCTAGTTCAGTTTGGCTGAAGCATAAGACTTATAAAGGAAAAGAGCAAGGGGTAATGTCTGAAGGATAGATTAGGATTATATATGTGGAAGGTATCAAAAAGCACAGTAAGAAGTTTGGACTTTATTTTATTCAGTGGTCAATAGGGAATCTGTGAAGATTTTTGAACAAGAGAGTAACAAGATGGTAATTATTCTTTAGGAAGATTAATCCAGCAGAACTGTCAGTAAGAGGGAGAAAGAAGACACAGAAGTTGGGAAATAAATTAGGACGTTAATTCCATTTAATATCCCTATATGTCCAAATAAGTATCTGGTTACATTACTACTATCTTCTTTTATAAAAATGAAATATTTTAAAAAATATCTTGTAGCCAGGTATAAAATATGTATTAAATGAAAATAAAAATATTCTTGTACTGTCCCACTTTTATTTTGAGTTTATTTATTGATTAGTACTGACTAGCCAGGCACTTAATCTAATGGATTACTGCCATTTTTCAGCTGTTGCTGTATGCCAGGCACTCTCCTATGATACTTACCATGACTCTGTGGGGAAGGAATTTTCACCTCTTTTCTACTCAGCTGGAAACTTAAGCCTTTAAAAATCTGAGTTTACCCAGTTCACCCAATTCTGTTTCACTCCACAACCTGCGCCTTTCTCTTAAACACTTCATCATTAGATTTCACTGAAATGGTAATTTGTTCTCCAACAATTCATATTAAAAATAAGCCTTTTGGGGGCACCTGGGTGGCTCAGTTAGTGAAACGTCTGTCTTTGGCTTAAGTAATGATCCCAGGTCCTAGGATCGGCCTCCATGCTCAGCATGGAGTCTGCTTCTCCCTCTTCCTCTACCTCCTGTCCCCACTCATGCTCTCTCCCTCTCTTTCTTCTCAAATAAATAAATAAAATCTTTAAAAAAATAAGCTTTTATAGTGGTGTGTCACTAACAGCTCTGGGAACATTAACTCAAACATTTTTGTTATTGTTAATTTGTTGTTTTCTTCTATGTTTAATTTTGAAATTAAAATTGATTTTCTTTTTCCTCATGAGATTGTGAAGTTTTAGCACACAAGTGCAGCATGGTGTGGGGTTTTAGAAATATATTTGAAACTATTTCAGTGTCTGCCAATTTATATAAATAGAGCCTACAAGTCCCTGTGACATTAAATAGTGGTCGGGTTACATGGCTGGGTTCTTGAGATTATGGCTGCCTTTTTCTGTGGAGCATAAAAGCTATATTTAGAACTAGTGTTTATTTCCCTCTTAGAAGTCTTTTTTTTTTAAACAAAATTTTGCACTCTGAAAACCTTTTCTAGGTGGACTTAGAGAAAAATAAATAGTGAAAAATCAAAATATTTAGTGAAAATCTGTGATTACAAATGAACTGTCCTTTTTTTTTTTTTTTTTTAAGATTTTATTTATTTATTTAACAGAGAGAGGCACAGCAAGAGAGGGAACACAAACAGGGGGAGTGGGAGAGGGAGAAGCAGGCTTCCCGCCGAGCAGGGAGCCCAATGTGGGTCTCGATCCCAGGACCCTGAGATAATGACCTGAGCCGAAGGCAGACGCTTAACGACTGAGCCACCCAGGCACCCCTGAACTGTCCTCTTTTTATAACTCTTTATGTTGCATGTATGAAACCGTTCTTGGAATTGTTCTAAAAGAAGAAGCATAACACTAGGGATTACAGATGACTTAAAGCTTTTGTTCACTTTTTCTCCCTTTGTGGGTATCCTTTGAAACTATGCCACACACAAGAAACAAGAGCCAAATACATTTCTTAATTCCTAGGCAAGCTAGAACTTTCTGAAAGCAGGGCTTCTCTGATAAACTAGACCGAAAAGCTTCCTACTCACTACTCCCTGGATTTAGAACACGTGGGTCTTTCAGACAGACTCTAAATCGTGCCCAATCAGCCCCATGGAGTTGGAAGTACCCACCTATCCACAGGGAGAGACATCAGAACAGAGAGGGCCGGTAGCATCTTTGCCTCAGTGAGAAACACGTTCATGTCTGCTTTCCACAAGGGGGATAAAAAAGCAAGATAAATGGTGTAACAAAAGGTCTAAATCCTCTTGGCAGACAATGAGGTGAAGGGGAAGAGAGGCTCCCATGTGGTTGCCTTTCAAGGTACAGTAACACTATCATTTAAAGCACAATGACTATCTTAGGCTCTAACCAATTACATCACCAGCCCTCCTTTGGTGGGGAGTTAATAAGGGATTGCATATAGAGTTGAAAGAAGTCTCTGTAATACTTCTTTAAGTGGGAAAAAGGTGTGAAAAGTCCATTCTTATTATAGGCAGAGGTACTTTATAGGACTGAAGCATGAGCAAAAAGGAAGAATGGTCCTTGTTACACAACTATAGCCAATGAAGTGGTACTGAAAGTTGTCTTAAAAATTTGGCCCAGCATAATAAAGACATTCAAAATATATAATGCCCATATAATTATATTTTACCTGTTTAAGAGGTTAAGTGTAAAAGAATTAAGAAAAATAGAAAAAAAGTTAGTAAAATGAATAGTTAACGACATTTAAGCTACAAAACATGAACATAGGGAAAGGAAAGGAAAAATAAAGACAAAAACAGAGAGGGAGGCAAATCATAAGAGACTCTTAATATAGGAAACAAACAGGGTTGCTGGAGGGGAGGTGGGTAGGGGGAAGGGGTTATTGGGTGATGGGCATTAAGGAGGGCACTTGATATAATGAGCACTGGGTGTTAAATGCAAATGATGAATCACTAAATTCTACCCCTGAAACTCATAATACAGTATATGTTAATTAAATTGATTTTAAATAAATTTTTTTAAAAGAAAACACAACAAACTTTCTATACAAGTGTACAATTAATTTACAGCTGAACAAATGTGTTATACACAAAGAACTAACTAGATAAAGAAGTAGTCATCAATGTAGCTAGTGATAGTAATTATCATATATTGGGCAACAGTGCCAAAGCTCTGGTTAAGGACTTTACTGCTATAACTCATTTAATCCTAGAGAATCATATACCATAGAAATTATTAGTTTCTTACTTTATAGTGGGAAAAATAGAGCCTTAACAAGGTTTAAAAAACTTGACCAAAGACACATAGCACAAAGCAATTATAGGAGCTAGGGCTGATGGATATCAGCTAGTTTGAGCCATTTAACATATTTATCAGGCTTGAACAAAGTTTCAGCAAAAGGTGTAAAGGTGAAAAATGTCTGTGAAAATTAATTCTGAGGACTTTTAATAGAGAATACAAGTATTCCATTGGTTAACTTAAAATGATTTTCTAAGAAAGCTTCCTGGGAGAAAGACTCTCTTGAATTTTCTTTCTGTGCATCAATTTGAGGAAAGTTCATGTGTTTGGAAAGTCCAATAAAGTTTCATCCACCACAGGTATAATTTTGAGTAATTTCTAGAGATAACACAATATTCACAATGATACAAAACAGGAGGAATAAGTTAATGTCAAAGCAGCTATTGCTACGTTTTCAAAGATACACTTCCAGATGAATGCCATATGCTTGAGCCAATAATGCTCCTAGCAAAAAAATTAAATTCCATTAAGTCTTTCCAGGCCTCAGGACAAGTGATAGTTTTGGGTGATACTGGTCTCAGGCAATATCATGCTTCATGGCCCAGCACCATAGAAATGCAAAGGATATCTGGATTATCTGTTTTATCAGAGCCTTGGGCATAAAATTTAGATCTGCATGGTTACAGACGAAGTGCACACTCCAGAGAAGTTACCCATTTATGTTTAGGAACTATACATTTCTTCCAAGTGAATGTAGGTTATCTCAACTTTCTGAATGACTGAATCTTCAAGGCAATCATCATCGCTAGCTTCTAAAATGCTCCTGGCAGAGTCCTAAAGTGATGGTAGCAGATATGGCCAACACTCCGGTAATTCTTACCAGTTCTGCCCAGTTGAAGCACTAGGCTCTTGTTTCTAAATATGTTAGGAGAGATCAGTTATTTTATTATGGCATGTTTAAAAGGCAACAGTAGTAGTAGTAGTGATAACAAAAGTAAAAGTATTAATAGTAACAAGCGTAGTTTAAGATGACTGAAGCCATATTATGCCAACTGTGAAAGACATTGTGTAATTTGACAAATAATTTTAAGCATAACCAAATGTGCATCAAACTACTACATCTAGTGATTCATTCATCCATTCTGCTCAGTAAATTAAGTGACAGAGATATAATGGTAACGGCACAGATAAGGTCCTTTCCTTATGGAGCATACAACAAAGGAGAAGAGAGACAATAAACTAGTAAAATAAACACATTAATTACTTAATGATATAATTACAATTTGTGAAAAGTAGTGCAATACAAAGAAGGTGATGTGATACAAAGCAGAGAACTGAGTTCTTGCCACTCTTGACAATGTGATCAGAAGTGTCGGGTGAAGTGACATTTTTGCTTGCTAAGAACCTAGGCACACATAGTACAGTGAATTACAAAGGCTCTAGGGCACATAAGAGCTTGTCTTACTCAGGGAACAGAAAAGAGACTGTTATGATTGGGAGCGGGAGTGATGACATTGAAGAAGGAGGAGGAGCTGGATCATGCATGGCCTATAGGACAAGGTAACCTCAGTTTTGATGTTATTAGACAAGATTTCAGTCTACATGCAATGGGAACAATTGATGGGTTTGAAGGAAATTGAGGGTCTGAGTGACATTTTCCAAGATCAGTCTGGCTGCCAAGAGAAGAACAAAGTTGAAATGATACAAAACGTTACTTCAGAAATCTCATCAAGAGATGATGAGGCTTAGACCAGAATAATGGCAAGGATGATGGAGGGAAAAGGATAAATCCATGTACATTTTTAGTTGAGCTGATAGGCTCTTCTGATATAAGATGTGGGAGGGAAAAGGAATGACTCCTAGGATTTTGGCTTGAAAAACTAGGTGATGATGAGACCATTTATATGAATGAGGAGGATTCAGAGAGGAATAAAACTTACTTTATGTTTTGGACATTTTAGTTTGTGATACCTATTAGATAGTCATATAAAATGTCAAGTAAGCACCAAGATATACAAATCTTGAGCTGAGAGATCATATTTGAGCATCACACAGAATACCAGAGAATACCATGTAAAAAGAACCCAAATAATTCACTCTTCAGTGATCTCATGAACCATGCATTCCTCTGTTCATGCTCTGAGATACCATCTTAGGAGAGTCAAGGAGAGAAGACCACCTGAGGAACTGAGCTAATCCTAGGAAGTCTAACATTAGCTTAATTACTATTTAAGTTAGGATAAATGTTAATTACATTAGGTATTGGAGATATAGATATATAGATATATATATCCATGCTAAAGGATGGGTGGATTTGTATGGGAGTATAAATAATCTATAAAAAAGATAAAGGAATTTGCTTTTTTTGTGAATATATAGATTGTAGTGTGAATTAAATTCACAACTTCACTCTACATTGTAGAACAATTACTCTGGTTGCAGAAACTTCTTTTCTTTCACAGATCCCTTCTCTTGATGAAATATGGGGATCAGGTAGACACTCATGCCACAGGAGAAGGCATTGGTCAGGGTGGAAGGATGAACCTAGATATGGGTACATTAGATTGTGATATTACCTTGATTTTGGCACTTATTCCATGCAGGTTAGAAACACATGATAAATTAATGTTTGTTTGATGAAGCGGTCTGAGTGGATGTCTCAACTGCTTTAAGTTTAGCCCAACTTATTCACTGGCTTATCTGTAAGCAATATAGAAAAACTGGTATAAGGTCAGTCAAATTTCATTGTAAAGAGAGAGGAAGTGCTCATTCAATTCCTGGCTTTGCATGTTCTATATCTCCAACACTTCTTCCTTGCCTTGTTAATTCTAACATGAGTTCTTGGAAAAACTTTGCTGAGTTCACTCCAGTCCATGGATAGGTGCATCTACCTGTGTTTACCCAATACTATGTGCAGGAATTCTGTCACAGTGCTTATCACATAATATTTTCTATTTAGTTTCTAACTTCACAATAGATAGCAGATTTCTGTGCCACAGGACCTTTCTGGGTCTTATTTGTCTTTAAATCCTCACTGTCTAATCTAGTGTTTGATATATATTGAATACTCAACAGTATTATAGGAATATGTGAGTGAATAAATGAATCAACCAAATCAATGGGCTTCAGTGTAATTATCTCAGACGTTATCTTAAAAAATTCAGGCAATTTAATTACTCAGTGGGTCAGTGATCAATTTGCAAGTGATATAGGTCTAGCTTAGGAATTTTAAGTTCTTTCAATGCTTCTGATTAATTGATAAAACAAGAAAAAGAAAAGTTCCACATCAGGAAATACTCATCATCATGAAAGATACCAAATCTACAAAAATACTTTTTTTCCTGAAGAATCAGAAAGAATATTGATAGAGTCTTATCTTGGAGAAATCTACATTAAAGTTGTTTTATCAGTGAAAAATAACCTATTTTAAATATGTGCATTGGCTCAGAGTGCTTACATATAAGGCTTTGTCGAAATTTTTTCTAGGTATATATCTGCATTTTAAGATGCTCTGCTTGCTACTGTGATTTCCAAATTGTCTGCCATCTGTTGCTATTGCATTTTACCTACAGGGAATTTTGGAATCTTGCAGACTAATTTAAACTCCATAATTGTCATCTGAAATGTTGCTTGTGATATTATTTTTAAATACATTTTTCCTAGGTAACTTCGTGAACCACATTTCTATTTTTTGTTTGCATAACTTTTTGAAGACTGTTTAAGGAAAGGATATTTTCCTGCAACTCTGTAACTTTTCAGGCTATCAGTGCTACAGCCAGCATGAGAGCTCTCACTCCAAAACGTATAGATTTTTTTATCTCATTGGAATTACAGCATTTTTAAAGTATTTGCTTGCTTTGCAGAGGAGACAGGGAATTTATGCCAAATGTTTCACAAGTAAAGCCTCTGAGGTAGAAGAAGATACAAATGTATTGATTTTAACAGTTTTATTGAGGTATAATTACAAACAATAAATTGACTATATTTAAAGTGTACAATGTGGTCATTTCTAAGCTTATCACTGTAATCAAGATATTAAACATTTCCATCCCTGCAAGTTTCCTGATATCTTGACTTTTCACTCTTTGCTTTAATAATAAAACACTACTAATTTTACTAATTTTATTTGAATTCTTTTTTTCTCCTTCCTGCTCATTCCTTGAGCCATTTCCAAGGAATTTGTTCACAATATTTTCCTTTACTGACATTCTCTGTATGTGAGCTTTCATCATACTTAACCTGCAGTTCTCACCTCAGAGGTTTTAGATTGTCTCAGCATACCATTTAGCTAAGGATGATGGCTCATTATTGTTGTATTCTTACTGGGTTATGATTGTTTTCTGATTTTTGGACTTTTTATTTTAAGTTCAGTCTTTTGTTCTTTTAGGTCATGTCCATAGAAGACCAGAAACATCCTGCCATTTTGGTCAGAAATTTAGTAAAATTAATCAAAACTTTAGTCAAACCTCTATGAGTTACAAAGATAGAGCTAATTTGTTTTACTCAAATGACAGAGTAGACCAGATGATTTGTCCTCTGAGGCCTTGACAAATCTATGGTGATCATGACTCTATTCTTTTCATGGCACCTTCCATTGTCCTTGCTGTTTATGGTGTATATTAAATTTTATTTTCTCGGGGTGCCTGGGTGGCTCAGTCGGTTAAGCGTCTACCTTCGGCTCAGGTCGTGATCTCAGGGTCCTGGGATCGAGCCCCACATCGGGCTCCCTGCTCGGCAGGAGGCCTGCTTCTCCCTCTCCTGCTCCCCCTGCTTGTGTTCCCTCTCTCGCTGTCTCTCTCTCTGTCAAATAAATAAAATCTTTTAAAAAAATTTTTATTTTCTCTCTTAACTACTCATTTTTTTGCTTACTGTCTTTGTCATATACATGTACTTCCTGGTGTCTTCTGGCCTCCTTTCCCTAATAATCATTATTTGAGAATTACCATGGACCACCTACGAGCAGAATCTCAAATATATGACATGTCCTCTATGGTAGCACCCAGGTCTGGAAGTATTACTCTAAAGGGGCACTGGATAACATATAGGTCACCATTATGAATTTGGGTTGCAAATATGAAAATATAAAAATATAAAAGAAAGTTTGAAAAATCATCAGGCTATGAATTGAAATGAGACACATTTCTGAGGAGAGCTGACACAGACTGAGGAGAGCTGACTAACACATAGGTCTGAAGCTTGTAGGAGGCAGCAAGCCTGGAAGACTTCCCAAAATCAAATGCCAAGAACTGTGGCACCTGTTAGCCCAGTTCTTGGGGTCATTTATTTTATTTTATTTTTTTTGATCTTTCATTTTTTTTAAATTTATTTTTAATTTAAATTCAATTAATTAACATATAATTCAGGGGTACAGGTCTGTGATTCATCAGTCTTACATAACACCCAGTGGTCACCACAACACATACCCCCCGCAGTGTCCATAACCCAGCTATCCCATACCCACAACCCCCTCCCCTCCAGCAACCCTCAGTTTGTTTCCTAAGATTAAGAGTCTCTTATGGGTCATTATTTTAAACATTTTATATAAGAAGACTAGTCATTCAAGTTGAGCTTCTTACATAGCTGCATTATGCCTAATAATTTGTCCTGCATTTTCTTTATATTGATAGACCAGCCATTTGGGAAACAATTCAGTGTACCAGGATGAGATTTTTTTCAATAATTATTATTGGTAACCATATATTTCCATTTCTTCTTAGATATAAATCATCCAATCAACAAATAGATACTGAGTGTTTACTATGTGCCAGGCATTCTACCAAGCACTAAGAATCATTCCTGAGTAAAGTAAACAGACTCTTCTCTGGTGAAGGTTATAGTCTTATATGTAAATAAATATTGTCATCAAGAAATATTGACAAAACTAGGTGTGGTAGGTCCAGGTGTATAAAAATCTGGATGTGAATATATAATGCTATAATTCTGCTCTCAATTACAATATGTGTTGTTTTCCAAACCACCAAGTAATTGTCTGACACACAATTCAACTCAGTTCTGACACTATCTACCTGGAGATACTGTCAGATCCCACAGGTTAAGAGTTCAGTCCTATAAGACTGCCGCCCCCACCCATCAATCTTCAGACGGCAATTCAAGTCTAGGTTATGACTCGTGCTTCTAGTTGGATGGCTATAGATTGGAGGTTCCAACGACCCCCTCCTTGGCTTCAATTAATTTGCTAGAGTGGCTCACAGAACTCAGGGAAACATTTTACTTACTATATTACCAGTTTATTATAAAATATATAACTCAGGAACAACCTGATGGAAGAGATGCATAGGGCAAGGTATGGGGAAAGGGTGTGGAGCTTTCATACTATCTCCAGGTACGCCATTCTCCAAAAACCTCCATATGTTCACCAACCTGTAAGCACTCTGAATCTAGCCCTTTTGGGTTTTTATGGAAGCTTCATTACATAGGCAGGATTGATCAAATCATTGGTCATATTAATGGATGCAATCTCCAGCCTCTTACCCCTCCCCAGAGGTCAGTGGGGTCGAACTGAAGGTTCCAACCCTCAAATCACATGGTTAATTCCTGTGGCAACAAGCCCCCATCCTTAGGTGCTTTTCTAACTTTAAAAGTTACCTCATTAACATAAACTCAAGTTGAGAGGGGTTTATTGGGGCACCTGGGTGGCTCAGTTGGTTAAGTGTCTGCCTTTGGCTCAGGTCATGATCCCGGGGTCCTGGGATCAAACCCCGCATTGGGCTCTCTGCTCAACTCGAGTCTGCTTCTCCCTCTCCCACTCCCCCTGCTTGTGCTTTCTCTCTCTCTCTGTCAAATAAATAAATAAAATCTTAAAAATAAAGTAATTCTATAGTAAATATTTATTATTCTTTCATATTATTGTACTAGATCCTTGCCAACCTTTATTGTTATCAGTCTTCATAATTTTAGCCTTCTAATTGGTGCAATTAAATTTCCTTGATGACTAATGATGTCGAATACCTTTTCAGAAGCTTATTGGCCATTCAAGTACCTTTCCTGGGGATGTGAATGTCAATTTGTCCAGTTTATAAATTGGGTTGTTTTTTCTTTTTATTATTGCTTATTATTATTTATGTATTGGTTAGATGTATTCTCTTAGGCCACAATTTGCCTTTTTAATCCTCTTAATGGAATCTTTTAATAAGCAGATTTCATTTGATAAAGCCCAATTTATTAACTTTTTTATGTTCAGCGCATTTTATATCCTATCTAAGAAATCCTTTCCTGGTGGTTGGCAGGGGAAGATGGTGGAATAGGAGGACCCTAAGCTCACCTTGTCCCATGGGTACAACTAGATAACACTCACATCAACATAAATAACTCAGAAAATGACCCAAAGACTGACAGAACAAACTCCACAACTAAAGATGGAGAAGAGGCCACACTGAAGAAGGTAGGAAGGGTGAATATGAGGTTTGGGAGCAAAACAGATTGAGGTGGTCCATGGTGGGGAGGGAGATGAAGGTGGGGAGAAGAGGGAAGATTTATTTCACTATTACACTGGGGAACCTGCACAGGGAAATTAAATCCCCATAACATTTGGCTTTGAAAGCTAGAGGGGTCGAATATCTTGAATTCTTACAACCAGCAGGATTTAAAGACAGGAATTTTAAAAATCATGCTTGGCTCTGGGAGAGCCCTGAGGGTGTCAGAAAGTGGAGTCCCCACCCTAAAAGGGACAGCACAACAAACAGCCAGGGGACATACAGAAGCAGCAGTTTGCAAAACACCAGAGGCGGACAGGAGGAAGTTAGTTACTCATCTCAGAATGTGACCCAGAGAGGCAGGGATCATGGGGAGACCCCTGCAGGAATAAAGGAGCTGGCAGCACTATTTCCCTCCCTGACTCCCCAACATAAACACACAGGGAACAAGCCTGGCACCAACACTCACTATCTAACTTGCTTACACCAAGTGCCACCTCCACTCCGCTTTGGCAGATCCACCTGCCCAGTCACACTTGCTTAACTCCTGGTGCTATGGGCCCCCTCCCACAGAAGACCTGTGCAAACCTCACCAATACCTTCTCTCCCAAGCCATGCATTTTGAGACCCTAAGTTCCAGTGGCAGCAGTGATGGCAGCAGTCTCATTATGCAAGCAGACAAGTGCACATCTTGTTAAAAAGCATCTGACCTGGCCAGGGACCAAACACTGCTCACAACAACAAGCAAAGAGAGCCTCTGCAGACAACTTGACTGGACTCAAGAGCAGGGCACATGCAACACACATAGGAGACACCGTCTGAAGTACCAGGTCCTGGGGAACAGGGAACACTGCACCGCAGGACACTACAGGACCTCTTCTTCAAAAAACCATTACCTTCAAGAGTAGGAGATGTAGCTCGCTTTCCTAACACACAGAAAGAGACACAGAGTTAAACAAAATGACGTCACCCCATTGATAGTCAGGATTGATTTGGCTGATCTGACTGGCAAGGGAGAAGTCCCCTTCCTCTCCTGCCACTCCATGTGTGTCCCTCCCAAAGCTGCATGCTTGGTGGAAGAGGACAAACTTCCCTGATAGAGGAGGATTGTTCTTCGGTTTAGGGTATATGAGTAAGCTGCATTCCCCTGCTAGAACCTCCAGAAAAGCTCTCAAGGTCCATTTGTAGGAGAACATAGGGTAATCAAGCTTCCAAGACTCCAGACACATCCAAATGAGGTGCTGCATGTGGCAGTCTGCCTTTCTCTAAAAAAAGAAAAAAATGAAATAAGAGAAATAACAACCAACCTCACAGAAATACAACCAATTGTAAGAGAATATTATGAAAAATTATATTCCAACGAACTGTACAACCTAGAGGAAATAGATAAATCCCTAGAAACATATAACCTCTCAAAACTGAATCAGGAATAAATGGAAAATTTGCCCAGACTGATTACCAGCAATTGAAACAGTATTCAAAAAACTCCCAACAAACAAAAGTGCAAAATCCAGATGGCTTCACAGGCAAATTCTACCAAACATTTAAAGAAGAGTTAATATGTCTTCTTCTCAAACTATTCCAAAAAATAGAAGAGGAAGGAAAAATTCCAAATTCATTCTATGAGGCAAGTATTACCCTGATACCAAAGCCAGATAAAGATACCACAAAAACAAACAAACAAACAACAACAACAAAAAAACAGAACTATAGGCCATTATGTCTGGTGAACAAATGTGCAAAAATTCTCAATAAAATACTAGCAAGCTGAATCCAACAATACATTAAAAAAATCATTTACCACAGCCAAGTGGGATTTATTCATGGGTTGCAGGGGTGATTCAATATTTGCAAACCAATCAATGTGATACATCAATTATTAAGATAAGGGATAAGAGCCATATGACCATGTCATTAGAAACAGAAAAAGAATTCAACAAAATACAGCATCATTCATGATGAAAACCCTCAACAAGATAGGCTTAGAGGGAACATACCTCAACATAATAAAGGCCTTATATGAAAAACCCACAGTGAATATCATCCTCAGTGGGGAAAAACTAAGAGCTTTTCCTCTACGGTCAGGAACAAGACAAGGATGTTCACTCTCACCACTGTTATTCAACATAGTACAGGAAGTCCTAGCTACAGCAGTCAGACAACAAAAAGAAATAAAAGGCATCCAAATTGGTAAAGAAGTATAACTTTCACTCTTTGGAGATGACATGATAGTATATAGAGAAAACCCCAAAGACTCAACTAAAAAAAACTGCTAGAAATGATAAATGAATTCAGTAAATTTGCAGGATATAAAATCAAAGTACAGAAATCTGTTGTATTTCTATACACTAATAATGAAGCAGCAGAAAGAGAAATTAAGGAATCAGTCCCATTTACAGTTGCACCAAAACCAAAATACCTTGGAATAAACTTAACCAAAGAGGTAAAAGACCTGTACTCTGAAAACTATAAGACGTTGATGAAAGAAATTGAAGATGACACAAAGAAATGGAAAGACATTCCATGCGCATGGATTGGGAGAAAAACATTGTTATAGTGTTCATTACTACCCAAAGCAATCTACACATTTAATCCAATCCCTATCAAAATACCTATAGCATTTTTCATAGAGCTACAACAAACAATCCTAAAATTTGTGTGGAACCACACACAGACCCTGAATAGCCAAAGCAATCTTGAAAAAGAAAAGCAAAACTGGCAGTATCACAATTCTAGACTTCAAGTTGTTTTACAAAGCTATAGTAATCAAAACAGTGTGGTACTGGCACAAAAAATAGACACATAGATCAATAGAACAGAATAGAGAGCCCAGAAATAAACCCACAGCCCAGAAATAAACCCACAGCTATTTGGTCAATTAATCTTCAAAAAAGCAGGAAAGAATTCACTGGGAAGAAGACAGTCTCTTCAACAATGGTGCTGGGAAACTGGATAGCAACATGCAAAAGAATGAAACTGGACCACTTTCTTACACCATACATGAAAATAAACTCAAAATGGATGAAAGACCTAAATATGAGTCCAGAAATCATAAAAAATCCTTGAAGAAAGCACAGGCAGTAATTTCTCTGATATCAGCTGTAGCAACATTTCTCTAGATATGTCTCCTGAGGCAAGGGAAATAAAAGCATTGGAACTATTGGAACTACATCAACGTAAGCCTGTGCACAGCAAAGGAAACAATCAACAAAACTAAAAGGCAACCCACTGAATGGGAGAAGTAATTTGCACATGACATGTCTGATAAAGGTTTAGTATCTAATATATATAAAGAACTAACACAACTCAGCATCAGAAAAACAAATGATCCACTTAAAAATGGGCAGAGGTCATGAGCAGACATTTTTCCAAAGACATGCAGATGTCCAACAGACACATGAAAAGATGTTCAACATCCTCATTGTCAGGGAAATGTAAATCAAAACTACAGTGAGACATCACCTCATACTAGTTGGAATGGCTAAACACAAGAAACAACAAGTGTTGGCGAGGATGTGGAAAGAAAGGAACCCTCATGCACTGTGGTGGGAATGCAAAGTGGTGCAGCCACTGTGGAAAACAGTATGAAGGTTCTTCAAAAAGTTAAAAATGGAACTACCTGACTATCCAGTAATTGTATTATTGGTAATTTTCCAAAAAAATACAAATAATTTAGAGGGATATATGTACCCCTGTGTTTACTGTAGCATTATTAACAACAGCAAAATTATGGAAGCAGCTCAAATGTCCACCAATACATGATGGATAAAGAAGATGTGGTACATATTATTATTCAACCATAAAAAAAATGAAATCTTGTCATTTGCAAGAACATGGATGGATCTAGAGAGTATAATGCTAAGTGAGATATATCAAAGAAAGACCATATGATTTCACTCACATGTAGAATTTAAAAAACAAAACAAACAAGCAAAGAAAAAAAAGAGAGAGAAACAAGCCAAGAAACAGAGTCTTACTAAAGAGAACAAACTGATGGTTACCAGAAGGGAAATGGGTAGGGAGATGGGCAAAGGGGACTAAGAGTACATTTATCATGATGAGCACTGAGTAATGTATAGAATTGTTAAATTATTATATTGTATACCTGAAACTAATATAACACTATATGTTAACTATACTAGAATTAAAATAAAAAACTTAATAAAGGTGGAAAAAAAAGAAATTTTTTCCTGTCTTAAGATCATGAGGGTACTCTCTTATGTTTTCTTCTAGAAGCTTTATAGATTTAGCTTTAAAATTAGGACTATCATCCATCTTGAATTAATTTTTGTGCATGGTTTGAAATAAGCTTTGAGGCTGATTTTTTTGTTTGTTTATTCATTTTTTTTAGTATTATCTCTTGAAAATACTGGTTTTCCCCCATCACATTGCCTAAGCGACTGTGAAAAGTCAGTTGACTATTTTTGTGATTATTTCTAGATTCTGTTTTTGTTTCATTGATCTGTTTGTCTGTATTTGCACCAAAATCCCGCTGTCTTGATTAATGAAGCTTTATAGTAAGTCTTGAAATCAGGTAATGTCCTCCAACCTTTCTTTTCCAAGATTGTGCTAAGTCATTTGCATAGTATGCAGTTGACCCTTGAACACCACAAGGATTAGGGAAGCCCATCCCTGCCCAATCGAAAATACACGTGGAGGGCGCCTGGGTGGCTCAGTCGGTTAAGCGACTGCCTTCAGCTCAGGTCATGATCCTGGAGTCCCGGAATCGAGTCCCGCATTGGGCTCCCTGCTCAGCGGGGAGTCTGCTTCTCCCTCTGACCCTCCCCCCTCTCATGCTCTCTCTCTATCTCATTCTCTCTCTTAAATAAATAAATAAAATCTTTAAAAAAAAAAAAAGAAAATACACGTGGAACTTTTGACTCCCCAAAACTGAACTACTAATAGCCTACTGTTGACTGGAAGCCTTACCAATAACATAAACAGTTAATTAACACATATTTTATATGTGTTATATAGTTTATCTTATAATGAAGTTTGCTAGAGAAAAGATAATGTTACATTATCTCATAATTTCTGCGAGTCAAGAGTCCAGGGATGGCTCCCCTCAGGCCCTCAAAAGACTGCAATCAAGGTGTTAGCTTGGGCTCGGTTTAATCTTAGGCTCAGGATCCTCTTCCAATCTCACGTGCCTATATTCAGAATGCATTTGCTTGTAGCTATAAAACCTATGGTTGCTTGCTTCTTCAACATCAGTAGAGGAATCTCTCTGAACTCAGGGAAGACTTAAACCCTCTTTCGTTCAGCTAGACTGCATGGAATTTTCTTCTCTTTTCCTGCCTCAGAACCTTGTCACATCCTTTTCTCTTTGCCTATAATAGTCTCCATATAGGTAATATCCATTCTTCCTCCATCAGGTGTTAAGTTTAAATTGCTTTTAATTTTATTTAGAAAAATTTAAAACAACAGAAAATTTGTAAGAATAGTACAATGAACACATACTCAACTTCCATATACATTCACCATTTGTAAATCTTTTCATTATTTGTATATATTTTATCATTCTCTGTCTCTGTCTCTTTCTGTCTCTGTTTCTCTGTGTATCTCTCTCTCTCTCTCTCTCTCTCTACCTATCTCTATTTTAAACCATTTCAGGGTAAGCTACAGACACCACGATCCTTCACCACTAAATAATTTAGCACCTGTCTCTTAAGAATAAGGTCGTTCTTTTATATAACTATAGTACTTTATCAAATTAAGGAAAATTAATATCAATAAAATACTTTCATTTAATATGTACTCTATGGTCAAAATTTGCCAGTTAGCTCCATGTTCTTTATAGCAACTTTACCTTTCCATCTAGGATCCAATCCAGACTCTTGCATCAATCATATTTAGTTGTTATATCTCTCTAGTTTCCTTTCATCTGAAACAGTCCCTCAACCTTTCATTGTCATTAATGTCTTGGGCATTTTTGAGAAGTCCAAGCCAGTTCTTTGTTTTTTTCAGTGATTGCCTAATGGTTGGATTTAGGTTATTTTTTAATAGGAATAATTGTGTATTCTCAGTGTACCACATCAGAAATAATAATATAATTGTATATTCAGAAATAATTGTATATTCTCAGTGTACCACATCTGTTGTTCCATATTTGGTGGTGATAACTTTGTTCATTCTTAGTATCTGCCAGATTTCTTCACTGGAAAGGCACATTTTCTCCCATTTGTAAGTAACAAGTAAATTGTGGGGAGATAAGCTTAAATTTCACTTTCTTGACTTTATAATCTAAACTATATTCCCATAATATTGTCTCTGTGAGGACCTGGTATTTATCTATATATTAATTATAGTTTCCAATTATTTATTTATTCATTATGTCTATTTGTTGTAGCTATCTCTCTGAATGAATTGTATCAGTTTTATTCATGTTATATTTGCAGTGCCTAGCACAGTGTGTGGTACAGGGTGGACACTAATAAAATAATTATAAATGAGTGAATGCATGAATACATAATACATTTAGGAAAATTAGTAAATAAATTGTATGATTTCTTTATATGAATGATAGAAATAAAGCTTGTAAGACTTCATTTTAAACCCTGTCTATGATTTGCTGATAACTTTGTCAACCTATTCCTAGAGTTAAAGAGAAGATGATGCTATTTCTCTAAACTGGGCATTTCTCTGTAATGCACATCTTGTGTTCTGAGCAACACAGACCTGTAGGCCGAAAGACAGTAATGGAAATAGAAATCCCAGCTCTTGAATAATAGGCTCAGATGTTTTTTAAGAACAACAAATCCAGTTGACTGATAGTCGTACCTCATCTGTAATGATCTATCCAATATTAGACAGTCTTTCTGCAGGTTGGTACAGAGTATTGGACATATTTTTAGACTTGTAGTTTGTCATTCAGTTCAAAGCGAGGTAGACTGTGTAGATTGTTGTCAGAGATTATTCTTGGTAACATTTTCTTAAGTCAATATTATGTTTTGAAATAATGAAATTTTTTTATTTTAGTCTTGCATTTTCTTGCAGAAACTGGTTTCTATATGTAAAAATCATTTTTTTTTCTAGAACAGTGAATTCTTCATTGCCTTTCCACTCCCCTCTAGGGTCACCTATTTCCTTCTTACCACTCCAATAAATATTTAGTTATACCTCAGAGTCAGTAATTAAAAAGTATGAATTTTACTAACAGAAGATTTTTTTTTAACTGCCTTTCTGCAGAAGTCTGCTATTTTCCATAAAAGAGCAGCCTTTATTTAACAATGCAGAATCCTCTTGGAAAATTCATTAACAGATCTTCAACATATTCTGCTATTGCACTTCAATATCATTGCAAAGCCCTATGGGATCTGATGAGCATTCATAAATGCTGTATTTTATAACCTTTGAAATTTTATGCTCCTAGCAAGGCTGTCCGCCTATTCTTAACTGTCTTTGTAGAGCTCAAGAGGGGCATAGACTACTCCATGTTCCTGGTAAGATCAATATTCATCAATACCATCTACCCTCTGACTTACCACTACAAATTACCTGAGAACTGTCCCAAGGTGAAAAACTAACATAGAACTTCTCCTTAAGAGAATAATTCTATGATGTCTCTCATTTCTGTTTACTTCAGTCAACAGATTTAAGAAGCCCAAGGCTCATAGACATCTCTCATTACCCAGAATCTCTTTTCCACATGGCTCTGCATGTTCTATAAATTGGCGCTCGTTTTTATTCTTAATTGGAAGCTAGCTTTTTTACAGCCTTCTCAGGTGGTGGCATCCTACATATTACTAGAGGTGGGGTAAGTTCACCTTTCCTCATTGCTCCTTCCAGATATTGTTTCTTCAGCTGCTGTAAAAAGCCCAGTTTTGATTCTCACGTTGTCACCTTCTGTTCCAGTCATCTTCATCCCTAGTGGTCACTTTCTTTCATTTATTGATGATAATGGCAACTGGTTCAAGATCTTTTTCTTCACCATTATTCCCATTCTTTCCAATCTGAATAATTTCTATTCCATGTATATCATCTATATAATACATTCAGTACTCTGACTTATTAATTTCTTCACCTGCTCACTTCTAGTGATTTTTTCTCCACTTATCTCAGCCGTATATTCTAATGTATTCCAGGTCTTTTTGTGTGCAATAACTACAACTCATCTAAATTCTTTATTACAAGTATCCCTGTCTTTGACAACCAACTCCATCTTTCCATCTTATTTTTTAGCACCCTAATTCCAACTACTCTTTCACCTGACTCAGAACTCCAATATATTCATTCTATTAGTTTTTCATTGTTACCCATGTTATGTCCTCATTTCTTTTCTTACACAGAATTAGATGCCATGATTCACTATTATAATCATTCTTTTGCATATACCCATAATTCTTTTTTTTTCTTTCTCCCTTCCTCTTGGCAAAACTCCAAAGCTTGTTAAATCAAACTCTCTGCCTACTCCAGATGTACATCAGAGCAAAATTGCTGAAGAAAATACAGCCAAGCTGACTGGTCTCATTTCAGATGCTAAATCACAGAATTCAAGTGAAACCCCAATGCTGCCCAATGCTTTGTGACATTTTCATAATCAGTTTGTATCCCTATTCTTTAAGAATACTATTTCATATTTTATCCACTCTGTTTTAATCTTTTATCCCTCCTTCATCTGCACTCTCAGATGATGAGCTATCTTATTAATTCAACAAAATAATTGAAGTCATTTTAAAAGAACCTCTACATCTTCCTGCAAGTGACCTATATGTATACCTCTACAACTTGCCTTTTCTTATAGTATAAGGAATGTAAGAATGTCATTTTATTTGTGCCGTGAATTCTATCCCTCATCACCTACTTAAAGCCTTTATCCTTTAATTATCCTCCGACTCATTAAATCATCAATTTTTTTCACTGTACTGGATCATTTCTATCACATTACTTCATGGAAACCATTCTTATCATGGTTACCAGTGATCTTCTTGTTGCCAAATTTATTGGGCAAATTTTAGCTTGTATTACTTGATCCATCTATAGTATTTGAAACTCTTGATCTTGTCTTTCTTCTTTAAACATTTCTTCACATCACATTCTCCAGATCTTTTCTTAGCACAATTACCACTCCTTTCCAGTATCTTTTGCTGGAAATTCCTCACTTTTTCAGTTCTTAAATTTTACAGGGGTCTCTGTCTTAGACCTGAAAACTGTTCTCTTCTGTTTGACCACTTACTCCCTAAGAGATCCTATCCATTGATATGCTTTAAATTATATCTATATGTTGTGGGGTTCCAACATGTATCTCCAGGCTCAACCCCTCTCTTGACTATTATAACTGAATTTCTTCTTATTATCTCTATTTGGATATCTAATAGGCATCTAACTATGAGATACTAAAACTGGCTTATTAATTCTGCCTTTAAATCTCCTCATTCCTTCATCTTCCTTACTGAGAATCCAGTTTTGTTAGACTCAAAATGTGTAGTCATCTGGATTCCACACTTTCTCTTATATCCCACATACATCCTATTAAGCACCTCTGTGAGCTCTGTCTTTAAACTGTATACTTCCTCCATGGCTTGCTTCCTCTGTGAGCTCTGTCTTTAAACTGTATACTTCCTCCATGGCTTGCTTCCTCTGTGAGCTCTGTCTTTAAACTGTATACTTCCTCCATGGCAAAGCCAGGGGCTTTGAAAAGAAAGCAAATAAACAAAAACAGAAGCATGAAATTTAAAGTCTAGACCTATGCCACATGCAAGTGTGATTTCCAAATTTGCATTGTCTTTTAAGTGTGAAATTAAGTGAAATGAGCCCAATTGATGTAATTTAAACTACAGTGTTATGGAAAATGAAACTACATACAAGAAATAGTAAGATAAAATTTGTTCTCATTGGGAATATTTTTCTAAAATCTATCAACTTACAGTCCGGTTTTTATTTCTAGTCGGTTAGTAAAATATAGAAGCAAAGTCCAGAACTAAAAATATTGTTATAAGTTCTATTTACTTCGAAGACTTATTGGAACTTCTTAATAACCTAGATGCTGTTTTCACAATTTATATTAAGTGTATAGATGAGATCTTACCTGCTAAGGAAAATTATGGGAAAGTAATATTATAGGAAATGGTGCATAATAGATTTTGGAGGTCATGAAAGCAATTCTGTCACAGAAAAACTGCATAATTGCAGTGTTCTACTGGGGTGAAGCTTAATGCCTCACATAAATTGTCTTTCTGTTTATGGCAAAGTCTGTTGTCAAGGTAACAACTATACAGACCCATCATGTCCATATGGTGTGACCAAATCTTCCACTTATAGTAGTGTCTTTTCTATCCAGCCCAATAGCAAATAATCAATGGTCTCATACACAAAGTTTCTATTTCCATTGATTGCTCAGCAACTGACTTTTACTGAGTGTGACTTTGTTTCCTAGAGCATTGGATTCAGTTCAATTCAAAGACTCGGCTTGAATAAGTGACAATTCTTACTAGGAAAATTCTAAATATTATTGTGGTAAAGAGGCCTTAGAAATGAATCCCTGGATAATGACCTCTTAAATGTATATTCAATAAAAATGATCATAAAAACTCTATATCCCAAAATTGCTTTCACTGGGTTTAGTTCTTTGAGAAAATGTTTCTTTTGTCTACAAGTCAAATACTTGGTTTAATTACATTTTATTTTCACCATTTACTACTCTGCTTATTTTTGAAAGGTTAATAGGTGCAAGGGCAATTCTCCCTTCCCAAAGTTGAAAATCTTTACAGTAGCCATACAAAAGAGTCTTCATGGAATTATTTTGCACTATACTGACACATGAATACAAAGTTCTACTCCACTGTGGATGAACCAATCAATTAGGAGATAGAAAGAAGAATAAAAAGGTTTACTAATCAGTGATCACTGACATGAGATACCTGGACTTGCTTTTATTTCCATTATTTTCTATTCCTCGAGACATATGTTCATTGAAAGCTTTGTGCCATACCAAAAGAGTTAAGAAAATGTTTTAAATTTTTTATGATATACTCAAATATATGCTTCTTTATAGTGCATTAACAGACAAGACATGTTAAAAGTTAAATTTAATTTTTTAAGACATCATTGTATAGACTGCTGTTGCTTAATGTAGGTAAGATCATTAAGCTCTAAGGTGGTCTTTGCTAACCTTATTGCACATATTAATCAATAACTGTAGATATGGAGTATTGCAAAGTAATGGAAATGTCTGAAGCACTGATGTTTACACATGCAGCTTTATTAGGTGCCTGAATGGTCATCAGGCACAGAGTTGCCCATGAGTTGGCAGTTAGGTTGCTCTAACATCTGTAAATAGACAACTCTTAATCATGTGTGATTTTGTGGCTTGCCCAATCACTCGTTATTTCAAATATTTATGAGTATAAAATAAATTTAAAGATAAAAACTTACTGTAATATGGTGTAAAATCACCTCTGACTTCTATTGGTTATAGAGTCATAGACACCATTCATTCTACTCTGTGCTGTTACTACCTACCTTCATAATTGAAGGAAATGCTAATTTTCAGTAGAGGTTTATGAAAATAAAAATTTCAACCTTTTCCCATACTGGAACACATACCTTCCTCAATTCTCAGTTTAAGACCTCCTGCTTTATGGTGTTTGACAAATAAACTGACAGATACCTAAGGTGGCATGTTTCAGAAGGAGTCCAGTCACCAGTGTTTATTAGGAGGCTGCTGAATGAATAATTCTATTGTAGATGTTACAGTGAACAGAACACAGGGGTAGGAAACAATGCTTTTGCCCTTGAGGAGTTTATAATTAAATAGAGATGTAGAATGCTGACATTGCTTAACATTCTTAAATGGTTTAAGTCCATTTTAGATTCAGGTGGGGAGTATTTCCAAAGGGTGTGCAATGTCTAAACCTATACAGGGAAAATGGTCAGTTGCCGCTGTCCTTTAAGTAGTAGAATCTGTTAATACCATGGCATGAGTGTAGACATTTTTCATGTCTGGAAGTGATACAGACACCCTTCCCAAGAGCTATACCAATACTTACTTAGGTCTACAACTGGGATCTAAAATACAAAGAATATTCTTTGAAAAGTAAATTTTGATAACTCTGGGATAATTGATATTATTTCTAAGAAATGATATATAGAAATGTCATTCATATTTGAAGACTTAAACAGGTTTACTTCCTAGGTGTTTGATTGTAACTAGAATAGATTTAATTCACATTTTTACATTTCTTATGAATAGGCTGCTTTTTGGTTAATGCACCTAACTAGATCTAGGAAAGCCCTTGGCTATGTGCAATGCTGGCTCAGCCTTTACTACCCACTGAGTTTGGCATTTTGAGTTATCTAACTTGGATTTATATTAGCAAAGCTGTATTCATTTTCACACGACACCAGCAACATAATAACAACAGTCCCCACTACCTACCCCCACAAGAAAACTATTATCATGAAAAAGTTTAACACATTTTCCAGAGATGTCTAATTTATAGTCAGGTTGTAGCTCAGCCAAAGCCTTGGGGAATGTGGCTCATTGATATAGTGTGACAAAAATGGATGAGAAACAGCTGCAGAACAGTGCAATCCTGTAATAAAGTAAAGTAATTTATTATTGGTTCTGAATTCAGAATCATCAGCAAACATTAATCAGGCATCTACCATGTGCCTGCCATTACAGGTTTGATCACCAAACTTCTAAGGCCGGACCGGCACAACTATGCCAGCCCTTGGCCTCTAGGGGACAGTTCAGGTAAAAAGGCCTATAAGACCATTCAGAGACAGAGAATTGCCTGAGAAATGTTAAACCAGAAAGAAGAAATTAAAACAGTTGGTTCCACAACAAGCAAGGGACTATAACAAATGTGAAGTCAGAGATACAAGCCCATTGATGTAGAGAGAATCTGAGAAGACAGAGTTGCAGACACTAGATGATGGTTTCTTTATTCATTTTCGTTATTCATATTCAATTTATATGTACTTGCCAAGGACTGGACTTCTAACTGAGCCCAAATGAATTACTGTTTCTGGAAGCCTGTGGGCCTGTGACCTTGCTGGTATTGATTTGCACATGGTGTTCTGCTTGGGTGCTTTTGTTTCTGTGGGGTTAGGGAGAGATTTGTTTTGGTGCACGAACACCAGGCAATAAGAGCAAGAGATAGGATGAAAGGCATAGCCACTGTCTCATTCTTTTTTTTTTTCTTTTTTATTGTTATGTTAATCACCATACATTACATCATTAGTTTTTTTTTTTTTTTAAAGATTTTATTTATTTATTTGAGAGAGAGAGAGAGCACATGAGAGTGGGGAGGGTCAGAGGGAGAAGCAGACTCCCTGCTGAGCAGGGAGCCCGATGCGGGACTCGATCCCGGGACTCCAGGATCATGACCTGAGCCGAAGGCAGTCGCTTAACCAACTGAGCCACCCAGGCGCCCACATCATTAGTTTTTGATGTAGTGTTCCATGATTCAATGTTTGTGCATAACACCCAGTGCTCCATGCAGAACGTGCCCTCTTTAATACCCATCACTAGGCTAACCCATCCTCCCACCCCCCTCCCCTCTAGAACCCTCAGTTTGTTTTTCAGAGTCCATCGTCTCTCATGGTTCGTCTCCCCCTCCGATTTCCCCCCCTTCATTCTTCCCCTCCTGCTATCTTCTTCTTCTATTTTTCTTAACATATATTGCATTATTTGTTTCAGAGGTACAGATCTGTGATTCAACAGTCTTGCACAATTCGCAGTGCTCACCATAGCACATACCCTCCCCAATGTCTATCACCCAGCCACCCCATCCCTCCCACCCCCCACCACTCCAGCAACCCTCAGTTTGTTTCCTGAGATTAAGAATTCCTCATATCAGTGAGGTCATATGATACATGTCTTTCTCTGATTGACTTATTTCGCTCAGCATAACACCCTCCAGTTCCATCCACGTCATTGCAAATGGCAAGATCTCATACCTTTTGATGGCTGCATAATATTCCATTGTATATATATACCACACCTTCTTTATCCATTCATCTGTGGATGGACATCTTGGCTCTTTCCACAGTTTGATTATTGTGGACATTGCTGCTATAAACATCGGGGTGCACGTACCCCTTCGGATCCCTACATTTGTATCTTTGGGGTAAATACCCAGTAGTGCAATTGCTGGATCGTATGGTAGCTCTATTTTCAACTTTTTGAGGAGCCTCCATACTGTTTTCCAGAGTGGTTGCACCAGCTTGCATTCCCACCAACAGTGTAGGAGGGTTCCCCTTTTACCGCATCCCCGCCAACATCTGTCGTTTCCTGACTTATTAATGTTAGCCATTCTGACTGGTGTGAGGTGGTATCTCATTGAGGTTTTGATTTGGATTTCCCTGATGCCGAGCGATGTTGAGCACTTTTTCATGTGTCTGTTGGCCATTTGGATGTCTTCTTTGGAAAAATGTCTGTTCATGTCTTCTGCCCATTTCTTGATTGGATCATTTGTTCTTTGGGTGTTGAGTTTAAGAAGTTCTTTATAGATTTTGGATACTAGCCCTTTATCTGATATGTCATTTGCAAATATCTTCTCCCATTCTGTCAGTTGTCTTTTGGATTTGTTGACTGTTTCTTTTGCTGTGCAAAAGCATTTTATCTTGATGAAGTCCCAATAGTTCATTTTTGCCCTTGCTTCCCTTGCCTTTGGCGATGTTTCTAGGAAGAAGTTGCTGCGGCTGAGGTCGAAGAGGTTGCTGCCTGTGTTCTCCTTTAGGATGTTGGTGGACTGCTGTGTCACATTTAGGTCTTTTAACCATTTTGAGTCTATTTTTGTGTGTGGTGTAAGGAAATGGTCCAGTTTCATTCTTCTGCATGCAGCTGTCCAATTTTCCCAACACCATTTGTTGAAGAGACTGTCTTTTTTCCCTTGGATTTCTTTCCTGCTTTGTCAAAGATTAGTTGACCATAGAGTTGAGGGTCCATTTCTGGGCTCTCTATTCTGTCCCATTGATCTATGTGTCTGTTTTTGTGCCAGTACCATACTGTCTTGATGATGACAGCTTTGTAATAGAGCTGGAAGTCCGGAATTGTGATGCCGCCAGCTTTGCTTTTCTTTTTCAACATTCCTCTGGCTATGCGGGGTTTTTTCTGATTCCATACAAATTTTGGGATTATTTGTTCCATTTCTTTGAAAAAAGTGGATGGTATTTTGATGGGGATTGCATTGAATGTGTAGATTGCTCTAAGTAGCATTGACATCTTCACAATATTTGTTCTTCCAATCCAAGAGCATGGAATGTTTTTCCATTTCTTTGTGTCTTCCTCAATTTCTTTCATGAGTGTTTTATAGTTTTCTGAGTACAGATCCTTTGCCTCTTTGGTTAGATTTATTCCTAGGTATCTTATGGTTTTGGGTGCAATTGTAAATGGGATCGACTCCTTAATTTCTCGTTCTTCTGTCTTGTTGTTGGTGTATAGGAATGCCACTGATTTCTGTGCATTGATTTTATATCCTGCCACTTTACTGAATTCCTGTATGAGTTCTAGCAGTTTTGGGGTGGAGACTTTTGGGTTTTCCACATAAAGTATCGTATCATCTGCAAAGAGTGAGACTTTGATTTCTTCTTTGCCAATTTGGATGCCTTTTATTTCTTTTTGTTGTCTGATTGCTGTGGCTAGGACTTCTAATACTATGTTGAATAGCAGTGGTGATAGTGGACATCCCTGTCATGTTCCTGACCTTAGGGGGAAAGCTCTCAGTTTTTCCCCATAGAGAATGATATTTGTTGTAGGTTTTTCATAGATGGCTTTTATGATATTGAGGTATGTACCCTCCATGCCTATACTCTGAAGAGTTTGGATCAAGAAAGGATGCTGTACTTTGTCAAATGCTTTTTCTGCATCTATTGAGAGGATCATATGATTCTTGTTCTTTCTTTTGTTAATGTATTGTATCATGTTGATTGATTTGCGGATGTTGAACCAACCTTGCAGCCCAGGGATAAATCCCACTTGGTCATGGTGAATAATCCTTTTAATGTACTGTTGGATCCTATTGGCTAGTATTTTGGTGAGAATTTTTGCATCCATGTTCATCAGGGATATTTGTCTGTAATTCTCCTTTTTGATGGGGTCTTTGGTTTGGGGATCAAGGTAATGGTGGCCTCATAAAACAAGTTTGGAAGTTTTCCTTCCATTTCTATTTTTTGGAACAGTTTCAGAAGAATAGGTATTAATTCTTCTTTAAATGTTTGGTAGAATTCCCCTGGGAAGCCATCTGGCCCTGGGCTTTTGTTTGTTGGGAGATTTTTGATAACTGCTTCAATTTCCTTAGTGGTTATAGGTCTTTTCAGGTTTTCTATTTCTTCCTGGTTCAGTTTTGGTAGTTGATACATCTCTAGGAATGCATCCATTTCTTCCAGGTTATCTAATTTGCTGGCATAGAGTTGCTCATAATATGTTCTTATAATTGTTTGTATTTCTTTGGTGTTGGTTGTGACCTCTCCTCTTTCATTCATGATTTTGTTGATTTGGGTCATTTCTCTTTTCTTTTTGATAAGTCTGGCCAGGGGTTTATCAATCTTGTTAATTCTTTCAAAGAACCAGCTCCTAGTTTTGTTGATCTGTTCTACTGTTCTTTTGGTTTCTATTTCATTGATTTCTGCTCTGATCTTTATTATTTCTCTTCTTCTACTGCTGGGTTTAGGCTTTATTTGCTGTTTCTTCTCTAGCTCCTTTAGGTGTAGGGTTAGGTTGTGTATTTGAGACCTTTCTTGTTTCTTGAGAAAGGCTTGTATTGCTATATACTTTCCTCTTAGGACTACCTTTGCTGCATCCCAAAGATTTTGAACAGTTGTGTTTTCATTTTCATTGGTTTCCATGAATTTTTTTAATTCTTCTTTAATTTCATGGTTGACCCATTCATTCTTTAGTAGGATGCTCTTTAGCCTCCATGTATTTGAGTTCTTTCCAACTTTCCTCTTGTGATTGAGTTCTAGTTTCAAAGCATTGTGGTCTGAAAATACGCAGGGTATAATCCCAATCTTTGGTACTGGTTGAGACCTGATTTGTGACCTAGGATGTGATCTATTCTGGAGAATGTTCCATGGGCACTAGAGAAGAATGTGTATTCCGTTGCTTTGGGGTGGAATGTTCTGAATAAATCTGTGAAGTCCGTTTGGTCCAGTGTGTCATTTAAAGTCTTTATTTCCTTGTTGATCTTTTGCTTAGATGATCTGTCCATTTCAGTGAGGAGGGTGTTAAAGTCTCCCACTATTATTGTATTGTTGTCAATGTGTTTCTTTGCTTTTGTTATTAATTGCCTTATATAATTGGCTGCTCCCATGTTAGAGGCATAGATATTTACAATTGTTAGATCTTCTTGTTGGATAGACCCTTTAAGTAGGATATAGTGTCCTTCCTCATCTCTTACTACAGTCTTTGGTTTAAAATCTAATTTGTCTGATATAAGGATTGCCACCCCCAGCTTTCTTTTGGTGTCCATTAGCATGGTAAATGGTTTTCCACCCCCTCACTTTCAATCTGGGGGTGTCTTTGGGTCTAAAATGAGTCTCTTGCAGACAGCATGTCGATGGGTCATGTTTTTTAATCCAATCTGATAGCCTATGTCTTTTGGTTGGGGCATTTAGCCCATTTACATTCAGAGTAACTATTGAAAGATATGAATTTAGTGCCATTGTATTGCCTGTAAGGTGACTGTTACTGTATATTGTCTGTGTTCCTTTCTGGTCTATGTTGCTTTTAGGCTCTCTCTTTGCTTAGAGGACCCCTTTCAAGATTTCTTGTAGGGCTGGTTTCGTGTTTGCAAATTCCTTTAGTTTTTGTTGGTCCTGGAAGCTTTTTATCTCTCCTTCAATTTTCAATGACAGCCTAGCTGGATATAGTATTCTTGGCTGCATATTTTTCTCGTTTAGTGCTCTGAATATATCATGCCAGTCCTTTCTGGCCTGCCAGGTCTCTGTGGATAGGTCTGTTGCCAATCTAATGTTTCTACCATTGTAGGTTACAGATCTCTTCTCCCGAGCTGCTTTCAGGATTTTCTCTTTGTCTCTGAGAATCATAAGTTTTACTATTAGATGTCGGGGTGTTGAACTATTTTTATTGATTTTGAGAGGGGTTCTCTGTGCCTCCTGGATTTTGATGCCTGTTTCCTTCCCCAAATTAGGGAAGTTCTCTGCTATAATTTGCTCCAATATACCTTCTGCCCCTCTCTCTTTCTTCTTCTTCTGGATCCCAATTATTCTAATGTTGTTTCGTCTTATGGTATCGCTTATCTCTCAAATTCTGCCCTCGTGATCCAGTAGTTGTTTATCTCTCTTTTTCTCAGCTTCTTTATTTTCCATCATTTGGTCTTCTATCTCACTGATTCTCTCTTCTGCCTCATTTATCCTAGCAGTTAGCGCCCCCATTTTTGATTGCACCTCATTAATATCCTTTTTGATTTTGACTTGGTTAGATTTTAGTTCTTTTATTTCTCCAGAGAGGGTTTCTCTAATAACTTCCATGCTTTTTTCAAGCCCATCTAGTATCTTTAAAATCATGATTCTGAACTCTAGGTCCGACATCGTACTAATGTCCGTATTGAGTAGGTCCCTGGCAGTCGGTACTACCTCTTGTTCTTTTTGTTGAGGTGATTTTTTTCCGTCTTGTCATTTTGTCCAGAGGAGAATAGATGAATGAGAGAACAAAATGCTAACAGGGTAACAACATCCCCAGAAAATATATTCTAAACAAATCAGAAAAGACCTGAAACTGGGGGAAAAGAAAGGGAAAGAAAAAAAAAGAAAAAGAAAAAGATAAAAGCAAACAAAAACAGAACAAAACAAACAAAACAGAATATGATCAAATATGATCAGGCTGGTGCATAGATCAGTGCCACACACTAGATTTTGGGTGTATTTTGGTCTGTTAGAAGAAAGTGCCTCCCAAAATTTTAAAGAAAGAGAAACTTGTATATGTACAAAAATAAGGGTTGATACGATGAAGGGATGGAATATGACTGTAAAGATGAAAATTATAAAAAATTTTATAAAAGGAATTGGTAAGATAAGAAGTTGTTTGAAAAAAGAAAGAAGAAGATTTAAAAAGAAAAAAAAAAAGGGAGAGAATGTGATCAGGCTGGAGACTAGAACAAAGCCATACACTAGAGATTTAGGGTATATTTTGATCTGTTAGAAGAAACTATCTCAAAATTTTAAAGAGAGAACAACTTATATATATATGCCAAAAATAAGGGTAACTACTATGAAGGGATAGAATATGGCTCTGAAAATGAAAAAGATTTTTTAAAAAGGGATTGATAAGATGTTGGTTGAAAAAGGGAAAAAGAAAAATCCAAAAAAAAAAAGACAGTTAAAAAAAAATTAACTTTGAAAGACTGCAGAATCATGGTAAAAAAGCCATGAATTCTATGTGCAGTATTCCCCTAGCTCTGGAGTTCTGCCTTTCTCATTGATCGGTAAACTTGGTCCTGGCTGGCTGTTCTCGATGATCTTCTGGGGGAGGGGCCTGTTGCCGTGGTTCCCAAATGTCTTTGCCAGAGGCGGAATTGCCCCGCCCTTGCCGGTCCGGGCTAAGGAATCTGCTCCGGTTTGCTCTCGGGAGCTTTTGTTCCCTGCAAGCTTTCCGTTCGGCTTTGGAGGCGGAGAGTGAAAATGGCGGCCTCCCATCTCCGCCGCGGAGGAGCTGAGAACTCGGGGTCCTGCTCCTCAGCGAGCCCCCAGAGAAAAGCCGTCAGTCACTCCTGTCTCCCCGGTCTCCGGCCGCTCTCCGTGCTCACCCGGCCTGTGACCGAGCATTTCTATCTCTGGCATCCGACCCCGTGTGGAGTCTCCAAACCCAGCAGATCCCTGCAGTGCGCTCCCGCGCCGCTTCTCCCGGGGGAAGAAGGTGAGTCTCCCCGGATCTGCCGCTTGTTGGGTCCCTGCTGGAGGAGCAGTGGCCCAACTGTGCCGCAGATCACAGTTTATGGCAACCCCAAGCTGAGAGCCTGCACCTCAGCTCTGTCTCTGCAGCCGGCTTCCCCGCTCCGATCCCTGGGAGCTCTGCCGCACTCAGGCACCCCCGGTCTTTCTGTGACCCCGAGGGTCCTGAGACCACACTGTCCCATGAGGGTTCCACCCCCCGCTTAGCCACTGGAGCGACGTCCCTCAGCGGAGCCGACTTCTAAAAGTTCCGATTTTGTGCTCCGCGGCTCTATCACTTGCCAGAAGCGGCCGACGGAGGCCCCTCCCCCGCCGTCTATCCTCCCGAATATCGCCTCGGATTCACTTCTCCGCACGTCCTACCTTCCAGAAAGTGGTCGCTTTTCTGTTCAGAGAGTTGTTGCTATTCTTTTCTTCAATCTCCTGTTGAGTTTGTAGGTGTTCAGAATGGTTTGATCCCTATCTAGCTGAATTCCTGAGACCAGACGAAATCCAGGTCTCCTACTCCTCCGCCATCTTGCTCCGCCCCTGCCACTGTCTCATTCTTGAGTTGGTTTGGGGGGCATGGTATGGAGATGAGTTAGCAGCATAAACATGAGCTGTGTTCATAAATGACTTAAATTGACTATGGGAACAAATGTTAGTAATTCTAGGTTTCATAACAAGTACTTGAGGAGAGAGCCATCTGCTCTTCCCTGTCCCTGCATTACACATTGTGCTGTAGGGAAGATTTGTCACAATGAGTATAGTGTCCAAAGGAGAAGCAAGAATAGTGCTTCCATTGGGTGTTTAGGAAACTACTACAGAAGTGAGACATGACTCTGAAAGTGGTTAGCTAACACTATTGTCAAGGTGACTGAAGCAGAAAAACACTAAAAATAATGTTCCTGATCACATCAACAGTGTTTAGGTCTTAAAAATATAGCAGCTTGTAAATAAAACGAATAGCTATTTTCATAATATGCTGTGGTTCACACAATACTATTCCTCTAACATGTAAGATGTAATGTGTGAGATGTGAAAAGGAGGCTCATTTTCTGTTGTACTGTATTACAGACTACCCATCAGCTTTGGCATCCTAATGTGCAACAGAAGGGGTAAGATAGAGGACCTGATGGCCTAGGCCACAAACAGAGAAATGCCGTGTTTGCTGGCACAAACTGAGGAACTGGCATTCTTAAGGCCAGTGCTGATAAATGACAGTGGCTGGCAGTGGCACAGTTCCTGCGACATAAGTAGCACCCCTTCTACAGACTCTGAGTTATATGGTGGTAAAGGGTGGAGTGGGGAAGTGATACTTGCAGGGAGCTGGAGAGCCTGCTGCTATGCTACTCAAGCCTACCAAGCTAGACAGCAAAATTTGAGATTTAAGTCGATGTATGATATCCTCTGTAGGAACCGGTGACACTTGGATCACACATATGACGTATCTTAATGAAGTTAATATATCATCAAAATTAAATAGTTCAGGATTGTAGCTTGTTGATGGCACAATTTGATTCAAGGATAAAAGTCAAAATGACTAGGACTAATGGACTGCTTTTCCTTTAGGCAATTTTCCATGAAACTTAATTGCAGATCATCTAAACTGACAACCCAGGTCACATGCATTTGCTTTGGCAAACAGTTGATTTATTGAAGTTTGGATTGAAATCTTATGAAAATAAGATGCCCTAGTCAGGAAACATGTCTGAGTAGAGGGCCATCTCACGTATAGCATAAGATAAGACAAGGCTGTGTCTATGAGAAGGGCCAGTATTTTCTCAAAATGTAATTCTAAAGCTGCTCAAATACCGGACTATGTAGCAATCAAAACCTCAGAATTTGGGGCTGTAAAGTATTATATGAAATTTTAGCCTTGAAATGTAAAAAGCATTTCAAATACCCAATGCAGTCATTTGAATTATTAATATAGTACCTATGGGTTGCCAAATTTCAAGTAATGATAAGTTCAAGAAAAACTGGTTTCAATATATATCTCCAGGTATTTAAATGATTTTACTTACTACTCTAGGATTTGTAAATATATACTAATAAAATGTTAGAAGATAGCTGCCAAAAATGGTCATTTGAGTTTAAAAACTATTCTTTCTGACAGTAATTAGCTAGAAGAATAGTTTTTATTGAAACCACTCTACATTTGACAATAAAAACATGTCATCAGCATGCTTTTTTTTTTTTCAGTTTTTTAGGAAGAGATGACAGAAAATGTTAATTTTCCACCCAGTCAAGAATATCCAACCCAAGCATAATAGGGCCAGGCATGTTATGATACAGTAATAAAATCCTATTTCAAGATTTGCTGTGAACATCCATTGAAATAAATTTAATCAAAGCTTTCCAATAAAATTGATATATCTGTTGGGTGATAAATGGTTCAAAGGACATGATTCTTATTTTTTAGTCACTTTCAATAGTGTTTCATGCAACTCACCAAAAGATTCTGCTTTACATGAACGAGAAACATAGAGTAAGTACAAACTTTTGAAAAAATCAAGACATGTAAATACATATAAACACAGATCTCAAGCACTTCTGGAGTAGTGATCAAAATATAGAGGCAGATTTTATACAGTTTATCAGGGACACAAACTGGATTTAGAGGGACATGTTACTTTTATAGGTGATAAATGGCTATTTGGGTGAGCTTGATAGACATCAGTGTGGCCATTCTTTTATGTCAAGACTTTTTTAATTTTTAACTAGAGAAATAAATATATTTAAAATTCAAACATGATTTAAAAATGAATAAGTAGTCATTAGTTTTAAAAGTTATTAGAAAAGCTAATTTTTCAGAACCTTTTCTCTTTTGGACACTATCCAGATACGTTCCAGATGAGGAATTTTAGTAATTGGAGGGACAGTCTGGTGAATTTACTAGATCTGAAAGAATCCAAACCGTGGCATTTTCATGTGGCTTGGCATAAGCTAAAATGGAGCAGCTGTTTGAGAAGCTTGAACTGAAACTAGCAGACTGGCATCATCTCATCTATACAGTTTCATATTCAAGCCAGTTCTTGAAACTTAGTGGCCTGAACAATTTCTAGACCAAGTCACTTTATTTGCACTAAGAATGGTGACTGTCTACTCCATTTTCCCTATCATTTGAAAGTGTATTAAGAAGCTTAATAATACCATTTGGTTTCTTAGAGAAGTTATGTGAGGGTGCTAGGTGGAGGGTCTCTCACAAGGCAGACATTTCTATTCATATTCACGTCCTGGGTTATAGCATAATATAAGCTTGGTCCAATATCCCACTACCATATATGCTATAATTTACAGCCTTTAGAACATATAAAGCTGTTCATATGAGCATTAAATGTTGAGAAATGATGATTTAATATTATTTCAAGAGAGTAAGCATGCCACATTCCAGGAGAAAAAAAAATTGCTCTGATAAAGATTAACCACTAAGTTCCCTGACTGGTGTGCTGTTGAAAGAAAATTAACTAACTTTGGGAACTAAATATATGAAATTGAAGTTTTTATAGGTCAACATAGTAAAATATTGAATATTCTATATATATATATATATATAATCCATATTTTTCTTAGAGAAATGAAGCATTTTCAAGAAGATATTCTCTTAAAAATAATCCAAAATGTAATGTTTTTTGACCAAACAAGGGCTAATATGATAGTTAGTTCCTTGGTTTTTCTTTCTCCTTGTTTTTTTTTTTTTTTTTAGTTTTTATTTAAATTCCAGTTAGTTAACATACAGTGTAATATTGTTTCAGGTATACAACATAGTCATTCAACACTTCCATACTTTTTCTCTCATATATCTCATAATTAGAGCTCAAGAAGTAGGCAACTTAGAAATTCCGATGGACACAGACAAAAAAGCAAACCAAACAACAACAAAACCTGCAATCTCTAATCAAAGCACCAGGAAAGAGAGAAACTAGTAAGACTAAAAACTTGTATATAATAACCATTCTACTCAGGCAAAATGCCACAGAAAAGGCTGTGTCTCAACCCCCATCCATTCTAGCCAGGACAAGTGGAGACCGAACCTTTTTGCTAGAGTGGTGTCAAAGAACATAAAATTAGGGGAGTGGGACTTCTAACCTTACCGAGTAGTCTAAAACCCCACTGCCAGCGTCAGTAGAGACCATGTGAGAGGAATCTGGACTTCCATCTACACCCAGCACTCTTGCTCCATCCTGTCCACTCCTCACTGGTGTTGTGTCAGAAGAAGCCGGGTGGAGAGTCAGGACTTTTACTACCACTTAGCACTAATGAGGACACCCTTCACCCCTGTGGTTTCAGTAGAGGCCATGTGTTCTATTTATCACCAAGTGGGTAATTAGAAAGTCAGAATGAATGAATATATGGCTAAAAGATTAAACTATTGTCTGTACTGGCCAGATATATTCACATTATGACAAGTCTATGTTATTTTTTTAAAAAATACTCAAACTTAATTTTTAGGAATGAGAGAGAGGTCTGAAAGAAATATCAGAATTAAGTCAGTTTGTTCTTTTACAAAAAGAAAAGAAGAGTCACAGAATTTTTATTGGCTATCTAATGCAATTTCTTTCAATCCATCAAAAAATATGTGACTGTATTATAACTTCCCTTTAGTGAGTATAATAATCTCAGCATTGCCATAAAATATGTCATTACATCTTACAAAACATTGAAACTTGTGGTAATTTCCCCTTATGTCATACTCATTTTTCTTAATGTGCTGTGAAGTCCAGGAAAGCTTCCCAAAGTTAAAAAACACTGGAGAATATCTTATGGATATAAGTACTTTTAATATTGCTAGTATGCTGCATGGAGGATCTCTTTTCAAAAATTAAATATTCCCTTAGCAGCTTCAACTGAATCATTGGCTGAGTTACCACTATGATCAGTGAAATATGTTGCCTCTATGAGTAATATTGAGATTGAATAGAATTAATTAGTTGGATGGCTGTGGATAGGGACAGTACAAGTTTTACAAAGCTTGAGTACATGTTATAGTCTATGCAGTGATGATGAAACTAATGAGCAGCACAGGAGAAAGAGAGCTGTAACCAATAATGCCATTAGTTATCAGCTATTTAGAATAAGAACTTAATAACTGGGGACAGTGATTACAAACCATGGAGGCTATTTCCATTAAGTCTATCAAATTTATCATCAGTTTTCTCTATGCACAGGGGAGTAAAATTAAGTCTTATAAACATGTTTGTGGTATTTGCTTTTCCAAAGATGAGAAAAGGAATTATACAGCATAATTTAATAATGAGTAATCTCAGTTTGGATTTTCTTTGTGAAATTTCCTATTTACATGTTATGAGGAGATTATATTTTATGGTTAAAAAAAAACCCTCTTTATATTATAGTAAGGGCAAATAAAATAAAAAAATAAGAAGCCTAAATTTCCCTGTTGAAAATAAGGGAAGATACTCCTCCCCATCCATTGTCTTAGAGCATTTACTTTAGAAAACTGTTTTTTATCCTTTGATAGAGCAAATGTGGGGGTCCAGATAATCACCACATCAAGGGGTATGGTGGCCGAGGAAAATCAATGATCTGCTACTCCCCTCCCCCCCAAATATGGATGAGCTAAGAGCAATAGAGATCCATTGAGAGGGGTTGCTAATAGCCATATACTTGATATCTTTCTGCTAAAGATAAGTTGGGAGAAGTTGCAGTGGTACACTCAGAAGATGGATGAGGTTCCACTGATTTCTGTCATTGGTTTGTTGAAATTTTCGCAAGTCTATTCTCATAGATCCAAGGAAGAATCTATGGCCTAACTCCCTTTGTCTTGGCTCTCATGCCCATTATCCAAACCCAGCTTAAGAAAAAGGTGGTGGTATGGCAAGGACAGATTATTACTCAAATGTTAGCAGTAGCTACTGTTTGAGAATAATTTAAAGAAAGCCAAAGAAGAGATTAGACTGCTGTATTGGCTGCTCAGTTAGAATTCTACGAAAGGGAATAATCCCTACTCTGGCCAACCTATGAAAGGGAGAAAGCAGGAAAAGAGATAGTAAATCAATGTCCTTATTGCAAAACGCCAGGACATAGAAGAGGGATTGCAGAAAGAGACTCGGAAGGATATAGGATTTATAAGGATTAGAGAATCAAAAGAGGCTAAAGGACAACCCTCAGCTAGGAAGTACTTGGCAAGTGGCTTAAAGTGGATAGCCACATTGAGGGAATCTTGGTGGTGGGAACTGATGAGCCATATGTGTCAATAACTTTTTCTTAGGCTAATCTATCTTTGCCTTTTCTGATTGCTACTGGTGTTACTTATTCTGCAGTTTCCTTGGAAATTTCTCACTTTCCATTTGGTGACAGAGCAGGTTGTTGCTATTTTGTTTGTTTGTTTGTTTGTTAAAGATTTTATTTATTTAAGAGAGAAAGAGAGTGACTGAGCACAAGCGGGAGGAGGGACAGAGGGAGAGGGACAAGCAGACTCCCCACTGAGAGGGGACCCTGAGGCAGGCTCGATCCCAGAACCCTGAGACCTTGACCTGAGCTGAAGTCAGATGCTTGACTGACTGAACCATGCAGGCACCCCTGGTTGGTGCTATTTTGATCATCCTTTACTTGTTTCTTGCCTTCCACAATTCCCTTACAGATAGGTGCTCTGATTGAGGAATAGGCATCCTTTCTGCTGAATCTCCTATAAACCCACTGGGACAGCCTTGCTGTGCAAATTAAAGGCTATCATATTCTATACTCCAGTTGGAATATTTGTGGAGCTTCCTTAGGAAAAAGGCACCTGGATTGGTTATTCTATGCCTTCTGGAAGAAAAGGGATATATCAGAGAGTGGCAGTCTTACACTGTTCTAAAAAAGCACCCCAAGCTGAAACAAATGTATGCATAGCTTTGGGCCCTAAGGAATTATGATTCTGATTTAATTCAAAATATAAAACTAATACCAATAGTTTTCCAAAAAGATAAGGTATGGCCATGAGGTAAATCAACATCCATTTTCAAATGTTCAATTAGAAAGAGTAAAATCAGGTAAAAAAGAACTAGATAAAGAACAGATAATTTGAAAGGGGGTACTCACTCTGTAATATTCCCTTGTTTCCATAAAAAAGGAAAGTTGCCAGAGATTGGTTGGCTGCTACAGAGATTTATATAAGATCTTAGAAAAACAATTTTTTGTCTCATTAACCCCTGTACTTCCAAACCCTGCAACTATGCTTACTTCAGTACTCTTGTCTGCAAAGTCTTTCCCTGTGATTGATCTATGTTCTACTTTTTCTGTCCCTCTAGTGGACCAATCTAGATTTTTGTTTGATTTTACTTATAAAGGACCCAAATATTTATGATAAAGAATTACTTGAGGGTTTCAAGACCACCTTACTATTGTCTCTAGTCATTTATAGGAAAACTTAGAGAAATTTGTTCCTGTAGAACAATTTATAATTATTCAAAATATAGATGCTTTCTAGTAGCCTCCAAAACTAAAAAACAGTGCAAAACTAATACTTTGGCTTTGTTAAAATTATTTGCTTCACAAAAACACATGTCATTTCTATTATAACCAGTATTGTCCAGGAACATAGTTGTTAAAGATACTCCTTTTTTGGTTACTAGAGGCAACAAAGTTAGAGAGTTAACCAAAGGTCAATTTTTCACACAGCAGACAGAAAGATTTTTGTTGTTTTCCACTTTGACTATGGCAACTTAGATTTGAAATCATCTTGTTTGTCTTCATTTCCTCAAACTGAAGATTTGGGGGTAAAAGAAGATAGTTATTTAATACCACCACAATCTAAACTACTTAAAATAGAACTTGTTTTTGAAAATTGTTTGGCCATCATGGCTGTCACATAATTTTCGGGGGATACCTGTATGCCATCATGTTGCTCAAATCCTCACTTTTTCTTACCTCCAATACCTTCTCCATTTCTCATGCCATTCCCCATCTTCTCTTCTCTCAACTTTTATTTTCTTAAACAGAGCTATATAGACATTTCATTATTTTGACATCCCTTTCCAAACTGAACCATGTTGTGAGTAGAGGGTAGGGAATCATCTTTCATAAATTCAAAATGCTTTACTAAATAAAAGAATTTTCTGTTAAGAAGAATGCTGCTACTTAGAATACAGGAAGAAGTTTAATTTCTAAGCCCACCCTTCCTCCCTTCCCCTCCCCCCTCCATTTCTAAATTTTTGGCCTTACTTTATCACTACCCAGGTTCCGTTTTTCTAGTTTCTCTTTCCAGTTTTAAAATCACTTTTTCTTAGAACACTGCCGTTGGGCTGAGTTGTTTCTTAGAGTGATTAGAGTTGACTTCTTATTGGTGAAGTTTGGTGTGTCAGGTTAATTCCTTAAAAGGCTGTATTCCCTGTTTCAGTAATTGTAGCTTATGACATACCCCTGGGTTGTCTTTTCTAGAAACTATCTGGCTCATGAAACACATGATGAGATGGACTCTGGACAATCAAGTGAACTCTGGTAGAGTTATCTCAATAGTTATATAAGCTTACTTTATAGCATAAGAATATCTAAGATAAACCCTAAATTTTTCAGATTGTAATCACCTAATACTATCATGATTGTCACGCATATTATAAGGGACATTCTAGCATTCATTGAAGAAAGGGAAAGATTGTGTTAAAATCAGAAATTCTAGGTCTTTCTTCTCCTAAATTGTAGTGACCTACAACCATTTTTTCATTTTACCAAACAAGTGTGTGTGTGTAAATTTTCATTATAATTTCATAAAATATGAGGTGTTTTAATATAAAAGCAAGAAGGGCATAGAATAAAAAGATGAATACATTTAATTTTATGAAATATTTACCACCTTGTTTTAATTTTTCTCATTTTCCCCATGGCTCCAACAAAGCTTATCATGGAGAAGTCATTGACAACAGCATTTGGAATTATAAGCCATATGACTTTTAAGTCCTCATTGTCCTATCCTTGTGATATCATGACCCTGGAACTATCAGTACAGCAACAAGATTGAAGAGAAGGCAAGATATGGTTGGGATGATTAGGACATAAAATTGCCATGAATGGTTGTGATGATAGCATCCCTATCTCTTTGAAGTATTGATCTGAGTTTTCAGGCCCTCATTTAAAAGACATTTTTCTAAGCAATATTGGGAATAGAGAAGGTTTTGACAAAAGGTCATGTCAAGTGAAACACATCATAGGCAGTTCTTTTATAAATTTTTGGTAATTAACAATAAGGAACTGGTGTTAATTTTTGTTTGTTTTGCTTTTTTATATGGTTTGAGAATTAGATATTAACCAAGAGAAACACTGAGATTCCAAGGTTATTTATATGAGAAAGTTACTTTCTCATTTTTCTTAGTTACTTTTCTGTAGTTACTTTCTGTTTTATTTATTGGGTTAGCTTCTTAGTTACTTTTCTGTTTTATTTATTGGATTAGCTTAAGAATTCCAAAGAATGAACTCTTAATATGCCAGCTCAATATTAATTTTACTGAAAAACTGTTTCATAAAAACAATTTTGTAAAGACTTTTCAAAAAATTTTTCTCTAAACTTGCATTATAATGTTGAAGTAATGTGGCAGGAAGTATTCTACCTCTGAAATTATATTAAGGAACCATAAATTACAGATTACTGTTAATGGAATTTAGAAATCTTATGGTACCTTCAAATTTTCCAGCCAACATGTATCTCTATCAGTGTATAAATTTGAAAAGCATAAAGAAGACCTCATTGAAAAGTCTCAGGACTCATTGAAAAAATTTTTTTTCTAAATTTAGATCCAAATAAAATTTGTTTTTATTTTGCTTGTTGTTGTTGCTCTTGTTAGGAAATGAAAGATAATAGGTAATCCATCCAGCAAGGTATCTTTTTTTTCAAATAGAAATTAACAAGATGATTCTAAAATTTCTTTAGAAATATGATGGACATGGGAAGCCAAATAATCTTGAAAAAGAAGAACAAATTGAAGGGACTAACTAACCCGACTTAAATAATAAAAATAGTCAAGGCAGTATAGTCTTCACAAAAGGATAAGAATTCAGAAATGGACTCATACATAGCCAGTTGATTTTAGACAAAGATCCATAACAATTCAATGGGGAAAAAAGAAGTCTTTTCAATAAATGATGCTGAAACAACTGGATATTCATATAGGGAAAAAAGAAACCGACCCCTATCTTATATCTTATACAAAAAGTAATTTGATGTGGATCATAAATCTAAACATAAAAACTGAAGAAAAAAAAGAAAATATCTGTTTAAACAAGGTGGGGGCAGATGGAGGCAAAAAATTTCTTGAACAGGACACAAATAAAAATTACCTTCAAGGTTAAGACAAAAGACAATAAATTAGACTTTATCAAAATTTAAAAAAATGCTTCATTCATCAAAAAACACGACTAAGAAATTGGAACAAGCAGCCAAAAGCTGTAAGAAAATATTCATGACACATTTGACAAAGACCATTATACAGAATATAGAATGTATAATGGATTCGTACAACACAGCAATAAAGAAGAAATAACTGAATAAAAATGGGGGAAACATGAATAGACATTTCATAAAGGAAGATGTATAAATAGGATATGAAACAAGGATATGAAAAGGTCTCAACATTGTCAGTCATTGGGAAATTCCAATTAAACCCTATAAGAGCTGCAGGGGTGGTTCAATATTTGCAATCAATCAACATGCTACACCATATTAATAAAAGAATAGATAAAAACCATATGATCCTGTCAATAGATGCAGAAAAAGCATTTGACAAAATACAGCATCCTTCCTGATAAAAACCTTCAACAAAGTAGGGATAGATGGAACATATCTCAACAATATAAAAGCCATATATGAAGGACCCACAGCTAATATCATCCTCAATGGGGAAAAAACTGAGTCTTTCCACTATGGTCAGGAACATTTCTATTTAACCTAGTACTGGAAGTCTTAGCCTTAGCAATCAGACAACAAAAAGAAATAAAAGTCATCCAAATTGGCAAGGAAGAAATCAGACTTTCACTATGTGCAGATGACATGATATTCTATGTAGAAAACCCAAAAGACTCCACCAAAAAGTTGCTAGAATACATGAATGCAGCAAAGTTGCAGGATATAAAATCAATATGCAGAAATCTGTTGCATTTCACCAATAACAAAACAGCAGAAAAAAGAAATCAAGGAATTGATCCCATTTGCAATTGCAACAAAAACAATAAGATACCTGAGAATAAATCCAACTCAAGAAGTAAAATATCTATACTCTGAAAAACTATAGAACACTTATGAAATAAATTGAAAAGGACACAAAGAAATGGAAAAGTATTCCATGCTCATGGATTTGAAGAACATTGTTAAAATGTCTATTCTACCCAAAGCAATCTACACATTTAATGCAGTCCCCATCAAAATACCACCAGCATTTTTCACAGAGCTAGAACAAACAATCCTAAAATTGGTGTGGAACCACAAAAGATGCTGAATGGCCAAAGCAATTTTGAAAAAGAAAAACAAAAGTAGAGGCATCGTGATTCCAGATTTCAAGCTATATTATAAAGCTGTAGTCATTAAGACAGTATGGTACTGGAACAAAAACAGACTCATAGATCAATGAAACAGAATAGAGAGCCCAGAAATGGACCCACACCTGTATGGTCAAATAATCTTCAACAAATCAGGAAAGAATATCCAATGGAAAAAAGACAGTCTCTTCAACAAACGGTTTTGGGAAAACTGGACAGCAACATGCAGAAGAATGAAACTGGACCACTTTCTTACACTATACACAAAAATAAATTCAAAATGGTTGAAAGACCTAAATGTGAGACAGGAAACCATCAAAATTCTGGAGGAGAACATAGGCAGCAACCTCTTTGACCTCGGCTGTAGCAACTTCTTACTAGACAGGTCACCACAGGCAAGGGAAACAAAAGTAAATTGAAGTATTGGGACTTCATCAAGATAAAAATCTTCTACATAGCCAAGGAAACAATGAATAAAACTAAAAGGCAACCTGCAGAATGGAAGAAGATATTTGCAAATGACATATCTGATATAGCATTAGTATCCCAAATCCATTAAGAACTTACCAAGCTCAACACTCAAAAAACAAATAACCCAGTTAAGAAATGGGCAGAAGACTAGACACTTTTCTGAAGAAAACATCCAGATGGCTAATAGACACATGAAAAGAGTCTCAACATCACTCATCATCAGGGAAATATGAATCAAAACCACGATGAGATACCATTTCATACTTGTCAGGATGGCTAAAATTAATAACACAAGAAACAAGAAACAACAGGTGTTGGTGAGGATGTGGAGAAAGGGGAACCCTCTTACACTATTGGTGGGATGCAACTGGTGTTGCATTTTAACTCTATGTTAAAAATAGAACTACCATACGACCCAGCAATTGCACTACTAGGTATTTACCCAAAGGATACAGAAATACAGATTTGAAGGGATACATGCACCCCGATGTTTACTGCAGCATTATCAACAATAGCCAAACTATGAAGAGAGCCCAAATTTTCATCGACTGATGAATGGATAAAGAAGATGTGGTATATCTATATCTATATCTATATCTACATCTGTATCTATCTAATCTATATATATTTTATGTATATATATATCTATAGATAGATGATAGGTAGATAGAAGTATTACTCAGTGTATATATATATATAGACAGATAGATAGATGATAGATAGATGATAAAAGTATTACTCAGCCATCAAAAAGAATGAAATCTTGCCATTTGCAATGTCATGGATGGAGCTAACATGGACTTAACTGAAATAAGTCAGTCAGAGAAAGACAAATACCATATGATCTCCCTCAAATGTGAAATTTGAGAAAGGAAATAGATCAACATATGGGAAGGGGGAAGAGAAAAAAAGGAAAGAAGGAAACAAGCCACATTAGACTCAATGATAGAGAACAAACAGGGTTGATGGAGGGATGTGGGTGGAGGATGGGCTAGAGGGCTATTAAGTGGGGCACTTGTTATGATGAGCACTGGGTGTTATATGTAAGTGATGAATCACTGAGTTCTATTCCAGAAACTATACCTAAAATTTAAATTAAAAAAAAAAAACCCTTGGGGTACTTGGGTGGCTCAGTTGGTTAAGCATCTGACTTCAGTTCAGGCCATGATATCAGGGTCCTGGGATCAAGCCCCGTGTTGGGCTTCCCTCTCAGTGGGGAACCTCCTTGTCCTTCTCCCTCTCCTTCAGCTCCTACCCCTGCTCATGCTCTCTCTCTTAAATAAATAAATAAAATATTTTAAAAAACCCATAAGATACCACTATTTAACCACTAGAGTGGCTAAAATAAAAAAAGAATGGAAACATCAAATATTGGCAAGGATGGAGAGCAATTCGAACTCTGAAACATTCTGGTGGAAGTATAAAATGGTAAAACCACTGAGTTACAAATAAGAAAATGTGGAGGAATAGATCATATGCTATGGTGTTTGATTGGAAATGGAGATACCAGTTGAAATACATGCCTAGAGAGAGAAAGATAAATAAATAGATAATAGATATTATATATGTGTGAATGAATGTTTGAGTATGTATGTTTGTGTGTGTATTTCTAAGAGGATCTAGAAGCATTAGTTATATGCACACTTAAAGAACCAATCAAAAAGACCACAATAAATGCCCAGACCTTGGTTTTTAAGTATTATTCTTCACTGAAAGGAATCAGGACCCCTGGCAGAAATAACTGATTCCAGGGTTAGGGATAAGGAAATTTCAGAATGAACCTAGAAATTCTTATTGTGCTAGGAAATAACTCAAAGAATGATGGGGATATGTCAAAAGAATACAGGACACAGTTTGAAGGGGCTTTGGCTTCCCAAATCTGGGACATTTGTGCATTAAAATAAATAATGAAACTATTGGACTATAATTTAATAAATGAAGTATAAATCCATAAATATATACAGATTTCAAATAAACATGAAATAAAAGCTCCTACATATACTAGAAAGCATACTATGGAACAACAAAGGAATGATGGAGCTTGAAAATCAAAGATATTAGTAGTAGAGGAAACTTTGATGAAGAACCTCATGTCATGTCAAAATATCTTCCATTAATAAATGGATTACAAAACAGGAAAATAGTAACTTACAATATGTACACCTAGTAGACACTATCTGGTTAAAGTTCAAATCAACAAGATTGTGGCAAATCAACATCATGTACCCCCTGATAAATTGCACTGGGAAGAACAGAAAACTACATATGTGATATTCCCGCCAAAGAATTTACAGTCTACATCTAATTATGAGGAAATCCTCTTGATTTTGTTGTAACCTTAAAGCTGTTCTAAAAAATAAAGTCTTTTTTAGAAATAAGTGTTTTAAAAGCTAAAAAAATGTAAGGCAATGGTGAATCTTCATCAGTGTCAAGGAAAGTTGTCGTTTTCCAGCTTTCCAGAGCTGTTCTGTGGTGAAAAAAGTACTAATTTATTCCTAAATCATATTAGCAGCCACATTGTGTATGCATCAGGCCACATACTTCTGAAAAGCTATTTCTGAGATATTTCCAGCAGTTGCCTGGGAGCCCATTATGCTGCCTCAGATCTGAAGTGACAGCTGATGGGTAGATGATTTCTATTCCTCTAATATGTGAGGAAGTGTATTTCCTACAGTAAAAAAACAACATGTTATCCTCTGGTATAAAAAACATTGCTTTGAAAAATAACAAAACAGCATCTCTATTAGTATTTGGTTGGCAATTTGTAAGATTTCATTAAAAGATACTGCTTTCTATATTTTTACTCTTTAGATTTTCATGAAATACATTTTTATACTGACATTTAATATCCTTGACTTCAGCTCAAGAAGTCTTGAGGATGCGTGTTCACATATTAATTTAATTTTCACATTTGGGAAAAATTAGTATAGTCTTCAGTTTATTAAAGCAAATGTATAAGTAGTTCTGTAGTAACTAGTTTCTAGTAACTAGTTCCACTAGAGAATACTATACATAGAATTAATCAAATATAATCACCATCCATTAGCATGTTATTGAATATTTTAAATTTTAAGTATTTAAATTTCAGTTAATTTTAGAATTTTTAAGTTATACCATAGCAGCAATAAAAAGAATTTCTTTAATAAAGTTTGGGTTAAGACAAAAAAATTTACACTAATTGCATCCCTATGATATAGCAGTTTCTTTTTGGTTTAATTCAAAATCAATGTATGTGTGTTTTGTGTACACATACCTATACATACATACACAAAAACATATATATTTCTCCTATATGTAATTCTTGGAAGTCTGTTATATTATTTCTTATTCTTGCTTTTAAAAGCAAAAGATACTTACTGAGAGCCAAGTGCTGAGGGTACAATTGCAAAAAAGACTCAACTTCTGCCATTCAAATGGATTACAATTTAATAAGAAGAGACTGCCAGTGGCAAAAGAGTATAATATGTGCTACAGTAAGAGTTAATACTGTGGGAACTTATGTAAGAAGCCTTTAAAACAGTCTTGAGGATGAAGGTGGAGTGTCAGAGAAATCTTTGCAGAAGGGATGTCTAATCTTACCAGTTAGCCTTGGTGGATGAATCAAGTAATGTCTTTCCCTCTTTACAAACTGTTTCAAAAAACTGCCTATATATCTTGCCTGCATATTTTCAATTTCCTACTTTTGATCTTACGTAAGTCGGGCTTCAGCCTCTGTCACTGCATTTAGCAGGTGCCTCTTAGGCCACCAGTTATTTCTATTGTCATATATCCAAGGCACTGTTTGGTCAGTTCTCATCTGCTGTTGACCATTCTGCCTTTCTTAAAACTTTCTTTTCCCTAGACTTTTCTGAAAACAACCTTTTTCTTTCTTTCAGGCATGTTGCATTGCTTTTCTCCTTTATATTGAAAGCCTGTGTACAAGCTCTCCTTGTCTACATTTCTGTCGATTATTTTATATAGTTAGGCTTGCTCATGTTTTGTCGATAAAATCATGTCATTCTGTTATTCTTTTTTTTTTAAGATTTTATTTATTTATTTGACAGAGAGAGAGATAGTGAGAGCAGGAACACAAGCAGGGGGAGTGGGAGAGGGAGAAGCAGGCTTCCCGCTGAGCAGGGAGCCCGATGTGGGACTCGATCCCAGGACCCTGAGATCATGACCTGAGCTGAAGGCAGATGCCTAACGACTGAGCCACCCAGGTGTCCCTTGTTATTCTTTTTTAAGGGTGTGTGTGTGTGTGTGTGTGTGTGTGTGTGTTTGGGGAAGAAGTCCTCAGAGACTTTAGTATTCAGGTTTTGGTGCTAATGCCTTTCATCTTTCACAGCCATATAGGAACCAAGTGTGCTAGAAGAATCCAATATAAAATTTTAGTTGATACATTACACATTATAGATTGGGCCACTCATTATTACTCTATCAAGGTTTCCAGCACAGCCATAATTATTCAGCATGGGAGCTAGGTATTAAATTTAAACCTGGCAATTTATTTCACCTTTTATTCTGCTGGAGAGGTTTGGGAATCTAACATTAAGACAGCAAAAGAAGGATTGATGACTACCCTGTGTATGGTCCATGGCTTGTTAGATTCTTTCCTGGCTGAATGCCATAAAAACATTTTTAGGTCATAGAACTAAACAAGAAAATATATGCTGGTCGTTTTAAAGAGAGATAACACCACTGACTCACTATTGACTTGTTTTTTATGTCATCTAAAGGAGAGGGATCCGTCCCCTTTCTGACTGGGCTAACATTAACCAACTGAGTTATTTATCAGTCTTTAGGAACTAGATGAGTTTGACCTAGCAACTACCAACCTCTGTTTGACAACTCTTGTATCCAGGGTTTCAAAGTTTCAATTTAAAAAAAGGTACCCTTTTATATACTTATATACACAAACATGTAGCCACTTTGGATGGGCAGTGAGGGGGGAAGATGGACATTTGGAAATTAGAAAAATGATACAAATGACTCATCTATTAAAAAACTTGGTAATCACGAGATTCAAAGCACAAATCACAACACTGTTGAGGAAAGAGGAAATAAATCTGAGGGCACTTAGATATGAGAGTTCTCAGTCCTGTAAACTCAGTCCATGTTGGACTTAAATTTTAGTATGTTCTCATTTATTACATATTTTTAAACCATGAGCACTCCAAAAATATTGCAGTAATTGTAATTGTGTCTCAGGAGTTACAGATAGATCATCTAGACAAAGCCCCTGGTTTTACATTTAGAAAATGAGGAACATTAAGTGACATTAAGTGACTTGCCCAAGGTCATCCAAAAAATAATAATAACTTTTCTTGAAGTAGTTAACGTATGCAAGCACACACTTAAAATCCAGCAGAACATTGTAAATTAGATATTAATATGTACATTTTATAATTTAGAACAAAATGCCTCAGTAAATTTCTCCAAAACATATTACTGGTAAGCAATGGATCTGGAATTAAAATCCCAGTTACCCTAACTTCAGAGCCTAGACTATAACCCAACCAAATGCTCTTTCCACGATAGCATTTACACTTTATTATTTTTATTTTGTTGATTACTTCTCTTTCAAGAGTATAACATTCTCTCCCCTGAAATTATTTGAATTTCAATCACAATATAAACATGTCCACCAGGACTTGACTAATATTTTGTTTTTATTCCAAGCTAACTTTTTGTGCTTTTCTTTTGCATATCCATTTTCTTGAGTACCATTCTTTATGGTATCTCTCCTATACCAGGTGGCTAAATGTATTCTCACTTTTGTTGCAAGAGGCCCAGGAGAATGTCTAAACTAGGTTTTTCACAAAGGAACATATTTAAAGGCTGAGTATTTGTTTTAGAAATCTTCCTAAATTAATAACTCCTAATCATTTCTTTTCATTATCAAGAAACTTTTTGCTACTTTATCAGGGTAGACTTTATGATTCTTGAAAGATTTTTGTCTACATCAAACTAATTAAGCAATTCTTGTACAAATATTTTATTACTCATATAAAAATGCCAATAAGAAATTCTAAACAGCATGACTTAAGTAGCATTAGCAAAGCCAAAAAATTAATACTTTCCTTAGCTCATGTTGCATTTATGTAGGCAAATGTATATCTACTTAAACTTTTGGAAGTATTAAAAATATTTTCTAGCCATCCCACTGCTATGTTCTTTTAACACTTGGGGAGACTTGGAGAGACATTTGGAAATCGTTGGCTTAAAGGCCCTGTTGGTGTACCTCATGATCTCACCCTGACTCCCCAAAATGCCTTCTAACATTGTGCAATCCCCAGTAATATTATGGCTATCCCTGGATGGGAAAGCTCCTGGATGGGAAAAAATAGGCTAATAGTTTATGATTATTTTCTAGTGTGAGAGATATAAATCAATAAATATGACACTCCAAACTTGGAGATGTTCTTATAATATTACAACTGTAAGATTTTAAATCATTGCGATCTGAGTTATAATACATGCATATAATGGTAAAAAGCCATTAAAAATTATTGAAAAAAATTGCAGGATATAAAACATTATGTTTATGCATAGTATTTTTTAATCCATAAACATGTTACTTTTACACTAAGGGGAACAATTTGGGAAGAAAACAAAGACACCATTAATATTGGTGAAGAATAGAATGAGTTGCTGAACTTGCTGACTCCTATATTAATTCAAATTCAATGTCATCAAATTGGAGACAGTTAAATACACAGAGCGATGCAAAGGAAACGGAAATACCTTTCCAGATTAGAAGAAAGTAAATAGAAGGAGGATGAAGAAGGATGGATAGGAAGAAAAGGGGATCCCAGATGGAAGATTCTGAGGAGTGAAGGTGTGCCAGGCCCTCAGTAGTTTTCAGATGAGGCAAAGGTAAGGCAATACCTCCTGAAGGTAACATTCGTGGGTATAGTGTTTTACTCCATCAAAACTGTTTCTGCACCGTACTAAATTTCACATCCAGCTCAATTATTGTAAAATACTTTGCAAAACTCACCTTTCTTTTCCATACCCGCTCTGAATGAACCATTCTACCTGGTCTTAGTTTTAGTGTTACACAATCCTTCATTTGTTTTCTTGCCTCCCCTGTTTTCAATTCCTTGTGTAAAAGGGAAGATATATTGTATGTGGGTGTGAGAAAGGATAAGAGGCATAAAGGTAGTGTTTGTATGTGTGTGTGTGTGTGTATTTGAAAATACTCGTCAATGTACCTCAGTTATAGAAATTGCAGCAAGCCAGATGCTTCTGGGTGATGTTTGTCTGTCTCACCAATCAGGTGTGTACTTTAATTGATCTTTGTAAGATAATGGAGATGAGTATTAAAAAGGAGGCATTCTCTCCTTAGGATGTCCCCCGAGAATCTTTACTTGGTATTGACTTTTTCCTGACTTCACACACTGGGCACCCACCCTCTCTCTGTATGTCTTCTGTACCATTCTTACATTCCATACACCCTAGCTCCAAAGGACGCGTGGGTCTAGCCAGACTACTTGACCAAAGAATTGTAGTTTTACAGGATTTAGTTAATGGGCCTTCAGTGATCTCTATATCTGCATTATGTTTTGGTAAAGGCTTGAATTAGTGCCAGCTTGTTTGATCTGTATGTGCTTGTAAGTTTTTAAACAGTCTTTTGCTCTAATATTTTACATGATAAATTGTTCATCTGTATGTATTAACAATGCTTATCATTTTTAAATGAACACATCTACCTGCTTAACAATTGAATTTATCTGTTTAGAATATTCATAATATCTGTAGAGAAAAATGAAGGATGATTATCCTAATTTTTTTGCAGGCTGCTTAGGAGCCTGGGTACTTGATTGGACAAATTTGGGGGAATAGGGCAAAGGAGCTTGGGGTATGATGAAACTTATGTCCTAATTTTTGGCTTACAAATCCATATAGTAAAACAAATTCTCAATGGCATTTTTATTAGTGTGCATGTGGGTGATAACTTATTAAAATAGCTCTTGAATATTCTCAGTTACCCAGATCTATTCAGCTCTTCCAAAGCCAGGCAATAACATTTCTTCCACATTAAAACCTCATTTCAGAGCTGTCGTCCTAATTCAATTCTCTGTGCCATCTTACAGACTTTTTCTTTGAAACAAAAAACTATGCTAGTCTCTGTTTCTCTGTCCCAACTGGTTTCTTTTCTTTTTTTTTTTTTTTTAAAGATTTTTATTTATTTATTTGACAGAGAGAGAGAGACAGTGAGAGAGGGAACACAAACAAGGGGAGCGTGAGAGGGAGAAGCAGGCTTCCCGCGGAGCGAGGACCCCGATGCGGGGCTCGATCCCAGGACCCTGGGATCATGACCTGAGCCGAAGGCAGACGCTTAACGACTGAGCCACCCAGGCGCCCCCCAACTGGTTTCTTTTCAATGCCATAAATTTCACCCTTACAATTATTTTCATTTCACTCTAATCCTAAAAAAAAAAAAAAAAGTACCTTTATCAAAGCCCATTATTTTTGTAAGATTCTTTTATGTCTAGAATCTAGAATAACCAGATTAAAAAAAAGTCATTTTTGTTTTTGTTATTGTTTTTCCATCTTTTTTTTTTTTTGAGAGAGAGAGAGAGCACAGTGGGGAGGGGCACAGGGAGAGAAAGAGAGAGAATCTTAAGCAGTCTCCAGGCCCAGCATGGAGCCAATACCAGGCTTGATCCCACATTCCTGAGGTCAAGACCTGAGCTGAAATCCAGAGTCAGATTCTTAACTGACTGAGCCATCCAGGCACTCCTTTGTTTTGCCATCTTAAGAAAAGATAGTAATTCAGTTGCTGCGGTGATTATAAAACAAAAGGATAAATTGGATGTTTATCTTAGTGTATAAATGGAAATTTCTTTAAGATGAAGTCTAAAATGAACATAAGTCAGTTTAAGCAAGTATGTATCAATATTGGAAATAGATTAGTAAGTACAAAAAGCAAATTATTATTTTTTTCTGCAAGATTACCATCAAATCAAATATTGAATTATTGGAGGCAGGGTGGAAGGGAATATGATCTGGATAAGATCTAGTCTTCATTTGACTTCATGCTTCTGCCTGAATCCATGGGGAGAACAGAGGTTTAGCATAAGTCCCTTCCATCACCTGATAGTGTTGAGTGCACAGCGGAGAGAGCCTAGCACTCAGTGGGTTACCTGCCACTGGAGGGCAGGATCACCTAATTGAAGAAAAAAAGTTATTTGCACTAGCCCCTTGTTTCATATTTTCTACCTCCAAAAAGGTTGATAATTCCACGGGGGGCAGAGTGGGAGGAATAACAAGACCCACTCATTTTTTTCAATACAGTTTACTGGAGGCCTACATTTTCTGGGTTGTTAGGATGAGTGCTTTATTTCTCATTTGGCTATAAATCCTTGTCTGTATATTCCACAGGCCATTAACTCAGAAGGAGTGCGGGTAAGAGGCATCAAGAACCCTTGTTCCTACCCAAATGTCCTTTAAATTTCTCTCTGCCAAGATTTTGCTCATCCTGTTTCTGCTAACTGGAATACCTGTGAGTCCTATCCATCCATCATGAACTCTTCTCAACTCGTCCTCCCATAAAGTAACTCAACGCTCACAGAATTTTGCTGGTGGCATTTATATAACATTTTATTACATGTATTTTTTAATAGACTTTTCAGAGCAGTTTCAGGTTCACAGAAAAAAAAATGAGCAGAAAGGACAGAGAATTCTCATATAACCCCTGCCCTTATACATGCATAACCTCTTCTATCAACATCCCACACCAGAGTTATACATTTGTTACAATCAATAACCTTCATTGACACCTTATCATCCAAAGCCCTTAGTTTACATTAGGGTTTACTCTTGGTGTGGTATGTGCTAATGATTTTAACAAATATATAATGATATGTAGTCACCATTATAGTATCATACAGCATAGTTTCACTGCCCTAAAATATGTATTTATTAATTGTCTTACGCCCTTCATTAGAATGTAAGATTCTTAAGTAGAGGGACTGAATTTTATTGATCACAGCCTTCCCAGTATTAGAACGAACAGGGCTCTGTGTGAAGTTAAGGATAAAAAATTTTAATTGAATTGGTAATTTTCAGTGACTATAATATAGAAAGAAAAGTATGCATCTTGTATGCTGCTTAGTATTGAAATGCAATCTTATTTTTTGTAAGAACTGCCCAGTGAGTGATCTCTTATCAACCACGGAGTAAAATGCTCCCACACTCAATTAAAACAGGGATGGCACTCTCATAGCTTGGGATTAGTCAAAGAACCACTATTACCAGTTTAAAATTAAACATTGAATGTAACTTTATCCATATGTTAGGATGGTTAAGGCTGCTCTTTAGGAAGGGATAAAATCCTTGAAAACTCACATTATCTGTTATATTTTACTCCCCCCCCCATTACCCACCATAGACCTGGCTCTGAAACATTATATATTCCTTAAAATGGGAAATGCTACATGTTATACATCTTACACAGTGGCTTAAGTACCTAAAGATCATACTCAAAAGATGATACCCTTATGAAGTTTGCCTGGGTTGTAGCACAGGAACCTATCCTGGTTTCATGCAGTTTAATATTTTTTACCCATTACTTGCATAAAGATCTGGGTATTCTTTATAAGAAATTAGAGACTGCTTTCCCAAAGCTGTGAAGGATTTAAAGTGAATATAGGTAATCAGCTATCTATTCTCAAGGCAATGAAAGTGCCTTTCAATTTTGGATATTATAAGTGACAATTTAGCAAACAAAATAGCCAAATCAAAAAAACTAAGCTAAAATGGATATATAAGGTCCTGAATAGAGGGCTAAAATTTAATGCAGAAAATATTACTCAACATTTAAAGTACCACCTAACTTTTTAAAGCCTAGATATTATAGTTAATATTACACCCAAATTGGGTGAACATTATAAAGTATCTTACAAAACACTAATATCTTTAAGGACTACATTCATAGAAATGTAACTGTGACGAGAGAGGAGATAATCTTACTCACTGAATTCATGTCACTGCATATGCCTGGAATAGTGTGTTCCATTTAGGGAGCTCTTAATAAGACAGTTAGTAGAGTGAACCCAGAAGAAATCATCTGTAATTATTTGCTTACTCTAAAGAAAATATATTTCTTAACAAGTCCCTAGCAACATATTAATTATATCAAAATTTACTTCTTTAATAACTATTATTGTACACTTAGTAAATGTAAGTCAGTGTATTTGGCAATGCAGTTGTAGTAGGCAAAATAAAAACTCCCCAAATATGTCTGCAACATAATTGCAAGAATGGATAAATATGTTATTTTACATGGCAAAAGTGACTTTCCAGATGTGATTAAATTAAGGACCTTCAGATGGAAAGATTATTCTGGATTATCTGGGTAAATTCAATCTAATCACATGAGTCCTTAAAACTGGAGAATTATTTTGACTGTGGTGATAGAAAGAGATGTGATGACAGAAGCGAGGTTAGAGAGATGCTATGTTGCTGGCTTTGAAGATGAAGAGAAGGGTCCATGAGCCAAGGAATGCAGGCAGCCTCTAGAAGCTGGAAAAGTCAAAGAAACAAATAGATTCTCCCCTAGAGCTCCCAAAAAGGAATGCAGCCCTGCCAACATTTCAGCCCAGTGAAATTCCTGTTGGACTTCTGACCTATCGAACTATATGATAATAAGTTTACATTACTTTAAGCCACTATATTTGTGATAATTTGTTATAGCAACAATAAAAAAACTAATACAGCAGCCTATTCTTCAGTGGAGGAGGTCTACATAAAAGAATTACCCAGTCATAGAAGAGAGTCCAATATGGTGGAGGAGTAGGAGACCTTAGTTTCTTCTGGTCCCAGGAATTCAGCTAGATAGCTATCAAATCATTCTGAACACCTGTGAACTTAACCAGAGCTCTAAGAAGAGAATAGCTGCAACTCTACAAATAGAAAAGTGACCACTTTCTGCAAAGTAGGAGGCAATATATGGGAAGATAGACCTCTGGGGGAGGGGGCTTCCATCGGCCAGCACTGGATAGTGATATAGCAGTGGAGCACCAAATCAGAACTTTAAAAGTCTGCTCCAGGGTGGGAAGTCCCTGCCTGAAAGATGCTCAGGTGGTGAAGCAGGGCAGATCCTAGGTGGGACAATGTGGTTTCAGGATCCCTGAGGTCACATTAAGACCAGGGGTGCCTGGGTGCAGGAGAGTTCCCAGGCATCTGAGTAGGGAAGCTGGCTGCAATTAGCAAGCCTAGGAGGGGGTTCTTATCTCAGTGTTGCCATAAACTACAAACCCCAGCGTGGTTAGGAGACCTCTCTCTGAGCAGGGGCCCAGCAAGTGCCAGAACAGCCAGGAGACACCCCCTGCCCTCCCTTGGAAGGAGCAGTGTGGGTGCCCGCCACAGGAGTTTTCAGGGTTTGGAGACTTGAAACAGTGTTGCATACCTGAGATAGAAATGCTCAGTCACAGGCTGGGTGAGCATGGAGTGTGGACAGAGACCAGGGAGACAGGAGTGATTGACTGCCTTTCCCTGAGGGTGCACTGAGGAGTGGGGCCCCAAGCTTTTGGCTCCAGGGCTAGAGATTGGGAGGTCACCATTTTCATTCTCATCCTCTAAAGTGGTGCAGAAAGCCTTCAGAGAAAAGTCACATAGAGCAAACTGGAGCAGATTACTTAGCCTGGCCCCCTGACAAGGGCAGTGCAATTCTGCCCAAGCAAAGACACCTGAGAATCAGCGCAACAGGCCCCTCTTCCTGAAGATCAGCAAGAATATCTGACCAAGACCAAGTTTACCGATCACACAGAACTATAAAACTCCAGCACTAAGGAAAAATAACATATAGAATTTATGGGTTTTTTTTTTTCCCACAATAGTTTAGTCTTTCAATTTTAATTTTTTTCTCATTCTTTTTCAACCAATTTCTTATTTTATCAACTCTTTTTTAAAATTTTTAAAAATTTTCTTTTTTACACTTACATTCTATCCTTTCATTGTATTTAATTTTATTTTTGTATATATATAAGTCTTTATTTACATTTTGGGATGCAGTTTCTTCTAACAAACAGACCAATGTACACCCAGAATCTAGTGTATTGCTCTGTTCTGTTCACCTGTCTGATTATATTCTCTCTTTTTTAAATTTAATTTTTTTTTTTTTCGATTTTGGGTCTTTTCCATTTTGTTTAGTGTTATATGTCTCTGGGGTCATTGTTGCCATTTTAGTATTTTGTTCTCTTGTTCATCTATTCTTCTCTGGACAGAACAACAGGTTAGAAAAACTCACATCAAAAAAGAGAACAAGAGGCAGTACTGACTGCCAGGGACCTAATCAGTATGGATATAAGTAAGATGTCACAACTACAGTTCAGAAAAAGGATTATAAAGATATTAGCTGGGCTTCAAAATAGCATAGAAGTCACTAAAGAATCCCTTTCTGGAGAAATAAAAGAACAAAATCTAATCAAGTCAAAATAAAAAAAGGCTATTAATGAGATGCAATCAAAAGTGGAAGCTCTAACTGCTAGGATAAATGAGGCAGGAGAGAAAATTAATGATATAGAAGACAAAATGATGGAGAGTAAAGAAGCTGAGAAAAAGAGAGATAAACAACTACTGGATCACGAGGGGAGAATTTGGGAGATAAGTGATATCCTAAAGTGAAACAATATTAGAATAATTGGGATCCCAGAAGAAGAGGAAAAGAGGAGGGCAGAAGGTATATTGGAGCAAATTATAGTGGAGAATTTCCCTAATCTGGGGACGGAAACAGGCATTCAAGTCCAGGAGGCACAGAGAACCCCCTTCAAAATTAATAAAAATAGGTCAACACCTTGACCTATAATAGTGAAACTTGCAAATCTGAGACAAAGAGAAAATCCCAAAAGCAGCTCAGGACAAGAGGTCCATAACCTAAGGCTAGAAACATTAGACTGGCAGCAGACCTCCCCACAGAGACCTGGTAGGCCAAAAAGCACTGGCATGATACATTCAGGGTGCTAAATGAGAAAAATATTCAGCCAAACAGCAAAGATGTCATTCAAAATAGAAGGAGAGATAAAAAAAAAAAAAAAAAAACTTCCAAGACAAACATAAACTAAAAGAATTTGCAATCACTAGACCATCCCTGCAAAAAATATTAAAGGGGATCCTTTAAGTGAAGAGAGAGCCCAAAAGTAACATAGACCAGAAAGGAACAGGGACAATATACAGAAACAGTGACTTTAAAGATAATACAATGACACTAAATTCATATCTTTCAATAGTTACTCTGAAAGTAAATGGGCTAAATGGCCCAATCAAAAGACATAGGGTGTCAGATTAGATAAAAAAGCAAGATCCATCAATATGCTGTCTGCAAGAGACTCATTTTAGACCCAAAGACACCTCCATAATGAAAGTGAGGGGATGGAAAACCATTTATCCTGCTAATGGGCATCAAAAGAAAGCTGGGTTAGGAATCCTTATATCAGACAAATTAGATTTTAAACCAAAGACTGTAATAAGAGATGAGGAAGGACACTATATCATAATTAAAGGGTCTATCCAACAACAAGATCTAACAATTGTAAATATTTATGCCCCTAACATGGGAGCAGCCAATTATATAAATCAATTATTAACAAAATTAAAGAAACACATTAATAATAATACAATAATAGTAGGGAACTTTAACAGGCCACTCACTGCAATGGACAGATCAACTAAGCAGAAGATCAACAAGTTCAAAGAACAAGTGTTCAAAACCTTTGGGATAGAGCAAAGGCAGTCCTAAGAGGGAAGTATATAGCAATACTTTCTCAAGAAACAAGAAAGATCTCAAATACACAACCTAACCTTACACCTGAGGGAACTGGAGAAAGAACAGCCAGTAAAGCCTACACCCAGCAGGAGAAGAGAATTAATAAAGATTAGAGCAGAAATCAGTGAAATAGAAACCAAAAGAACAGTATAATAGATCAACAACACTAGGAGCTTGTTCTTTGAAAGAATTAATAAGATTGATAAACCCCTGGCCAGACTTATTAAAAAGAAAAGAGAAAGGACCCAAATAAATAAAATCATGAATGAAAGAGGAGAGGTCACAACCAACACCAAAGAAATACAAACAATTATAAGAACATATTATGAGCAACTATATGCCAACAAATTAGGCAATCTGGAAGAAATGGATGCATTCCTAGAGCCATACAAACTACCAAAACTGAAACAGAAAGAAATAGAAAACCTGATCACCCCCATAACCAGCAAAGAAATTGAAGCAGTATTCAAAAGTCTCCCAACAAATAAGAGCCCAGGGCTTGATGTCTTCCCAGGGGAATTCTACCAACCATTTAAAAAAGAATTAGTACCTATTCTTCTGAAGCTGTTTCAAAAAATAGAAATGGAAGGAAAACTTCCAAACTCTTTCTGTGAGGCAAGCATTACCTTGATCCCAAAACCAGAGAAAGACCCCACCAAAAAGGAGAATTATAAACCAATACCCCTGATGAACATGGATGCAAAAATTCTTACCAAGATACTACCCAGTTGGATCCGACAGGGCATTAAAAGGATAATTCACCATGACCAAGTGGGATTTATTCGTGGGCTGCAAGGGTGGTTCAACTTCATTAATAAAAGAGAGGACAAGAACCATATGATCTTCTCAATAGCTTAAGATAAAGCATTTGATGAAGTACAGCATCCTTTCTTGGTTAAAACTCTTCACAGTGTAGGGACAGAGGGAACAAACCTCAATATCATAAAAACCATATACCAAAAGCCCATGGCAAATATCATTCTCTATGGGGAAAAATTGAGAGTTTTTCCCCTAAGGCCAGGAACATGGCAGGGATGTCCACTATCACCACTGTTGTTGAACATAGTACTGGAAGTCCTAGCCTCAGCAATCAGACAACAAAGAGAAATAAAAAGCATTGGAATCGGCAGAGAAGAAGTCAAACTCTCACTCTTCGCAGATGACATAATACTGTATGTGGAAAACCCAAACGACTCCACCCCAAAATTGCTAGAGCTCATAAGGAATTCAGCAATGTAGCAGGATATTAAATCAGTGCACATTTGCATTTCTATACACAACAATGAGACTGAAGAAAGAGAAATTAAGGAGTCGATCCCATTTACAATTGCACCTAAAACCATAAGATACCTAGGAATAAACCTAACCAAAGAGGCAAAGGATCTGTACTCAGAAAGCTATAGAACACTCATGAAAGAAATTAAGGAAGACACAAAGAAATGAAAAAAGGTTCCATGCTCATGGATCGGAAGAAAAAATGTTAAAATGTCTATGCTACCTAGAATAATCTATACATTTAATGCAATCCCTATCAAAATACCATCAACTTTTTTCACATAGCTGGAACAAATAATCCTAAAGTTTGTATGTAACCAGAAAAGACCCCGAATAGCCAAAGGAATGTTGAAAAAGAAATCCAAAGCTGGTGGCATCACAATCCCAGATTTCAAGCTCTATTACAAGCATCAGGGAGATAAAAATCAAACTACAATGAGATACCACCTCACACTGGTTAGACTGGCTAAAATTAACATGTCAGGAAATGACAGATGTTGGCAAGGATGAGGAGAAAGGGGAACCAGACCCTCTTACACTGTTGGTGGGAATGCAAGCTGGTGCAGCCACTCTGGAAAATGGTATGGAGGTTCCTCAAAAAAGTTGAAAATAGAGCTACTCTATGACCCAGCGATTGCACTACAGGGTATTTACCCCAATGATACAAATGTGGTGATCTGAAGGGGCACCTGCACCCAGTGTTTATAGCAGCAATGTCCACAATAGCCAAACTATGGAAAGAGCCCACATGTCCATCGACAGATGAATGGATAAAGAAGATGTGGTATACACACACACGCACACACACACACACACATACACACACAATGGAATACTACTCAGCCATCAAAAAAAAAGAAATCTTGCCATTTGCAACGACGTGGATGAACTTGAGGGTATTAAGCTAAGCAAAATAATCAGAGAAAGACAATTATCATATGATCTCATTGATATGTGTAATTTAAGAAACAAAACAGAGGATCATAGGGGAAGAGAGGAAAAAAATAAAACAAGACGAAATCAGAGAGGGAGACAAACCATAAGAGCCTCTTAATCACAGGAAACAAACGGAGGGTTACTGGAAGGGAGGGGGTAGAGGGATGGGGTAACTGGGTGATGGACATTAAGGAGGGCATGTGATGTAATGAACACTGGCTATTATATAAAACTGATGAATCACTGACCTCTACCTCCTAAACTAATAATACATTATATGTTAATTAATTGAATTTAAATAATAAATAAATAAATAAATAAATAAATAAATAAATAAATAAATAAAAGAATTGTCCAATCAGAAATGTGAAGTCGTTTGAAGGAAAAATGAGCAAAATGTGTGGGCTTGTCCATATCTAATCTAGTCATTGAATTGATGATCAGAAGGATTAGACATTCCTGACTGATGATTTGGACAGTCACAAAGGCATGGTCAAAGACAATTGAGATACAATGTTTTTACAGGAGCTGTAATAGTCAGTGTTTAATCTAGGAAGCAGAACCACCATGAATTCAGAAGTAGATTGATTATAGGAATTTCACTGAGGAATTGAAGTATTAGAGGTCTTAGGAACCAGTCATGCCAAACCAAGTACATTTAACCACTAAAGAGGGGCCATGATGGAGAAGTCATTGGGAAGTTGTTGCCTCTGTATGTCTGCAGCTAAAAGTCCAGTGAGGGGCCTGCAGCCAGTGTTGAACAAGAGGGCCATTTGTCAGGAAGAAGAGCTGACCACAGAGTGGAGGAGATAAAGAACAACCTGAACATTGCTGGCACCTTTGCATTTATCTATCACCACATCTAACCACAACAACATTCAGAGATTAGTGGCTATTGCCTTTATAGCTCATGCAAATTTCTCTTTTGGCTAACTCAGAACCCAAGCCGACCCAGGGAAGGGGATTCTGGGAAATGTAGTTGCCAGCTTCACCAAGTTGGCAATTAACAGTCCACCACTACAGGAGTTATACTTTAGGAGGAGCACATGTGATTGTTTATATTCACATGGGAAGGCATCTAAGATGGTTTGGGAACATTGAAACAGTTTCATCATTTTTTGTGCCTACTTCCGTATCTGCACATTCAGGTGTCAAGGTCAACTAAAATCCCTGTTACACATTTTCCCCTCCAATTTTTAGTGACTGTCTTTCTTTGTAGTAACTGACTTTACTCTTTTTTTTTTTGCAATTACAGAGTAGTATTCAGTTAACAGAACCATTATTTCATAGAAGCTGCATCAGAGACAACTGAAGATGAAAAACTACCATCCCCATATATAACTAATTTGTGCTGTGCACCAACAAGAACCTGCTTTAAATTTCCATGCCAATTTACAACCCCCATACTGTACCAGGCAAGGTTAGTGGCTATTGAAAATACCACCAGGACAGGGCTATCTAAAGACACATTCGGTAGTGTGTTAACTATACAAAAAGGACACTGTACAGTTTAAAAACAAATCTTACACAGCCTTACATTTCAATTTTTTTCTTTAAAAGGAGTGAGTTGTGTACAGGGGGGTTAAATGCTTTATAGACAAGAAAAAAAAACTGCACTAGAACCAACTTATTCATCATTATCTTCTTCTTCTTCATCTTCTTCGTCTTCCTCCTCCTCATCCTCTTCATCTTCCTCATCTTTCTCCTCTTCCTTCTTTTTCTTGCTCTTTTCAGCCTTGACAACTCCCTTTTTTGCTGCATCAGGCTTTCCTTTAGCTCGGTATGCAGCAATATCCTTTTCATATTTTTCCTTCAGCTTAACAGCCTTCTTTTCATAAGGCTGCTTGTCATCTGCAGCAGTGTTATTCCACATCTCTCCCAGTTTCTTTGCAACGTCACCAATGGATAGGCCGGGATGTTCTCTGTTCTCCTTTGATTTTTGGGCGATACTCAGAACAAAACAAGAAAAAGGCCGAAGGAGGCCTCTTGGGTGCATTGGGATCCTTGAACTTCTTTTTTGTTTCCCCTTTAGGGAGGCTATAAGTTTTCATTTCTCTTTCATAACGGGCCTTGTCCGCCTTTGCCATGTCTTCAAATTTTCCTTTTCTTTAGCAGACATGGTCTTCCACCTTTCTGAGCACTTCTTAGAAAACTCTGAGAAGTTGACTGAAGCATCTGGGTGCTTCTTCTTGTGCTCCTCTCGGCAAGTTTGCACAAAGAATGCATATGATGACATTTTGCCTCTCGGCTTCTTAGGATCTCCTTTGCCTGTGTTTAATTATTTTCCTCAGCGAGGCACAGAGTCGCTCAGTGCCCGTCTGGCTCTCACTTGCCCCGGCACTGTCTCTATGGAGCTCAGTGTACCTGACTTCACTCTTTTAGGGACATTAATGGGGGAAATGTCAATTGTATATGCATTGTGAGTGGGAAAAATTCAGTCTTCTTCCTACATGTTTTTCCTTTACTCTCACACTACTACCACACTAACACTTCAACACCATGCAGTTCTCTGTGACATCTGCTGAGTGTCCTACAATTTAACTCAATTCTGACACTGTGCAGCTGGAGATAAGCTCGGATCCTACAGGTTAAGGACTCAGTCCCATGAGAATGACCCCCCTCCTGATTTCAGATGTCAATTGAAATTACTAGTAGGTCCTTAGGTTACTCACAACTTTTGTCAACTTGGCTACAAATCCAGGGTTCCCATGACCTCCTTCACTTTGGATTAAATTATTTGCTAGAACAGCTCACAGAATTCAAGGAAACACTTGCATTTACAAGTTTATTATGTAATGAAGTATATGATGACCGATACAGATGAACAACCAAATGAAGAGATACCTAGGGTGAGATCTGGGAGGGTCCCGAGCATAGGGGTTTCTGAGTAGTGGGAGTACATCACTCTCTCCATACATGGCTATGTTCACCAACCTGAAAGCTCTCTGAACCCTATACTTCTGGAATTTTTAAGGAGGCTTCATCACATAGGCATGATCAAACATTAACTCCCTGTTCCCTCACTGGAGAATGAGAATTGGGATTGAAAATTCCAAGCTTCTAATTATGGCTTGATCTTTCTGTTGACCACCCCCATTCAGGAGCCCACCAAGAGTCACTTCGTTAGAACAAATGACCTACTATGACCCAGGTAATTCCAAGGGATTTAGGAGCTCTGTCAGAAACTGAGATCAAAGACCAAATACTAGAACAAAAGATGTTCCTAGTGCTCTTATCACTTAGGAAATTATAAAGGTTTTAGTTTTGTGTGTGTGCGCGTGCATGTGTGCGTGCGTGCGTGCGTGCTTGTATAATTTCACACAGTGACAGAAAACACATTGAATGAATTGTTAAATGATATTGAATGAATGACAATGAATGAACTGTTCTAAAAAATAAGTTAATAGTATTTTGATAAAATGGATATTTCTTTGCATTTGCTTGCAGACAACAATATTAGAGTATTAGTTAGATTTTTAAAATAATTGGTGTATTAGAAAATATCACCAATTTCTTATTAGAAGAATTACTTTGTTTTTAAGATTGTTATATTGTTCTTGAGAACTTTATGGTATACTCACTTTAGTGTCTGAACAAGCTATTTAAAAATTTAAAAAATAGGGGAACCTGGGTAGCTCAGTCAGTTAAGCATCCAACTCTTGATTTTGGCTCAGGTCATGATCTCAGGGTCGTGAGATACAGCCCCTCATCAGGCTTCTCGCTCAGTGCAGAGTCTGCTTGTCCCTCTCCCTCTGCATTCTGCACTCTCTCTCTCTCAAATAAATAAATAAGTAAAATCTTTAAAAAATTAAGAAATATGGGGCGCCTGGGTGGCTCAGTCGTTAAGTGGCTGCCTTCAGCTCAGGTCATGATCCCAGGGTCCTGGGATCGAGTCCCACGTCGGGCTCCCTGCTCAGCGGGGAGTCTGCTTCTCCCTCTCCCACTCCCCCTGCTTGTGTTCCCTCTCTCGCTGTGTCTCTCTCTGTCAAATAAATAAATAAAATCTTTAAAAAAAAAAAGTTTGCTGCCCAATAAAAAAAAAAAAAATTAAGAAATATGTTACTGTAGACCCATTGTTTTGTATCAAATATTCAAGAAATTCCAATTTTAGTAATTAATATAATTTAAAATGAAAATATTTTCAATTTTGTTGTATTTCAGTTACCATATGGCAAATATTATACTATTTTAAATATTAATATTAATAAATATAAATATATATTAAGTATATATTTAAATGTGGGGGATAGCACTTCATGTAAGCATCAGTAAAATCCCTAAAATATTTTGAGTAGTGGAGACTGCAGATATCAGGTACATTATAAATCTTGCCAATGATTTAGATTACTGTGCATTGTTGTGTGGAACACGTAAAGGATATGCCAAGGGTTTAATTTAAACATCGTAAGTAAAATCGGTGTTACTGATTATCCCACTCTGTATTTATCAATCCATAAATAAGTCTATTTTTTATCTTAGTAGTGTTATAAATAATTTCCATAAAAATAACTTGTAAGAAAAGAAAAATATGTCATACATTAGTTGAACTTACATTTTCTCTTTTATTATAAAAATAATGATCCACATATAATGTGCCACTTTTTCTAAATGCTATAAAGATTAATTCAAATACAAGTTATTTGTGTCTTTTTTTTATTATGTTACGTTAATCACCATACATTACATCATTAGTTTTTGATGTAGTGTTCCATGATTCATTGTTTGTGTATAACACCAGTGCTCCATTCAGTACATGCCCTCTTTAATACCCATCACCAGTTATTTGTGTTTTAAAGCAGTAAGAGTACAATCACCTACACTCTTCCTAAAACATTGCAGTTTTGTAGCCTAATATAATAATTTTTAGTTATGTTTGTCTGGCTGGCACAGTGTTTATATAAATGTCTTTGAAAAGTTTTATGTAGTGCATGGATGCACTAGTCCATCCACAGCTACCACAACTACCACTCCTCCCCCTTATTTTTCTCCTGCTTAAGTCAACATTTATGTTTTCATTAGACATGTATAGGTATTTCACTTTTCTGATCCTTGATGTACAACATATATATCATTCTCTCCTCTAGCTTAGTTTTTGTGACTCCATCTCACCTGCTGTCCTCCAAGCATTTTAAGGAAATGGGTTATGTCTTATTCATCTTCATATTCTCCCAAGTGCTTTACACAAGGGAGGAATTCAATAAGAATTTATTGAAATAGTTGAAGAGGTGGGAAATAACTTGAACATATATAGAGGATGCTCTCTGAATATTTAAAGAATTAAAAGCAAATTTCATATTTTATAAAACTAGGAGTTTTAGGAAGGTAGCAGTCTGTGGTAACTAATTAACCCTTTTAGACTAAATAAAACCTTCAACAAAACAATAACTCGCATTCCTTAGTCTTAATTTTTCCTGTGATCTGGATTTTATTACCAGTGTCTAAGATTGCTAAATTTTCTTTAATTCATATATTAACAAAGTATCAAATGTACATACTTTAAAAAATCAAATATTTAAATGAGCATATAATAGAAAATAATAGTCACCCTGATATGTGTATGTGTATATGTGTGTTTTTGTATCTTAAGGTAAAAATTAATAAGAATGTAAGATGGATTATGATTATTAGGATAAAAAATTGATTTTAAGAACTGAGTAAAATGCATTTGAAATCTCAACATCTGCTCCATTCATTCACATTCCATAATAATAAATCTTTGACCACTTGAAAATATCATTAGTGGGTGTCAGAATTATCTTTTGTCTTAGGTAAGTAAGCAAACAAATACTAAGCACTCATTCTTGTGAGGTCACTTATTACCTATAAAAACTGGCTTGGGGACCAAAGAGTTATTTTATAATTACATAAATCTTTGAATGATTTTTCACCCCTAAATATATTTAGATTACAGGGACAGAACTGATCATGGATATTATCCCCAAAGAAAGCCCTTGAACCAAGATTTATAACTTTCTTAGAACTGGATTAGAAGAAAACATTTCTTAATGCAACTTATTTTGCTATTCACAGAAATTTGGCATATTGTCTTATTGGTTTTTACATCATTCAAATGACTAAAAATGTATGAAAATAACAACACCATATACATTTACCATAAGAGAGGGAAGTGTATGTCTTGGTAATTTTATTGCTTAGATACTTTTGAAGATGGTTATATGTTACAAATGTTATATTAGCAATGCTTCAAAAAGATGTTTCTTAAACCTTGGGACAGATAATTCTTTTTCATGACTTTACGCTTTAATGCCAAACTATACCTCTTACCCATAAAAGAATCATCTAGCATGCTTAAGGAATAACAAGGATATAGTTTGTCTATGATACCAATATAGCCAGATAAAATGTGAAAAAAACCCATTAAATACTTTCGCTGGTACCATATAAACACTTCATAAAAAGAAATCTCTATAACCCAAATGGAAGCATCTTAGTTGCTTACTTTATACTTAGTATTGTTGGGTTATAAAATTAGAAAAATTCAAATTATGGAAACATAATTAAAACCCTTTTCTATTTCTGTTGTGTCAGAAAGCTGAGAGTTTATAACATGGTAATATACTATGGTTTCATGCTGTCCTTTTTTGTCTGGTATTAAAAAAAATGTCTATATTGGGGTATAATTTTAGTCATCTCATATCTTGGTGGGATCTGGATCTTAAAAAAAAAAAAAAAGGTTTTACAAGGAAATATGAGACCTCCCAGTGGATTTGCATTAGTCTAGTATGTTTTTAATTCAAAAGTTGAGCATGGAAATAGTAAGCAAAGGATTTTAAAGTCACATTATTATTACATTTGATTATAATAAAGATGATGAAATCTCCATGCAAAGGCATGCAGTAGCCACTCAATATCATGCTAATTTCTTTTCTCTATTATCATTAATCAGACATGAATTATTAATGAGATACTTCTAATGATTTTGATTTGTGAGCCTTTGTAATTTATGAATTTCTTCAAATTGAAAATCTCCAGGGTGAAAAAATATCTCATCTTTATGTATATTCTGTCAACTCAGAGTATGCTACCAAGTCAATCTACCAGGAGAATGCAGCCAACCTGTAGATGGATATTTTGATCTATAGAGGTGATTTTAGCTGCATTTTATTTCCAATTAGAGATAGAAGTTTGGTGATGGCTCCTTAGAAAATCACCTTGTAAAGGCTGACTTCAAGGCCAACTTCCATTCCATTTAGGAGATATGTACCATTTCAGATTCCCTCAAATGGGGAAGGCTGTACTGTGGCCCTGGAATAGTTTGGCTGCACTTAAATTTTGGCTCTACTTCTTGCTATGGGTATGATCTCTCCATGCCTTGGTTTGAGTATCACTAAAAGTAGAATAAAAATACATAAAATTGTTTTGAGAAATGAATCCAATTAATCTACATAAACTCCATGGCATAATGTGCTGTTCAAAAAGGTTAACTCTAGCCAGAATAAATGACCTTGAGGCAATTTCTGAACTCTAAATAATTTGTAGTGTATCTTGATGATTTTCCCCAGCCTCTTCTTCATAACTAGAGAAAAGTAAAGGGTCTTGATGAAATACATATTCATTGATTCTATTCTTTAGGTCAAGGTTTGGCAAAATTTATCCATAAAGGGCCATAAAACAAAAGCAGGCTACAGGCAGGATTTGGCCTGCTGCTTGTCATTTGCCAACCCCTTCCTTAGAACAAAGAAAAGACATTTTTGTGAATGATAGATTCATCTTTAAATAGCTGTTATTTTTTCTAATTAAAATTTAATCCATGCTTACTGTGAAATATAACAAAGAAAATAGTTTGAGAATATGGAAATGTTTTTCTATATTACTCATAATCACATAACTCACAAGTAACTACTTTCAACAGTTAGTGATTTTCTTTATAGAATTTCTATTTATCTATCTATCTAAACAGAATTAGAAATATGCTATGAAGACTTCCAGGGAAGATGGTGGAGTAGGAGGATCCTAAGCTCACCCCATCTCACATGTACAACTAGATAACATTCACATCGGTGTAAATAACCCAGAAGACAACCCAAAGACTGGAAGAACAAACTCTACAAATAAATGTAGAGAAGAGGCCACATCAAAGAGGGTAAGAAGGGCAGAGACATGGTTGGGAGTGATAGGGGGGACCCTTGGGACTGTCCCTGGGAAGGAAAGATCCCACAGGTGCAGAGAGTGGAGAGAAACAGACTCTACACTGGTGAACCCACATGGGAAAGACAAATCCCCATATTATTTGGCTTTGAAAACCAGAGGGGCCAAATTTCACCAATTCTTACAACCTGCAAGACTTAAAACCTGGAACTTTAAGAATCAGCAGTTTCTGCTCTGAGAGAACCAGAAGGGCAGGGGGATGAGAGGAAACTCAGTCCTCACCCTTAAGGAGACAGCATAACAAGCAGGCCAGTGGAAATACAGCATAGAAACAGCAGTTTGAAAATCCCATGGGGTATAGGGAAGGGAGATTTGTTTATTAATCTCAGAGCCTGTGTTGGAGCAGCAGGGATCATTGGGAGACTTGTCCAGGAACAAAGGAGCTGGCCAGAGCCATTCCCTCCCCACACCCCCAAGCTGAGTACACCATGCAGTGCTGAAACTGGAGACCTAACTTACTAACCTCTGTGCCCCGCCTACATGTTCCCCTGTAGACACGCCCCCTCCAGCCAGGCCTCAGCTCCAGGTCTTTTCCTACAGTAGACTAGTACAAACTTTGCCAACACCTCACTTACTCTCCCACCCCCGTCCCTGCATGCTTCTGCAGATCCACCCCCTTCAATGCACTCTTGGCTGGAACCCATCCAAAGTGGTGCCACAAGCCTGGCAGTGTGCAAACAGCCCCAACAGGGGCCAGCATCACTCCAAAGTGATAACCACACACACCAGTCAGACTGTGACTTTAGCAGTGGGCTGGGGCAGACAGCTGGTCTGATGGCAGACCCCACTGACCAATAAAAGCTTCTTGGAGGACAAAAGAGGGAAAGCAACCTGCTGTTTGGTGCTACCACATTTCTGACAAATGCCTGGTCTGACTCAACACAAGTCCAAGGAAGCCACAGACTGGCCCACTAACAGCACAGGAATGAAATACTGCCCACAACAGGCAGAGATACATTTCAGTTGACCAGACTGAAGGCAAATGTGGCTCAACCACAAAAGCAGGCTGCATGCAACACACATAGGGGACACCCCTGAAGTACTAGGTCCAGGTGAACAGTGGACACTACACTGAAGGGCACTACAGGACTTCTTCTTCATTAGGCTACTACTTTCAAGAGAAGGAGACGTAGCTGACTTTATTAACACATGGAAACAGACAGAGGGTTAGACAAAATAAGGAGACAGAGGAATATGTTCCAAATGAAAGAACAGGAAAAAAATCACAACATGGTAACCTAAGTGAAATCGAGAAAAGTAATGTGCCTGACAGAATTTAAAGTAATAATCATAATGACAATCACTGGACTTGAGGAAAGAGTGAAGGGCCTCAGTGAGAACCTTTACAAAGAGATAGAAAACATAAAAAAGAATCAATCAGAGATGAAGAACTCAATGAATGAAATTAAAAATACACTACATGGAATAAATAGTAGACTAGATGAAGCAGAAGAATGATTAGTGACCTAGAGAACAGAGTAATGAAAAGCAATAAAGCTGAGCAGGTGAGAAAAAAAAAATATGAAAATAGACTTAGAGAACTCACCACCAAGAATAATAACATTTGCATTATAGGGATCTAAGAAGGGGAAGAGAAAGAAAAAGAAAAAGAGAAGGAAAAAAAAAAGAAGAAATAATAGCTGAAAACTTCCTGAATCTGGGGAAGGAAACAGAGAAGCCCCAAACAAAATCAACCCAAGGAGGTTTGCACCAAGACACATAGTAATTAAAGTGACAAAAAGTAGTGATAAAGAGAGAATTTTAAAAGCAGCAAGAGGAAAAAAGAAAACAGTTACATACAAGGGAAACCCAATGAGGCTATCACCTGATTTTTCTCAGCAGAAATATTGCAAGCCAGAAGGAAGTGGCATGACATACTCAAAGAGCTGGGTGGCAAAAATCTGCAGCCAAGAATATTCTATCCAGCAAGGCTCTCATTCAGAATAAAAGGGGAGATAAAGAGTTTCCCAGGCAAACAAAAGTTAAAGGAATTCATGAACACTAAACCAACCCTACCAGAAATGATAAAGGGGACTCTTTGAGTGGAAAGGAAAAATCATCAGTAGGAGTTAGAAAAGTAGGATGCACAGAAGCAGTGAAATTCAGTATATCTTATAAAGATTGGCCAAGAGACTTACAAAATGAAAGGATGTAAGGTATGATACCATGCATCTAAAATATGGGGGGTGGAGAGGGAAGTAAAGAATGGGTTTAAACTTAAGGGCCCATGAACTTAATATAGACTGCCATATGCAGAAGATGTTATATACAAACCTAATGGTAACTGCAAATCGAAAACAGTAATAGGTATGCAAAAAATAAAAAGAAAGGATCCAAGTATATTGCTAAAGAAAGCCAACTAATCATGAGAGAAGAGAGCAAGAAAGGAACAGAGAAGAACTACAAAAACAACCATAAAACAAGTAACAAAATGGCAATAAGTACATAACTGTCGATAATTACTTTGAATGTAAATAGACTAAGCTCTCCAATCAAAAGACATAAGGTGACAGAATGGATGAAAAAGTAAGACTCATCTATATGTTGCCCACAAGAGACTCATTTCAGACCGAGAGACACATGCAGATTGAAAGTGAAGGGATGGAGAGGACTTTATCATGCAAATTGATGTGAAAAGAAAGCTACAGTAGCAATACTTATGTTGGACAAAATAGACTTTAAAACAAAGACTGTAACAAGAGACAAAGAAGGACACTATATAATAATAAAGGGAATAATCCAACAAGAAGATATAATACACCCAACATGGGAACACCCAAATACATAAAATAATAACAAACATAAAGGAAGTAATAGATAGTAATAAATAATTGTAGGGGACTTTGACATCCCACTTATATCAATGGATAGATCATCCAAACAGAAAATCAACAAGAAAACAGTGGCTTTGAATGACACATTGGACCAGATGGATCTAACAGATATATACAGAACATTCTATCTAAAAACAGCAGACTACACTTTCTTTTCAAGTGTACATGGAACATCCTCCAGAATAGATTGCATATTAGTTCATAAATCAAGTCTCAACAAATTTAAAAAGGCTGAAGTCATGCCATGCACCTTTTCTGACCAAAATGCTATGAAACTAGAAATCAACCACAAGAAAAAAATCTGGAAAGAGCACAAATACATGGAGATTAAATAACATGCCACTAAACAATGAATGAGTCGACCAAGAAGTCAAAGAGGGAATTAAAAAATACATGAAGTCAAATGAAAATTAAAACACAATGGTCCAAAATCTTTGGGATGCAACAAAGGAAGTGATAAGGGAAGTTTATAGCAATACAGGCCTACTTCAAGAAGGAAGAAAAATCTCAAATACAACCTAACCTTACACCTAAAGGAGGTAGAAAAAAACAAAACCCCAAACCAGTAGAAGGAAGAAAATAATAAAGATTAGAGCAGAAATAAACAAACTAGAAAATAAAAAAACAATGGAAGAGATCAATGAAAGCAGTAGCTGATTCTTTGAAAAGATCAACAAAATTGATAAAGCTTTAGCCACTCTTCAGAAACAACAAAAAAGAGGGAACTCAAACAAAATCAGAAATAAAAGGAGAACTAACAATTGACACCACAGAGATACAAACAATTGTAAGAGAATATTATGAAAAACTATATACCAACAAATTGGACAACCTAGAAGAAATGGATAAATTCCTAGATACATATAGCCTCCCAAAACTGAAGCAGGAAGAAATAGAAAATTTGAACAGACTGATTATCAGCAATGAAATGGAAATTGAATCAATAATAAAAAAAAAACTTCCAACAAACAAAAGTCCAGGACCAGATGGCTTCACAGGTGAATTCTGCCAAACATTTGAAGAAGAGTTAATACCTATTCTTCTTAAACTCTTCCAAAAAATAGAAGAGGAAGGAAAGTTTCAAATTCATTCTATAAGACCAGCATTACCCTGATACCAAAACCAGATAAAGACATTACAAAAAAGAGACTACAAGCCAACATCTTTGATGAACATAGATGCAAAAATCCTCAATAAAATATTAGCAATCAAATCCAACAATACATTTAAAAAATTATTCACTGTGAACAAATGGGATTTATTCCCAGGATGCAAGCTTGGTTCAATATTCACAAATCATTCAGTGTGATACATCACATCAACAACATCAATAAAAATCATATGATCATTTCAATAGATGCAGAAAAAAAACATTTGAGAAGGACATATCCATTTATGATAAAAGCCCTAAACAAAGTAGATTAAAGGGAAGATACCTCAACATAATAAAGGCCTTATATGAAAAACCCACAACTAACATCATGCTCAATGGTGAAAAATTGAGAGTTTTTCCCCTAAGGTCAAGAATCAGATAAGGAGGTCCACTCTTACCACTTTTATTCAACATAGTACTGGAACTCCTTGCTACAGCAGTCAGAAAAGAAAAAAGGAATAAAAGACATCCAAATTGGTAAAGAAGTAAAACTTTCACTATTCGCAGATGATGATACTATGTATAGAAAACCCTAAAGATCCTACTAAAAAACTACTAGAACTGATAAATCAATTCAGTAGAATACAAAATCAATATACAGAAATCCATTGCATTTCTTTTTTTTATTAAAGATTTTATTTATTTATTTGAGGGAAAGAGATAGTGAGAGAGCATGAGCTATGGGGAGGGGCATAAGGAAAGGGAGAAACAGACTCCCCGCTGAGCAGGGAGTCCAACATGGGGCTCAATCCCAGGACCCTAGGATCATGACCTGAGTCAAAGACAGACACTTAACCGACTGAGCCACCCAGGCACCCACATTGCATTTCTGTACACTAATAATGAGGGAGCAGAAAGAGAAATTAAGAAAATAGTCCTATTTACAATTACACCCAAAATAATAAAATACATATGTATAAACTTAACCAAGGAGATGAAAGACCTGTACTCTGAAAACTATAAGACATTGATGAAAAGAAATTGAAGATGACACAAAGAAATGGAAAGACAATCCATGCTCAAGGATTGGGAGAACAAACATTGTTAAAATGTCCATACAACCCAAATAATCTTCAACAAAGCTGGAAAGAATATCCAATGGAAAAAGTCTCTTCCACAAATGGTGTGGGAAAAGTGAACAGCAACATCCAGAAGAATGAAACTGGACACCATACACAAAAATAAATTTAAAATGGATGAGAGACCTAAATGTGAGACAGGAAACCATCAAAATCCTAGAGGAGAACACAGGCAGAAATCTTTTTTACCTCGGCCATAGCAACTTCTTATTACACACATCATTGGAGGCAAGAGAAACAAAAGCAAAAATGAACAATTGGGACTTCATCAACCTGATTAAGGGTTAGTATCGGGGCGCCTGGGTGGCTGTCATTAAACATCTGCCTTCGACTCAGGTCATGATCCCAGGGTCCTGGGACTGGTCCCGCATCGGGTTCCCAGCTCTGCAGAAAGCCTGCTTCTCCCTCTCCCATTCCCCTTGCTTGTGTTCCTGCTCTCGCTCTCTCTCTCCGTCAAATAAATAAAATCTTTTTTAAAAAAAGGGTTAGTATTGAATTCATGCTTTTGTATTCTTTGTGTAAGTACCCAGTAGTGAAATTACTGGATCATATAGTAATTCTGTTTTTAATTTTTTGAGGAACCTCCATACTGTGTTTCCACAGTGGCTGCACCAGTTTGTGTTCTCACTAACAGTGCACAAGGATTCCTTTTCTCCACATCCTCACCAACACTTGTTTCTTGTGTTTTTTATTTTAGTCATTCTGACAGGTGTGAGGTGATATCTCATTGTGGTTTTGATGTGGATTTTCCTGATGGTGTATGATGTTGAACATCCTTTCACATGTCTGTTGGCCATCTGTATGTCTTCTTTGGAAAAATGTCTGTTCATGACTTTTGCCCATTTTTTAATTGGGTTGTTTGTTTTTTTGTTTGTTTGTTTGACTTGTATAAGTTCTTTGTATATTTTAGATACTAACCCTCTTTTGGATATGTCATTTGAAAATATCTTCTCCAATTCAGTAGGTTGTCTTTTAACTTCGTTGATTGTTTCCTTTGCTGTGCAGAAGCTTTTTATTTTGATGTAGTCCCAATAATTTATTTTTGCTTTTGTTTTGATTGCCTCAGTAGACATATCCAGAAAAATGTTACAGCCAATGTCACAGAAATTATTGCTTGTGTTCTCCTCTAGGATTTTTATGGTTTCAGGTCTCACCAATATTGCACTATATGTCAAGTAGGTAAAATCTAAATTTAAAAAAGGGGGGGAAACACTAATTTGAAAGGATATATGCACCCCTATGTTTATTACAGCATTATTTATAATAGACAAATTATGGAAGCAGCCCAAGGGTCCATGAATAGATGAATGGATAAAGAAGCTGTGGTATATATATACACACACAATGGAATGTGGTGTATATACACACACACACACACACACACACACACACACACACAATGGAATATTACACAGCTATGAAAAGAATGAAATCTTGCCATTTGCAACAACATGTATGGATCTAGAGAGTATAATGCTAAGTGAAATAAGTCAGAGAGAGATAAATACCATGATTTTACAAACAAAAAAGAGAGCCAAGAAATAGACTCAACTATAGAGAACAAACCGATGGTTACCAGAAGGGAGGTGGGTGTGCGAGTGGGTAAAATAGGTGAACAGTATTAAGAATACAGTTATCTTGATGAGTACTGAGTAATGTATAGAATTGTTCAATCACTATGTTGTACACCTGAAATTAATATATCACTATATGTTAACTATACTGAAATTAAAATTTAAAAAAAAGAAATATGCTACAAGTATAATTTTCATTCCTCTTCTTTCTACTTATTATTATTATTATTAATATTTTAATAATAATTAAATAATTATTATTCTGTTCTGTAATAACTATTCTATTATATAATAATTTTATTATTATACAAAGAAATTCTTACCAAAAATCTCATAATATTATTTCTACTTCTTTCATGGAAGGACTTATGATTGAATAAATTTGAAAATATAAGAACATAATTACCCTTTACTCAATGTTATATTTTCTTACAGTGTTGGTCCTATTCAAGGAGAACATTCTCAACTTTTTACCTGCTAACAACTTGCCACATTTATACAAAAATCAGAAAGAGCATGATTTTTGATTACCAGTTTATTTTAGAGTTTATTACTTGAAAAAAATAATATATTTAGTTAATTCCCAAACTTGTTCCATTTTTTTACTGCCTGAAAAGCTATTTCACTTAAAATCATTTCTCCAAATTATTTCAAGCAAAATACTTCTGAATGCCATTTCAGTTCGTACCTGAAATTTAATAATTGGTACTAAAGAGGATGATATATAATTTACAAAATAAATATTTGAAGACATCCTTTTAGAATGCAATGACCCATTTTCCTATGAGAAGCCAGGTATTCACAGGCATCATATTCCACAAAGTAAAAACCAAGAGCAAATATAAGTGTAACTTCTTTTGGTGAGGAAAGATGTGCCTGAACTTATATTGTATCTAGGAACACAAACTATTATGCATATTTTTGCTGAAGAAAGATGTCACTCATTGGTACCAAGATAGTCAAAAGAGTGCTTTAATTCATTAGCTCCATTAAAATGTTTGTTTCAATGGTAGTTTTTGGACTAATCTCAATATATTTTTTTCAAAATAGCTTCTATCTGGGTAATCTGGATAAAGCATCATCCTGATCACAGGCACTAAATTCTATTTTTCTCAGCTCCCTATTAAAGTGGTCAAAGATAAATAAGAAAATAGGAGCAGGGGAATTACCTTCATCACTGGAAACTTGAAAAGTTGGCATCTGTGCAGATTAACTGATAATTTGCTTTCCTATTCATTCACCCTCACATACACACTCTATAACATAGAGAGCTCCATTTCCTATGCTCCGCTGCACACTTGCTTCGGTGTTGGAAATGTGAAATATTGGATGGTGGAAGATAAATAGAAGCCACCACAGGTCTGCTCAGTATGGCATCTTTGTAGTACCTGTAGATCATCCCTGACTCCTGATCCTGCTTGGACCTCCCTTCCCCACTTACGTTCCTGCTCTCAACAGGTAGTCTTCACTGTGATTCCAGCTCCCATGGGATATCCTGGGGTACTAGGCTCTGGTAACCCCACATCTCCTCTTTCTCTTGTTCTCTTTTCTATATGTTCCAAATTTTTATCTCTTTGTATTCCAGTGTGGATATTTATTTCCTTATATTAATCCATTTCTTTGGGTCATCCTCTGTCAAATCCATTGAGCATTAATTTTAGTTATCTTATTTTTATATTTCTAAATTTTCCATTTGATTTTATTTCAGATATTCCAGTCAGTTCTCAGCTGAAATCTTGTTCAATAGTTTATCAAATGTATTCTTTCAATATACCATTGTTGTTATATTTGGTATCTAATTAAATCCAATGTCTGAATCAGTTTATTTTTACATTATGCTTCTTTTGTTTGTTTTGGTCATTTGGTCTTGTCATCTAGTATGCCAAAATTGTTTGCTAGAATGAAAAACATTGATTACTAATTCTTGTAAAGATAATTTGAGATTCTGAATATGTAATAATTCTCCACATAAGATTTCCTTTTTGTTGGCAGAAAGTTAATAAAGGAGTTGATACTCCTAAATCAATGGGGTATTGACCTAATTCAAACAAAAATTTCAATATTTGTGAAAGCTGTTTTATTTCTAATTTGCCCTTGCTCTCTCTTAGGTGCAAATTTCCAGTGGTGCCAGTGGAATCCTGAGCTGTTTACCACTGTCCCTCCTCCTTGTGATTTCTAATTTCTAATTTTTGTTCTTGTGGCATCATGAGATTTCTGAAAGCTCTCTTCAGCTTTCATCCTCTTAGCTATTTTCTGCTCAACTTCTCCATCTCTCAGCTATGTTTTATAGATTAGAAAATGCTGCAAGGAATAGAATATTGAATTCTTTTAGCTACATGTTTGTCCTCTCTGGAACATTTAATTCTCTGGTCCTTGCTGGTTTCTTAATTTTTCTAGTGCCTTCAAACAGATTTTTTAAATGGTTTACACAGATTTAGCAGTTATTCTTGGTGAGAGGGGTGGCTTAATATAACCCAGTCCACAAAAATGGCCAAAAACAAAAAACGAAGAATTGAATAACAAATGTATAGGAAAAAATAGAAAAAAAAGAATTATTATTTTTTAAGATTTATTTATTTATTTTAGAGAGAGAGAGGGAGAGCTTAAGGGGGGAGGGGCAGAGGACGAGGGAGAGGACAGAAACTCAAGCAGACTCCCTGCTGAACATAGCCAAAATCAAAAGTCGGACGTTTAACCTACTGAGCCACCCAGGCACCCCAACAGAAATATATTTTTAAAAATCTAAAAGCAAATCACAAAATGAGAGGTGCAAATATAAAAATAATTAAAATAAAAGTAAGAATATAAAATTATGACAATAAAAATCCAGCAAATTTTCTAGAGTTTCTAAAAAACTGAGAGAGCCAGCACCATTTCCCAGTTGGGCCATTTCCCCAAGACACCTATCTTCACTTTTTCTTTTTACTCTCCCATAGGAGTTCTCAGAAGGTTAAAGCTCAGATGGAACCTCTTTGCAATATACCCACAGTCCCTGCCAAGGTGCTCAAGAATGTCTCTGCAGTCCTTGCCTAAGCAGGTAGGTCTCTTTTGTCACCAGAAGGAACCGGAGGAAAATAAGTGATTCCAGGTTCGGATCATGGAGGATACAAGATGAATCTGGAACATCTGATTGTGTTAGAAGGTGATAAAATGTTAAAAGAATGATGGGGATATAATCAAAGGCAAAGAAGCCAGCTTAAATGTCTCCTTTTGGACAAATCTGGGATTATTTAAGGATAAATTGAAATAATGATGCAAATGATTAAGAATCCATTTGTCTATGCTAATATAAATAATACAAGTAAGTAAATAAAAGGGTGATAAAAGAAAGCTCTTCCTTTAACAGAGTGACAACTAATAAATATAAAATAAATAAGTCAATTAGAAAATCATCAGTGGTTACTAAAACTAGTGGGTGAAAGCTTGGTGAGAAACAGGATATTTATATAATATATATCCCCCAAAATAACTTATTAATTACATAGGGGGGAAGTAACCTTACAGTGAAAAAACCTAGTTTATACTTCTTAAATATGTAAGGTAACAACTTCAATATTAGAGCAAACCAACTTCATATTTCTCCTGATGCTAAGGATGCATATTTTCTGTGGTATTCTTGCTAAACATGCATGAGATGAATCTAACAAGGAAATGTCAGATACATTAAATAGAGGGACATTGTACAAAATAACTGGCCTATACTCTTCAAAAAATGTTAAGATCGAGAAAAACAAAGAAAGACTGAAAGGCTGTACAAGATTAAATGAGACTAAAGAGACATGACACGTAGCTGCCATGCATGATTCTGGACTGGATTCTGTAATGGGAAAAAAGAAGTAGATATTAGGACAGTTAACAAAATTTAAATATGAACTGTGGATTAGATAATAGCATTATGTCAACATTACATTTTCTAATTTTTTATAATTGTAGCTATACAGAAGAATGTCCTCGTTCTTAAGAAATATATACTGAAGTTGTATGCATTTGTGTTTGTGTGTATTATATATATGGAGAAAGAGAGAGAGAGCAAGTATATGGGGCAAAATATACCGAATGATGATCTAGGTAAAAGTATATGGGAATTCCTTGTGCTATTTTGGCAACTTCTCCATAAATCTGAAATTATATCAAAATAAAAAGTTTACAAGCAAACAAATTAGATGACAAATCCCCAAAACTATAAGGTATAACTGGATGGAGTCCAGCCACTGAGAGGGGCAAGAAGCCAGTGATATAATTTATAACTATGTAAGAGGAATCAGAGGGCAAGAAAATAAGGAAAACATCCTGATAGAAAAATAGGCAACTGACAGTTCATTAGAAAAAAAATACAAATGGGCCTTGAACATATTAAAGTGAGTTCACTGAAACTCGTAAGAATAATTGACACTACACTGAGGTATTTGGTATGTTTTACAAAACAATACTTGCCAAAAATATATTAAAATAAGTTTTCTCATGTGTTGTTTGTAGAAATGTGATATGTAACATATAGAAAATTATATATGAGTTTACCTATTGACCTACCAATCCCATTGCCAAGAAGCCACCAGAATGATATGCTATACAAATATTAAAAGACATATGAACAAAGCCAATTACGGCCAAAAGTACATCAACAAAGACATGGTTGAATGAATTAAAATACAACCACACAATGGAGTTTTACACTCCTTTAAAAAGAAAGGAGGTAGGTCTTTACACACTATATACTACATAGTGGTGTCCAGAACAGCTTTTTTAGGTGAAAAAAAATGCAAGTTGGAGAAAAGCATGTACAATATACTACCATTCATCTAAGAGAAGAAGGAAGGAAGTAACAGTACATTAATATATTTGTTTATAGTTTAAAAGGGAAGCGGATGAGGTGAAAGGTGGACAAAACTTGTTGCTTAAGTGGGGTGGAGGGAAAATGAGACAGAGAACATCTCTGAATATACCTTCTTGTTTTGTATATTTGACAAAATCAATTATTACTAAAAATCTGTGTGTGGGGGGGAGTGGAGGAGAGAAAGAGATAGAGATTATATAGCCTTAGTGAGCCTTAATTATGTTGGCCCAGAGAGTTATGTAAGAATACTCAATGGGTTGTTCATACTGGATACCTGCAGTGGGAGATGGGGTGAGTCTTTCAGGAGGAGATAATGTGAGGAAAGGAATAAGAAAAGGGAAAGTAAAAGAAGAAACTGCTTTAGGTAAATGAGGCCACTGGAAACATATTAATAAAATAAAACAAAAAGCTTGCAGATGTACTGTAGTCCTATTATTAAATTTATATTTATATTAATCAAGAGATATAAAAAAAGGGGGCACCTGGGTGGCTCAGTCAGTTAAGCAGCTGCCTTCGGCTCAGGTCATGATCTCAGCATCCTGAATCGGGCTCCTTGCTCAGCAGGGAGCCTACTTCTCCCTCTGCCATTCCCCCTGCTTGTTCTCTCTCTCCTTCTCTCTCTCTCTGTTGAATAAATAAACAAAATCTTTAAAAAAGAGACATAAAAAAAGATGATCACTGAAAAATTAATGTTTTTCTCAGGGTGGTAGGATTTGAGATCATATTCACTTTGCTCTATATTTATGCATTATTCATCTTTTTAAAACAATGACACTATTCTGTTTATAAATCCTAGAAAAATACAATAAAGCAATTTCTATTCTGGACAAAAAGAACTGGTATTACATACCAATAAAGAATAACTAAAGGAGCAACACTCCAAAAGGAAAATGGATCAAAGAATATATATTCGGAAACATAGTCCCCTCTTTAATAATCAAATAAATGCAAAATAAAACAACAACTTGGATATGGGGCAGTAGAGAAAGGGGAGTGAGGGATTACTCTGAAATCACTGACCTGAACAGATAGAAGAACGATTAGTCATTAATAACATGGGAAACACCTCAGGGAGAAAGACAAGGAGTCTGGTTTTAAGTTAAGATGCCTATAAAATATCCAAGCAGAGAAGCCATCCTGTCAGTTGGATGTATGAGCCTAGATCTAGGAAAAACTTCCAGGCTGGAACTATAAAGGCAAGTGTTGCCCACAAAAAAATAATATTCAAGGCATTGAAACTAAATGAAATCATGCAAGTAATTGTAAAATAGTTCTAAGGACCGAATCCTAATGTTCAATTAGAATTCCATTGATCTACAATGGAATATTATGCAGCCATCAAAAGGAATGAAATCTTGTCATTTGCAATGATGTGGATGGGACTAGAGGGTATTATGCTGAGCAAAATAAGTCAATCAGAGAAAGACATGTATCATATGATCTCACTGATATGAGGAATTCTTAATCTCAGGAAACAAACTTAGGGTTGCTGGAGTGGTGGGGGGTGGGAGGGTTGGGGTGGCTGGGTGATGGACATTGGGGTGGGTGTGTGCTATGGTGAGCGCTGTGAATTGTGTAAGACTGATGAATCACAGACCTGTACCTGTGAAACAAATAATACATTATATGTTTAAAAAAAAGAAGAAGATAGTAGGAAGGGAAAAATGAAGGGGGGAAATTGGAGGGGGAGACGAACCATGAGAGACTATGGACTCTGAGAAACAAACCGAAGGTTCTAGAGGGGAGGGGGGTGGGGGGATGGGTTAGCCTGGTGGTGGGTATTAAAGAGGGCACGTACCGCATGGAGCACTGGGTGTTATATGCAAACAATGAATCATGGAACACTACATCAAAAACTAATGATGTAATGTATGGTGATTAGCATAACATAATAAAAAAAAAAGAATTCCATTGATTCAATCCTATTGTGTGCCTTTGTTCAGAGTGTGAGGAAAAGTAGAGAAATCAGTAAAGGAATTTTTGAGATAAAAGGAAAACCAGGAGATTGGGGTTTCCCTGAAAGAAGAAATGTTTTAGAAAAGAGAAATAGTCTAAGAAAGATTAACTGAGACTGATCATTACATTTATCAATATAGAGGTCAGTGACAAGAAAGACTGGTTTCAGGGAAGTGATGGGGTGAGTTGAGTTTGAGAGAGTAGGAGAGAATAGGAGAGGACTTGGCAGATAGTGAGGCTAGAGAACTTTTGGGGGGTTTCGATAAAAGGGAGCAGTGAAATAGGGAAGTAGCTATAGGGGTGTTTGTGTCAAGAGAGCTTTTCTTTTCAGATGGGAGAAGATTATTGTATATAGGTTAATGAAACTTTATTACTAGTAAGAAGAAAATTAATAGTAAAAAAAGTGAAGAAATTGCTGGAGAGTAGGTGAGGGAAGATGGAATATAATGTAAAAGTGAAAAAGTCAGCATTCATTAGGAGTATAGGTTGTTCACATAGAGTAAGAGGGTACAAATGCAAGTCAATGAGTAGATACAGTGGTCAGAGCTATTGAAATTTTTCATATTGCTTGTTTCTTCAATTAAGTTAGAAACAATGCCATCAGCTGAGAATGTGGACGGGTAAGCAGGTATTGGAGGTTTATATAGAGAGGGGAAAGAAATATCTGGGTTTAAATAATAGAGGATGTATTTTCCAGAACATTTAAGTTGATGTGTTCTGCAAAAATACTTAAGTCATAAATTTTATCTTTTCTCTGGTCAAACCATGATTTTTTATTTGTAATTCCGTATGGAAGGACTAACTGGACTCAGTGTACAGTGGCTCCAAGAAAGACCTTTATACCCTTTAACTGAACACAAACTTGTATTTTTATCTCTCCATGTAGTAGAAGAATCAATATTATTAAGTCACTGAATCAGTGCTCTATATACATGGCTATCCTCAAACATTTTAAATAAATTATTTATATGAATAACCTAAATATTTGGGCATTATAAATGATACTATAATTTGTTCTAGCCATATATTTTAATGATAAATATCATTGATGTTTTTATTATCATTTATAGATAAATTTCTCTTGATTTTAATCCAGTGTCAGATGTAGAACATGTAGGTCTAGTTTCGTTTTCAAGATCAAAGCTTTTCCATTACCAATGTTGACACTCCAGATGATGAATGGAGGAATTAACATTCTCATATAGTCTAAATCAAAAGCTGGTGTAGTCTTCATTCTATATGTCAGCTTGGACATATAGAAGGATTTTTGTCTTGACAGATACTTTCTTCCACAGAAGTGCTTCATTTTGGTTATGGTTTGGATTTGAGTTATAATTTTCCCTTCAATGTTTTTCTTTAAGGCTACTGGGAGATGCTAATATATTTACCTTATGTGAATCCTTCAATGACTCAATCCTTTAGATTTGTGCTATCCATTATGGTAGCCAACAAGTATCTGTTGAAAACTTATAATATGTTTAGAGCAACCAAGGAACTTAATTTTCTATTTATTTAATTGTAATTAATTTGCATTTAAAAATTAGTTATTTAAAAATATTTTTCCATTAAGCACAACTCCATTGCTTTCATGGGACTGCACTTCATTTTAGCCATTGAAAATGTAGCATACAATTGAAATAAGCTGTAAGTGTAAAACACAAACTAGATTTGAAGACTTAGTATGAAAAAGGAAGACAAAATATTAACTCAATAAATTTTTATATTAACTACTTGTTGAAATAATAATGGTTTGGATAAATTGGTTTAAATAAAACACATAGAAATAAAGTAGCTAAAATATTTTTAGTTATAAAGTATTTCATGTAAAATTAACATTTAAAATATTAATAATAGATATATTTTATTTTTTAATGTGGCTACCAGAAAATTCTAAATTACATATGTGGCTCACATTACATTTCTACTATAAAGCACTGCTTGAGGTTATTAAACATAAACATTGTGCTGGATGAATAGGAAGGTCCATAGGTTGCCACTGTTGTGAGGCACCTTTCTGACCAGTGAGGCCAAGAGCATTAGTAACCTTTCCAATCATTTATTCTCTGTGGCTTCAGAATTAATAAGAAGAAGGTATGAGACTAGGACTACCTTTTAAAGAGAATATTTAACAACATAAAGGGTGCCAGAGAAGATACTGGACCTACATTCTGGGATGAATTCAAGAAGAACCTTAATCAGTACTTGTTGATAGAGAAAATACAGGAAGGTAATAGAGAAATAAGTACTCATCTCCAGAAAACTTTCAAATAAGCTTCCTGGTTTCAAAGTCAAGGACAAAGTCTACCTATACAGCTACCTTACAAGAGAAATTGGTAGCATGTGCATTCCAAGTCAAGCAGTTAAAATACATACTGGCCCTTGATGTTTTGAGTTTTGTTCTATTTTTTTGTTTGGTTGGTTGGTTCTTCTGGTTTGATTTGGTTTTAATCACTGCCTTTTCTTTTTTTTCCCCCCTATTTTTGCATTTCTTAGTTTGTTTTCCAAAGAAATAGAGCAGCGTGACTAGCCTGGTCAAAACTTCAGAGAGGAGAAGTTTTATTTGGCATCTTCTTTCTCTTTTGGTGATATCCTATCTCCTTTTGGCAATATGTCCAATGCCTAGACTACCCAAGCTCTCCATTCATTTTTGCAAGAGAATAAGTCAATCCGTGCATATATATATCATGACCATTTATTACTATTTCATGGGCATTTTGCCTTATCCCAATAGAATAGAAATTTCAGGCTCTATGACAGGCAATTGGAGGATGTATTCTGGGAATGTCAGAAGTTTTGGAACAAATTCAAATGTTACTATGTAACATTGTCTGTTTTTTAAATTTTTTTCCTGTTTGGTAAAAGAAAGTGTTTAATTTTCCAAAGCTCTTGTAGAATGCAGTACTCTCTTTAGAGGTAATCATTCATTTTCAAAATTCTCATATTCTTAGAGTTTCATTTAAAAATACTTATAGTGTATTGATGCAGCAACGCTGCATTCTCTTCAACCAACTAGTGTAGAAGTTTCCTGCAAATATTTGATAGAAGACATTCTTGAGTTAGCATAAATTTATTTATTCCCTGGTGCGTGGGATTTCATTGCTTTGGTCCATGTGGGATAGTCCTCAGAGTGATGGATGACTCACTGTGAAACAGCTGTGACCTGACAGAGTTCTTGCTGGCAATGCATTTTATGTGTAAATTTGACTTAAAAAAAAAAAACAACAATCACCATTATGTCATTGCATTCTTCTGCTTCAGTGTTGGTGGCTGTGCTCCTTGGGGATGGAGTAACACCCTTATATGGGGAGGGGGTGTTGGAACAGATGGGCTGGTGTGGAGAGCATGAAGATGAGGGAAGAAAGATGACAATATGTATAAGCATTTGCAGAACAAGCTGGCCTATTTACTATTAAAGCTAGGACAGGCCCATTATGTGATGTTTTGAAATTCTTAGAAATGGTCCTCTGGGACTAGTCATCATCAGTGGATGCTGTGTAAGGCAGATCCCAGGCAAAACTACCTGGTGCCTCATCAGTCTTATCTCCTTCCTCTTATAGTGCTCTTCTGCCTCATAGTACACTCCCCTCCAGCCTTTTTCTGTCCCTTCCTAGAAGTGAGATCCTGGGCACACCCTTAGTTTACCTGGTTTTCTGTTTCTTCATCAGTAAAAAGAGATCAAAATAGTACTCATCTCTCAGGATAGTTTTAAGTATTAGTATGTGTAACACTTTTAGAACAGTAACTGGCCTTATACATGTATTGAGAATTTATTATTTTTATTGAGAAAAACCAAACAGAATGATTTGGTAAATAGCTCAAGACCGTGGCTCTCTTCTCCTGAACAAAATTAGATGATCCAAATCTCTTTCTATCTCATATCCTCATCAAAACTTATTGTTGTATACCCCCCCTTCCATAATAGTAAAAGCCTCAAAATAGCAGCCAACTTCTGGATCTGGCATATTGATGGGTTCTTCTGTGCTCGTACAGTTAAAAATTTAATTAAATGCCAGTATTTACAAATTCAGATTTAGATATTTCTTATAAAAGTATGATTTCTGACTTCCCTTGGAAAAAAATAAAAAATCTCTCAACCTTGGGATAGCTGCCCAACATGGGAACACTCAGTTGGAACTAAATAGTAGCAATCCCCTTTTGATTCTACATATATCTTCCAACTTTCCAGTCTCCACTGTCCCTTTATTTTTCCTTACAACCAACCCAGTTCATTTTGCATTGTTGTTCTGGGCCCTGTAAATATGTGAGTTTGTAACTCAGGTATCACAGCTGTCTTTCATAGTTGGGTTATTTGTAACTTTGACAGAACATTCTAGAAAAGAAAAACAAGAGTTGGTCCAGACATGGAGAAAAATGTCATGTCATATTTGTGTAGGAAGACATTTCATTCACATTCCCTGAGTCCTGAACATATGCCAAGCACTGCTCTTAGTGGTTAATATTTGTTAATTCACTTGACCTTTACCCCAGTCACAGTAAAGTGTTCAAATTTATTCAAAACACAATAGGAAGTCACTGAGGGATTTTAAGTAGAGAAGAGACAATACATATATGATTTATATATTTAAATATCACTATAGTTGACATGCAGAGCTTGGAAGGGATGAGAAAGAGTTAACAGGGGAACCAGTTAAGTAATTATGAAGATAGTTAAAGTTAATAACGGTGATTTGGACTAGGTGATAGGAGTGATAAGTAAAGAAGCTATTAGGGCTATAACCCAATGTATTTAGAGAAAATATTGTTTCCTGTGGAAAATAAGGGCATAATCTGGACCCTGATCAGCACATGGCCACTCTCTTCTATTTGCTTGTTCTATTCTATTCCTACTCACATTCCCCTTTCCTTAAAAGCCAAGATTATTTCAACCTCAGAACCTTTGCACTTACTGTGACGCTCTCATCCCAATGTGTCACACTGTTGTCACTCCTACAATAGTTCGATGCCACTTTCTATTCCACACTGTCTTATCACAGCACTATGTTTCAAATGCTATCATTTATTGCCATCTAATATTTTCATGTTTATTTGTGTTCTTGATTACTTGTACTTGATTTTGTTCTGGTACATTCAGTTGCTTAACTATTTGTTGTATAAATAATAATATGTCACAGATCTTAGTTAAAATATGAATATGGGAGAGAAAGCAACATCAAGGATGATTTTCATTGTGTTTAGTAAAGATAATTGAGTGGATTGTGGTACCATTCACTGGGATTATGGAGAGCAACTGGCTTGTTTGGAGTGGGAGATAGAATTAGAGAATGTTTTGGATGTTGTATAAGTTTCCTAGGGCTACAATAACAAGTACAATAAACTGGGTAGCTTAAAATAACAGATATTTTTTTCTCTCACAGTTCTGGAGGCTGAAAGTCTGAAATCAAGTTGTTGACAAGGTTGTTTAAGTGTCTAGATCTGGTGGAGGAGAGATATAACATGTCTCTACTTGGGAGTATGAGATAGAGGGACTGGCATCTTAGTACTCCAAACCTCAGTGACAATTTAGATCAGGCCCAAATAATCAAAGGTAAGAGTCAATAGAAGGTAGGAATGGGATCAAACAGATAAATTGAGTAAGCGTGAAAAAATATAGCAAGGAAAGATGGAACTAGATGTGTGATCTAAGGAAAGGAAGAGAGAAAGATACATGAATTTCATCACTTTGAAGAATCTGATTGTCTTGGTATTTTACAATAAAGCAAAGTGAATCCAATATATATGGCCCATTTTCCTTGGGATTAGTTTTTTGACTTTTCAATGTTCCATTTCTTTTTCTTTCTTTCTTTTTTTTTTTAATTTTAGAGAGGGGGTTGGAGGGGCAGAGGGAGAAGGAGAGAGAATCTCAAGCAGACTCCCCACTGAGCGGGGAGCCTGATGCAGGGCTCCATCTCACGACCCTGAGATCATGACCCTGAGATCATGCTCTGAGCCAAAACCAAGAGTTGGACACTCAACCACTGAGCCACCCAGGCACTCCTGGCTGCCAACATTTCTATAGTTACTGGTCTTCTCAGAAGGATCTTGTGAATATGATAAATAATGGGTTCTGTATCCCACATCACACATAGGAAAGGAACTTAGATGTTGAAAATATGTCTATAACAGTAAAGGGAAATTTCACAGTAGTATTTCCACTCCAGATTCTCTCAGCAGGAAGACCTTATGGTCAACTAAATTAGGATGATTATACTGTTTCAGAATGTTCACCACTGCCTTATAGACAAAAGGATAAGAGCACTGAGTCACAAAACCAAATGTTAATGCTAATGTTAATTTTTTTTAAGCTGACCCCAGCAGGGGAAATGAATAAATTGCTTCTTTTTATAAATGAATTACAAGATGTTCTTTAAAAAATATTGTGGGGAATTGTACAATAAAATGGGCCTAAATGCCCCATTTTTAAAACTTATTTTCTTAGCAATTAGATTAAAACAAAAAACCAAAAAACCTTGTCCCATATATTTCCATGATAGCAGGGAAAAGATATTTTCATTTGAACTACAAATACCATATTTCTTCTTGTGAAATTGTGATGAAAATAAATGGGAACATCCTGTTTGAAGCCTTGCACATACATCGTCTATGTGTAAAGCATGTGTTCTTAATAGATGAAGATCACAATATTCAGTCACTAGTATTTTGAGATTTTCTGTGGGTTAGTAATTGATGAGCTAGTTGATTTACATATTCTCACAGGATTCTCTACCTATATGAGTGATTCTCAAAATTTATCATGCACCAGTATCACTTATGGGGGTTTATTCAAATGTAGATTGTTGGGCTTATGAGGCCTGAGAATTTCATTTGTAATGAGTTACCAGGTGATTTTAAGGTTGCTAGTGTGGAGACCACATTTTGAAAACCACTGCTCTACATAATTGATTCTTAAACTTTCCAACAATAATATATCAACTATCTATTTTCTTTTATTGATGTATTGTATCACATTGATTGATTTGTGGATGTTGAACCAACCTTGCAGCCCAGGGATAAATCCCACTTGGTCATGGTGAATAATCCTTTTAATGTACTGTTGGATCCTATTGACTAGTATTTTGGTGAGAATTTTTGCATCCATGTTCATCAAGGATATTGGTCTGTAATTCTCCTTTTTGATGGGGTCTTTGGTTTGGGGATCAAGGTAATGGTAGCCTCATAAAACAAGTTTGGAAGTTTTCCTTCCATTTCTATTTTTTGGAACAGTTTCAGAAGAATAGGTATTAATTCTTCTTTAAATGTTTGGTAGAATTCCCCTGGGAAGCCATCTGGCCCTGGGCTTTTGTTTGTTGGGAGATTTTTGATGACTGCTTCAATTTCCTTAGTGGTGATAGGTCTTTTCAGGTTTTCTATTTCTTCCTGGTTCAGTTTTGGTAGTTGATACATCTCTAGGAATGCATCCATTTCTTCCAGATTATCTAATTTGCTGACATACAGTTGCTCATAATATGTTCTTATAATTGTTTGTATTTCTTTGGTGTTGGTTGTGACCTCTCCTCTTTCATTCATGATTTTATTTATTTGGGTCCTTTCTCTTTTTTTTTTTAATAAGTCTGGCCAGGGGTTTATCAATCTTGTTAATTCTTTCAAAGAACCAGCTCCTAGTTTCGTTGATCTGTCCTACTGTTCTTTTAGTTTCTATTTCATTGATTTCTGCTCTGATCTTTATTATTTCTCTTCTCCTGCTGGATTTAGGCTTTATTTGCTGTTCTTTATTTTCATAATAAGAAAAAAATGAGTGCAGACAGTTTGCTTGCTGTGAATCAGCATTTCTCTACATTTAGGCTGATTTCGCATATCAGTGATGCTTCTTGATTCAGCAGTCTGTATAAGCATTTTCCCTTATTATTATAATCCTTGTGAATATTCTTATTTTTTCCTTGTGAATATTTTTGAAAGAAGAATAGACAGATAATTAAACAGTTATAATTGTCAGTTTTGAGAATTTGGTGAGAGGGGCATTCACATATGGGGCTGGAAGTATCCGGCAAATCAAAAGCTACACCGTCCATTCTGAGCTCACGAAGATGGATCCACGTTCTGGTATTGCGAGAAAGAAACTACCAATCAGCTTAGGCCATTCTCATTTTAATTATTTTCATCCCAGAAAACAGGTCTTCAAAAACAACCTCTGGACTCAATATACCACCGTAATGTCTTCCTGGTGTCTCTCCCTGCCTTTTTCCTTTGAAGTGGACCTAAGGTTGGATGCTTTCAGTAACCTTAGGGAGTGAGGAATCTACCAGGTCAGAGGCCTCCCAGACAGTCAGTCAGTGATTTGTTTGTTTATGTGCTTATTTTTATTATTTATTTTTAATATTTAGGTTAGAGGAGAAGCCACTCTAGTACTCAAGGACCAATTCTGTTACTCTATTATCATATAAGGAAAATGTTGTATCATAGTTGCCTACTACTACCTTCCATTTCTTACTACATTATTAAGCCTGCAAGTTTCAGTATAGCAGACCTACATATGGCCAATCATACCTTCAACTTACATAATATATTTTAGAACCCATTCCTTCATCCCATCATTAGCACAAATGCTTTCTTATATCAAATTTGGACATTCATACATCAGCTATGAACAGATATTTACAATATCCTTTGGTAGTATTTATCTCTAAACAGTATAACAATGATTAAAAAAACTTCTTAGAGAATGATGGACAAATTACTTAACCCTCAGGCTTTGATTCAACAACTAGAACATAAGGAAAATAATAGTGCCTCATGATAGGATTATAATGGTAATTAAATCAAGTAGTATATTAAAGAGCAATTAGTCTGTGTCTTGCACATCAAAAGTACTAAAATTGGTGCCCTCAACTACCTAGGTATGTGCTTTATTGGGCAGAATTCATGACTTGGATTTCTTAAGGAATTTGTGCTATTTGCTCTAATACTTTATTGTATTTTGTCTTCTGTTTTCTAAACATGAATGCAATACAGAAAAATTAAAGACCTCCTAGATATCTGTCTATATTATATATTTACTAGTAGAGAAACAATACAAAGAAATTATATCAAACCCTAAAAATATTTTCAAAGATTTTGACTAACAGGTGAGATACCATTAAGGAGTAAGAATCAGTATCAAAATATTTAAGTGACACACATCCAATTGCAATGAGTATCCCTAGTATCCAGATTGTGTTCATCCAATATACAAAAGGAACCAGAGCTCCTTGGGGGAAATGACTGATTCTAGATTGAGGGGCAAGAAGTGTACAAACTGAACCTGGAACATCTCAATATGCCAAAAAACAAAGAAGTTATCAGATTACTAGGTTTGTGTCAAAGGACCCAGAAACCAACTTCTGGAGGCTCTGATTGGTCAAATACAGTTATCCTGGAACATCAGCAAGAATATTGATTGCAATGTATTAAAACCCTTCCAATTAATCATAAATCTATAAGTTTAAAATAATAGCAAAAAATAAAATAAAAACTAGAAGTTCATTGATCACCTTTGGAACGTGGTAGACAATCAAGTAATTATACAGGAAAGTAAAACAAGTGAATCAATGCTTAGTTTTCCTCTGTGAATTGTATATTAGTATAATCAAATAACTGATAAGGTTTCTTTTTATAGAAATCTTCTAGCTAAGACATGAAAGCAGAAATTATAGAATTAGAATATCATAATATTTTAACCTCCAGTGAATTAAATGATCTAGATAATGATCACCAATGACTCCTGACATCACACATACTTGCATTACACATATACACTCTCACACACACAAACATACACACACACACCAGACCTTATGTGTCTCCTTGTGGAAGTATAGAATGCCCTAAAATACCAAACTTGAGTCTCAACAATCTTCTAGATCTAACTACCATAAATGTACGCTGTACAGGGAGCAGAGTGGCATGTTAATTTGATAGGACAAGGATGCAATCAGAAAAATCTAGGATGTACAGAAAAAACTCTACAGAAAAATGAACTGGATTCTTCAACAAGTAAACTTTAAGGGACGAAAAAGGGTGGGGAGAATCTGTAAATAAAAAGGGATTTAAAAGATATACCGACCAAATAAAATATGTGGGCTTTACATAGATTCCGATGTGAACAAATTTTTAAAAATTAGAAAACATAACCAGGGAGATGTTAATTATATTAAGAAATTATTTTTAATATTATGAGATGTGAAAATAATAATATAGTAAAATGGCAATATGATTACATCGTTAAAAGATTTCTTTTAGATATATGCTGAAATATTTATAAGTGAATAAACTACTTTTGGGGTAGCTAATGGGTAGGGTGTAGGTGAAACAAGAAGCTGAGTACATGACAGTCCATTAAACTGTTGTCTCTACTTCTGAGTATGATTGACTTTTCTATAATAAAATGGTAATAATCAATAGCCCTCAGTGAGATGAAAATGCATAGTTTCCTAGAGCTTTTATATGATTACTGGTTACAGCAGCACTTTTAGCAAGAATTTCATTAGATCTTCACTTGAAAAGTTTTAGGAAAAGTGATAAAATAGCAATCAAAATCAGCATTATAATCTCCTGCTATTTATTCTTTTGTAAAAGTTACCATCAGCCCACCCTTCTACTACACATTTAAAAAGTTTCTCTGTCTACTAAGGGTCACTTTGAGGAAGCCAGTAGAGTAAGAATGTAAGGCAAAAAATTATTTCAGAAAATGAACTTATTGAGATTTAATGTTTAATCTACTTAATATTTTTGTAGCTATGTACATATTTTTTAATTGTTAGTAATAAGAAAGTAAACATTTACAAAAAATAGGAATATTATCTTTTTCTAATTATCTGAGAACATTATCTCCATTATACCATGTAAATTTATTGCTTGATTTTTGTGTGTTTTACTTCTCTATATATTTTCAGGAACATATAGTAAATGAGACTATTGTGCATAGATAAAGAGCTAAATAAAATTTAATCTTTGACTCAATTCCTTTTTAGGAAGCTGTTTGAAAAAACTAGAAATTCAGATGAATATGAGTGTTATATTTTATCACAATGTTATGACCAGTGAAATTTTGAAAGTAACTTAGATTTCAAATAAAACAAAATCATTTAAATTACAGCATTTTATGGGGGAGTATTTTGTAGTGTTGGAGAAATCTAATTAAAAACAAATCTCCCAACCCAGAAAACTACTCCACAAAAGTAGGAGAGAGAGAGAGAACACTTTTATTATTGAGTAAGCATTAAATCAGAATATGATGCATATCACAGGCAACCTGCTGAGATTACAAAAACAGGAAGAAATTTCAACCTTTTATATAACCGGGCAGAAACAACCCATTACATACATGTTGTCAAGATAAACAATAACTACTCCTCAAGTAAGAAGACTTAACAACACCACTTCTAACACATAGTTAGTTTAGATTTACCTGGTAATTGAGATTAGCTAATCAGCTTTATCCAGAGGAGAAACAGATTTCTCATATCTTTATGATAGGAGGTAGTTTTGTAACATGAAGCAAGGTGCCAAGATATCTTAAGCACCAACCTGTCCACAGAAATCCAGAGATAGTGGTACCATCTCCCTTGATGCTTCCATTTCATAGAGAAGGCTCCCGTGTACTTAAGAAAGACAATCCTAGTTATAAAGCTGACAAAAGGCCTATTTGGTTTTCAAAAATATATACATTTCAAATAAAGGAGAAAATACAATTACAAGTTTTCTAAAGTAAATGTTCTAGGAAAAAGGAGGGGAGAGAAACCTATTGCCTTATTTTATTTTATTTTTCAGGGAAAAATGTTTTTTAATTACGTGCTCAATCCATTTGGTGTATTTCAAAAGGTGCAGTACTTTTCTTCATTTATCAGTGAAAGAAGTTAGAAATTAACTTCAAAAAAATCAGCAAACGGCAAACAAATTTCCTTTAATGTCACAGTCACATATATAGTGCATCCTAGAAAGGAGGAGGGGCAAGACAGGTTCCACCCAATTTCATGAGTTTCATCAAATACTGGACCTACTCAAGCATCGTACTAAAAGCAATGTTAAATCAAACTAAAGATTAAAGATTAAAATTCGTTTTTGCAATAATGATAAATGCCCTGGACCTACCCACATGGCGCTCGTGTGAGACAAGGCCCATAGGTATGGTCCCCTCCCCCTCTCAGCACTAGTTAATTTGAGTAATTGTGTATTGTCAGAAAAGTGATTAGTACTAGTTTTTGTTTTGTTGTTTCAAATTTTTTGTTTGTTTGTTTAAGAGCAAGGCATGCTTATGATAACTCTGTAACAGACTAATTTGGGTTGTTGAAGCTGCTCCTGGGCTCCATCCACTCTGGAGAATGATCTGGGACATTTAGGTTTTGTTTTGTTTTGTTTTGTTTTTTTCCTTTTTTTTTCTATTGCCTTATTTTTAAAAAATGTATTAAAGAACTAATATTTTTAGATCAGTTTTAGGCTTATAACAAAATTGAGAGGAAGGTACAGATATTTCCTATATACTTCCTGGTCCTGCACAATCATAGCCTTCCCCATTATCAACATCACTAACCAGAATGGTACATTTTTTACCAAGGATAAATCTACATTGACATATCATCATCACCCCAAATCCATAGTTGACATTAGGTTTCACTCTTGGTGTTGTACATTCTGTGGGTTCGGACAAATGTATGACATATCTATCATTATAACATTTTGCAGAGTGTTTTCAATGTCTTAAAAATCCTGTGTGCTCTGCCTATTCACCTCCTCTCCTCCACCACAGTCAACCACTGACTTTTTGTTGTCTCCATAATTTTGCCTTTTCCTGAATTCATATAGTTTGAATCATACAGTATGTAGCTTTCCCAGATTAGCTTCTTTCACTTAGTAATATGCATTTAAGTTTCCACTATGTCTTTTCATGGCTTGATAGTTCATTTCTTGTTAACACTAAATAATATTCCATTGTCTGGATGTACCATAGCTTATTCATCCATTGACCTACTGAAGGACATCTTGGTTGCTTTCAAGTTTTGGCAATTATGAATTAAACTGCTATAAGCAGCCATATGCAGATTTTTGTGCAGACATTTACATTTTCAACTCCTTTAGGTAAATACCAAGAGAAAGATCGTTGCATCATATGGTGAAAATATGTTTAGTATTGTAAGAAATGACCAAACTGGGGCACCTGGGTGGCTCAGTCATTAAGCGTCTGCCTTCGGCTCAGGTCATGATCCCATGGTCCTGGGATCGAGCCCTGCATCAGGCTCCCTGCTCAGCCAGGAGCCTGCTTCTCCCTCTCCCACTCCCCGCTTGTGTTCCCTCTCTCACTGTCTCTTTCTCTCTCTCTCTGTCAAATAAATAAAAAAATCTTAAAACAAAAAAAAGAAACTGGTTTTAAAAAAAATGACCAAACTGTCTTCCAAAGGGGCTGCAACATTTACATTTCCACGAGCAGTGAATTAGAGCTCCTGTTGCTCTACATCCTTGACAACATTTGGTGTTGACAGTGTTCTGGATGATGGCCATTCTAATAGGTGTGTAATAATATCTCATTATTGTTTTAATTTGCATTTCCTTGATGACATATGATATGGAATATTTTTTCATGTGTTTATTTGCCATCTTTATATCTTTTTTGATGAGGTGTCTGCTAAGGTATTTGGCCCATTTTTTAATTGTGTTATTTGTTTTCTTATGGTTGAGTTTTAAGAGCTCTTTTGTAAGTGTTCTAATTTCTCCACAACCTAATACTTGTTGTTGTTTATTGTTTATATTATATATATCATGTAGTGTGTATATATGTAGTATGTATATATACATGTGTATATATGTTTATATAGTGTGTATACATGATATCTACACAGATGGTATATATACGTATATATCATTATTATATATATACTAATTATAACAGGTGCAAGGTGATTTCTCATTGTGGTTTTGATTTGCATTTGTCTGATGATTAGTGATGTTAGTTACCTTTTCAAATGGCCCTACTGGTTATTCATATGTCTTTTTTGGAGAAATGTCTACTGAAGTCCTTCGCCCATTTTTAATTTGCTTTTTGGCTATGGAATTGTAGGAGCTCCATATGTGTTTTGGAAATTAACTTCTTATCAGATATATGGTTTACTAATATTTTGTCCGATTCCATTGGTTGCCTTTTCACTCTGTTGAGTGTTTACTTTGCTATGCAAAAGCTTTTGAATTTGATGTGATTCCACTTGTTTTTGCTTTTATTGCCTGTGCTTCAGATGTCATATCCATGAACTCTGCCAAACCAATGTCATGAAGCTTTTCCCCTATGTTTTCTTCTAGGAGTTTTACAGTTTCAGGTCTTAATGTTTAAGTCTTTAATCCATTTGGAGTTGATTTTTGTGTATGGTGTAATATAGGCATTCAGTTTCATTATTTTGAATGCGGATATCCAGTTTTCCCATTATTATATGTTGAAGAAACTATTCTTTTTCCATCATTTGTTTTTGGCTCATTTGTTGATTTGTATATGCATAGGTTTATTTCTGGGCTCTATTCTGTTCTATTGTTCTATATGTGTGTCTTTATTCAGTACCAAATTTTAATTACTGTAGCTTTGTAATATATTTTGAAATAAGGAAGTGTAATGCTTCTACCTTTGTTCTGTTTCCTAATATCACTTTGGCTCTTCTGGGCCTTTTTACATAATCATAGAGAAGTCAAATTTTACAAATATACAATATGTAAAAAAATGTGCACAAAAATAAAACCTCTATCCAATCCTGGTTTTGAAATGTCTCTGGTTAGAATTCAGTCTATTCAAAATTTAAACTCCCTGTCAGCCCCTTTTAAAATCTTTTCCCTCCCTCCATCCCAAGGTGGCTTTGAGGTCAGGAGTAAGCTTATGTAAGCTATGTCAGATGGGTTTATCACTAGGAGACAAGGAGGTAACACAATTACATGCTTTACTGTCTGTTCATGAACTAACAGTTGCATGATAACTAATCATCGACAGACTTTAGTCTGTAAATCTGTAAAGAAGTTAGTGATCGGTCATTGATCACAATGCACATCTGTTTCTTACATCGTGATTTGTCGACTGAAGAAGTAGTGGTAGAGTATATATTTTATGCACTTACAGTTAATATACCATGATCATTGAAAGTTAAACCATGTTGGTATGGGAGCAGGTATTATTTAACTAAACTATGGTAACTAGAATTCCAACATATCAGAACTTGCCTGTGCTGAAGTTTCCCTGAGTGGCATTCACTCTCCCATTTCCTGAGGTTATGAGTGAAGAAGGGATGCAGGGAAAGAAACTCGGCTACAGAGAAGGGAAAATTATTAGGAGGTAGTTCAAAAATATTGACTTGATTATACTGAAATATTATATGATGCATACTTATCTACTTAATAATGTTCATAATTTTCATATTACTAATACTTAACAACATGATTTTATGACTTCATAATATTTCATCAGACAGCAATAGATAAATTTTACTGAGTGCTTGTACATGGTAGACACTTCCAAATGCTTATAGTATTATCTCATTAATCCTCTTAATATTTTGAGATAGGTACAATTATCCTCATTTCATAGATAGGAAATCCAAGGTAAAGAGAGATTAAATTAAAATTGAAAGATGCACAGTTCATAAGTGAGAAACTGGGATTTGAATTTAAGCATTCTGATTCTAATGCCCTTTCCTCTTTTCCATGCGGCTCTACTACAATATTATTTATTCATTCTGCACTTTTTGTTGGGTATTTAGACTTTTACATTTTTCTACTGTTTTTGTACAGAAATCCTTGTATATATTCATGATTTTCAATAGCAAAAAATCCATAAATTGAATTATTTTATCAAATTTTATGGATCTTTTTGAGATTTTTGTTGTATTTTGCAAACCACCTCTGAAAATATTTGTTTTAATTTATTTTCATAAGCAATGCATTAGATTGACCATTTAAAAAACCATCACCAACTAAGCGTTCGTAGTTAAACATATCTTTAGTAGCTTTACATTTTTTGTCAATTACTTTTACTATTCTTTGCCTATTTTTAGTTGGGCTTTTCAAATTATTAGTGTGCTTTCTTTCTATTAATGATAATAAGCTATTATTTTATATAACAGATATATTTTAACCTTTTACATTAATATTTTAATTAGCTATTTTGTTGCTTATAAGAACGCTGTGGATTTTGCATATTTATTTTATAACTGCCCTCTTTACTAGATGAGACAGAGATATTGTGAAAATAGCATAAAATGAGAGTATAAAGGGACAGCTATGATAATAAGGTTAGAATTTATGACAGTATTGTATGGATTTTTAAAAATTCAATACACAAAATAACATTGGATATATAATGCAAAAATAAAATGATGAGGGTAGTTTCAAGATCCAAAGTTCTGAGAAGATCTGCAAGGAATAATATGGAGAATCTATCATTGCAACTAAGGAAGAAAGAATAAAACTTGCAACAGAGCTGTGATTTAATGCTGGGTAATAAAACCAGAAATATTTAGATTTTCTCCTATTTAGGGGTCAGAGACTGAGGCAAATGTAGACTGGCAGGCCATGAGGGCCAGGGAACTGATGATTAAGCTGAATCCTCCTTAATTTAATCACATCATATCCAGTCAAATAGGTGGAAAAATTGATAATAGCATTTATATAGATTTTGCATGTTAGAAAACCAAATGAAGAGGTGGCACAATTATGGACTTATTTATGTAATGCAAAGTAAGCCTTTAGACTGAAAATCTCAGAATTCATTAGCTTTTGAGAACTTTGGCATATCTACCTTCATGACAGAATCTCACTTATATAAAACTAACCTTAGAAGCATTATTAATACTTGGTATTTGATTATGTAAATGTTAACATGACCCTAACATTGCTTCCACTTTTTCAATTTCTGACTCTTTCTGCTAATCAGTCATTTCAGATTTCAAATTTTGTTTTATATTAATGAGAACATGATTTTTTAAAATAATACTTACCTGTATGGATAATATTTGAAATCTGTGAATGTCAGAAAAATTTAATTAATGCCACAGAGAAATTAGCAGGGAAGATAATTCCACCTTGGGAAGCAGTCGATGATAGACTTGGTGACCTTTATTGTTCCAAGAACCAATTATGATTTTTTTAAATGATACATCACTGTTTTGATGGGTATAGGACAAAGGTAATAACTACAACGCAAATTGGTCACTTCCAAGCCAAATTGTCACAAAATATATTTAGCTACTTTTTTTCTCATCATAAAAGATGTAATTATAAAACTTAGATTAATCTTAGGATATTTTATGTGTCAATTTTCGTTTCCTTTTCTGTCTTCCTAAATGGAACTCTTATTCTTAAAAACCTTTCTTTGTTCATTCTCTGCACGTTTAAGATGACCAACATGACTAGAAAAGGAATTTCTAAAGTACTCTAAATTTCCTCATTACACTATGCTATAAAGTTCACTTACCCAGTTCCTTTAAGATCTGTAATAGTGCCACATTAAGTGGTCCTTTTGGTCAAACATTAAATGAAATGATGCTCCATCTTTTACTTCTTGCCTACAGAATACCCTGAAGAGTGGTAACAAAAATTTTCTGTGTGCAGTATCCAGTTGTCATGAGTAATCTATAACTTAGCCAATGAAAGTGGTACCAATTTACATAGTTTATTCATGTAAAGATTACTAAATTACCAAAAGCTGAAGAGTCTTTAAGCAAGTGTGTTGTCTTCAGACATTTCACTTTACCATTTTTTAAGAGTTTTACAAGAACATCTCTCAATCAAATCAGAAATTATAACCCAAATAAGCATAATCTGAGGATTTTATAGCCTCCAAAAAATGTGTTATTTACTATTAACTCCATTGAGCTGTCCCCAAATTCTCACTTTATGCAGAAGAAAACATCTGGTCACTATTTCACTGCTGAAGATAATTAGCCTCCAATTTTCACAAATTATATTTGCACCTATGCCCCTTGCAAAGCCCAGGGACTGCAAACTTGTCCAATTACTCTGACACATCTCCCTAGGTGAATGAAAATGGAAAGCAGTTCTTTCCTGTAAGAAATTAACCCATCACCTGCTAAACTCTAAGGTTGTGTCTCAGCAGCTATTAGGCTGTCATTTAAAATTTATTTTCTTATAATAAACCCACAAATGCCCAGTTGGTCACTATTAATATCAAGAAATATTGATCCCTGTTATATAGTATATTTGCGTTGTTGAAGAATGTCAGAGCAAATACCTTCTGAAATCACACTTTACACTACTTTCATCTAAAACATGGGCTATGGCATAACACCACTACTTCTGTAATTTATAGTTCCATTCATAGTTTTATTCATAGGAAAAGAAAAAGATCTTAACAAGTACAATTGAAGAAGGATTGGACTGTTACATTATATTTTATGCATCTCAAGCACTTCTGCTTCAGCTGTGTAAATATATTTCCTAACCCCCTCCACCCTCTCCTCATCCTCACACCCACTGACAGTGGAAAATACATTTGTTTACATTAGGTTTTGGTTTTGAAAAGCTTTGTAACATAAAAGAAAGTAGCATTCCTGAACATAATAGAAACTTACAGTTTGCTCAGTGATAGAGAATGCTTCTCGGTTTTTTGAGAAAATGTAAACTAGAGAATGAGAAGATATGACAGCTGAACAATCGAAGTTAAAGAAGTTGGCCAGGAAGCATTCCCTAGAAGAAAAGTAATATATATTTGTGAGCATAACTCACACCATACAAATCAGCAAGTGAGAGTAGTCTGAGAGCAGCATTGATGATTCAGAAGTGAGAATAAATTGTTAGAGAACCTGCTTATGATCTAAAAATGACAAATCGTCCTGATTAGTACAGTGCATTATTTGAGACTCTAAAATGTTTTTGTTTCTTCTAGAAACTTGCTATATGTAATGATTTTTTAATAAATACCTATTTTCTGTAGGCTAATGTTGGAATAACTGTTCTACACACCATTTTGATTCTGCCAAACAAACTAATTACCATTTCCCACACATTGTCTCACAAATACTCCCTTGGCCTAACATATTGCCCTGCCATGTAGGTACATAATGTCTATTGAATTGAATGATGGAAATAATGTATAGAGTCCTGTTTTTCAGAGCTAGCAGCAATGTGAACATGTGACCTCATTCTTCTAGATGTTATTTCCCACCATGCCTAAAACTGTCATCCCCTAAATATGCATGGACTGGTTTCTTCACCTCTCCACAAAAATACCTTGCACCTGTTTGATTCCTAGCCTGATAAACCATTGTCAACTTGCATAAATTCCATCCATTTCTCAAAGCCAATTTTAAGCCTCGCTTTCTTAATGAAGCCTCCTTTCATTTCTCTTGCCCTCATTGATCATTCCTTTCAGTGCCTACACCTGTAATGGATAACATTCAACCTAAATGTTGATATATGGGTATAATATCTGGCACCATACAGAGTTGTCCTTGTGTATTAGTCCATACAAATAATATAAAATATTAGATACCTGAAGGATCAATGTCATATTTTTGATTTCTCATGCACATACATATTACTAGTGAACTATTGAGAATATAATAAACTTACAATAACATTTACAGACAGAAAGGGATATGCAATCAGACATAAAACATATCTAGCAGTTACATTACCTTTTTTTCCAGAATTCTACATATTTTTCTATTATTGGTAGGTGTCCATGGACACTTTTTTTTTTGTCCATGGACACTTTCAACAATAAATTTAAGCATCGCAGAAGGCACTGGAGAGAGACTAAGAGGTAGAGTGAAAATATCAGCAAGGTACCCCTCAACCAGCTGGCAATATATAATATTATCTTTGGGTGATTTAAGATTTTATAGAGTGCAGTTAGAGGATGCTAGAATTTTGGATCATGAGTCATGAATCACAGATCATTTCAGTATGGTTCATACTAAAGTTCAAAATGACTCTTTCTTGAACTAAATAATGTGATGTCCCAAAGAAAAGAGTATGTACAGTGTAAAGAACAGAGTTTGGAGACTTTAAAACTATTCATATTTGAAGAAATATACCTATAATACTGACTAAAAGATTTTACTGACAGATGTGATGATTAGAAAAGTCATAAACCAAGACCTATAAGATAATTTACTTCTGGAGTATTGAAATCTTATTTCATGCCTGTTTATTGCTGTTGTTTGCTTGTTCATGCATGTTTTCCTTAGTCACTCTGTTTTTGAGGATGTGCAAATTGCATCTAAAAATAATTCCAAAACATTTACTTTTAGTTGGCAAAGAAAAAGGATAAGAGTTTTAACGTGAGCTGCTTCCTTGCAAATAATAATATTACAAATTTAATATCAAGCTTATATAATCACCTTTGCAGAATAAAAAGATTTTGGTTCCTTCTTTTATCCAAATTTAAAGTTCACAGTTAAAAATATTTATCCATGCTTGTGTAAATATATACTTTTAAATTTTAATTTAAAATTAGGGTGAAATACTTAAGTTCATTGCTCTCATTCATTGAAAATGAGCCATAAAAATATTTTAACTTTTTCTATTGCCCCTAAAAGTCAAAAGAACAAATAAAGACAACAAAGTCAATCAACTATTTGATTAAAAAGTAAAAGAACATTTTTTTTTTTTTAATCTCAGGGTCAGTATCAGCCTTCTGTTAGTTCTCTCAGGTACCCTGAGAATCCCGAGCAACTAATGCATGTAATCTCATTAAATGATCTTTACAGTCTCTCTACAAACTAAGGACATAACCTAACCATCTCCAGCCTCAACTTGGTCCCTCAACTTAAAATGAGCTTGAAGCATCTGGAGCTGAGGTGACAGGACCAGAGCCTGCTTTTCTTTCTTTCTTTCTTTCTTTCTTCTTTCTTTCTTTCTTTCTTTCTTTCTTTCTTTCTTTCTTTCTTTCTTTCTTTCTTTCTTTCTTTCTTTCCTTTCTTTCTTCTTTCTTTCTTTCTTTCCTTTCTTTCTTCTTTCTTTCTTTCTCTTTCTTTCTCTCTTTCTTTCTCTTTCTTCCTTTTTCTTTCTTTCTTCCTTTTTCTTTCTTTCTTTCTTTCTTTCTTTTTCTTTCTTTCTTTTCTTTCTTTCTTTCTTTTTTTTTTTAAGATTTTATTTATTTATTTGACAGAGAGAGACACAGCGAGAGAGGGATCACAAGCAGGGGGAGTAGGAGAGGGAGAAGCAGGCTTCCCGCAGAGCAGGGAGCCCGATCTGGGGCTCGATCCCAGGACCCTGGGATCATGACCTGAGCCGAAGGCAGACGCTTAATGACTGAGCCACCCAGGTGCACCCAGAGCCTGCTTTTCATCGATGAGAGCACTCAGACTTCAGGGACCCTGAGCTAGCCACTCACCCGCCACAATCTTTGCTTAACTCATGGAATATCTAAAAAGCTATAGAGTGGCTATTGGTACTAGAGCCAAAACTTATATAAAACATATCCTAATGCCTGTGTTGGGATCAGACTACAAACCTCTTTTATCAATGCCTCTCACCATCTTCCTTCCTCCCATATCACAGACTTTCAGAGCATCACAGGTCCTTGCTAACAGATATCAGTACCTCAGACGACTGTGACCTCTACTCTGAGGTGTCTTCTGGCAACTTGACCATACCATAACCTACAGTATGTAAGCCCTGCCCACTCCCTTTCCCAGAAATATCTTATGAAATTGAAGAAAATCTAGTAGAAAATTTCATATACAAACTTGATCATGACATGATTCCAGGTTTCATATCCTGGAAACAGGTTTAAACTTGATATACCTTTCAGTAGGTAATGGAAAGGACTAACAGAGAATCACAGGGAAAATAATGCTCCCAAACAACTCCCTTTCAATTATACCTCTTTCCCAAAATGCACTCTTTTCTTCTCCAAGATATTCCCTTTTTCCTCTTCTTAATCCTCTCAACAGAAGGATACTATTCTGTTGTGTCAAATTCCAGAGCACCATATGGATGTATTTACAAGTGGAAGAAGTTACTATTTTAAAAATTTATGTGTGGCCTTCTCCTTCTGATTTTTGTTGACTCTATGCCGTGGGATTAGTAAGCTATAGCAAGGCCCCCTTAGCACCCTGCCACCAAGCATTCTCTTATTTCTTCTATCTCCAGCTTGCCACTTAAATTCTGGCTATTCTACCTCCAGTTATGTGTCCAATTATATCCTTACTGCTAGTACCTTAGATCAGATTCTCTGAATTTTTCAGCTGAATTATTGCTATGACCTCCTAAGTGGTCGATCGGCACCTGATATTTTCTCCAATTTTTTCATTGCAATCAGAGCAACTTCCATGCTTAAAATCTTTTAATAGCTCCTGTTGTCTTCAAGATAAAATCTGCATTCCTTAAAAATGGGCTCCAATGCCTTCAACTTCCAGTTGTTGTTCACTCGTCTAGATAGATAGATAGATAGATAGATAGATAGATAGATGATATAGATATTTGGGTAACTCTTTGCTCATATTCTTTTTGCCATACCAGGAGGAGGGAGTTACAGAAGCAAGTGGCTTATGATGCATTTATTCATTTTAGTGTAGGAACACTGTCAGAGTAACAAAGAAGGTGGGTGGCCTAATCTGTTCCTGTTAACCGGACCCAAGCATCTGGAAATTCTTGAAAGTGAGATATTACATTGAAGAAGTACATTTCTTACTCCTGCTTTGCTGGTCGCTTCCCAGAAAAAAGAAGAGGCTTGTTCATTGCCTACTCTAACAGTAACCAGTTCCTACAGTCAGGCTTCTTTCAATTGCATTTTCAATTTTCAATTAAATTGCAAAATTACATTTCACAGGAAGCCTTCATGTGCTTTGAAGTCCAGGTTAGTACCCTTCTTGTATAACTGATTATATATAGCTGACATAGCTGACTTTACTTCAATAACAGTTGCTGATCTTATTATAATTGCCTATTTAACCAGTTTATTGCATAGAGCAAACTTGCTAAGTACAATTATAAAACAGCTTTATTTCTACCTATTTACTGCCTTCAGATGTCTTCTGCTAGATCTCTTTCACTGCCCTTTGGCTATATCTCAGGCAGATCCTGTAGCTTTGCATTCATTCCCAGCTATAGGAATCACCTCAGCTTCAGATAACAAAAATTTTAGCCTCAATTCAATTAAAATTTTAAACTTTCATTTAATTCAAAGCTGCTTTCCTCCCCTGACTCAGGCCTGACTATCAGGTTGGGGGGCATGGAGTGAAGAATGGGGGCATGGTCAGCTTTTCACTTTTCCCCTCATTGCTCTTCCAGCTTTAGAGAGGAAAGGATTAACAGAGAAAAGATAGAGATTTATGAGAGTGAGGCTGTTGTAACTTGGCTGGCGTTACCTTCTGTTATGTCAGGCATCCACATGCCAACTGTCTCTCTCTGAAGGGATGTCATTGTGGATTCTTCTGAGATTCGCTCTGCCGACTTCCTACTATTCTATGCCATTCCCTGACACACATGAATCACTCTTCTGACTTCATACAACTCCTACTCCCATCCCGGCTTTGTTCCTACCTCCAGTAGTTTGCCTCCAGTCTTTTTTTGTTAGGTTCCTTTCAGCCATGAAGGCAGGCCTCAAGACAGTTCTTGGCCTTCTTCAGTGTCTATATGGCTCACAGGAAATATCAAACACCCTGTCATAGCCAGTATTAGAAGTGCCAGCTACTCACTGTGTGGCTCTCTTCTCCTACTTTAATAGGCAGCTCTAGCCAGACGTCTTCATACTTCACTGAGTGAGGTGGAACCATCACATTCCAAAGGCACAGGTTAAGCCCTTCCAACTTCTCTATTACCATGATTCATAAAGACTAGGACTGTGTAAGTCATAAACACCAGTATTTTAGTACCTGACACATAATAGGCATTGAGCAAATACTTGTTGAATTAATAAATTAATGAATTAGTCTTGATCTGGAAGAGAGAGACCAAAAAGCCAACACTCACTGACACAGTCTCTGGAGAGTACTTTAATCATTTTTATCAGAAACCTTCTCTAAAAAATTCCTTTTCCTGGGACACCTGTGTGGCTCAGTCGGTTAAGTATCTGCCTTCGGCTCAGGTCATGATCCTGGGGTCCTGGGATTGAGCCCTGTGTGGGGCTCCCTGCTCAGTGAGGAGTCTGCTTCTCTCTCTCTCTCTGCCCCTCCCCCTTGCTTGTGCTCTAACTTTCTCTCTCACTCAAATGAATAAATAAAAAATCTTTAAAAAATAAAAAATAAATATTCCTTTCCTTTGACCTAGCAATCCAAGCTCTAGGAATTTATCTTAAGGAAATTACTGGGCAAATGTCATTGATAAATTACAAGGATAAGGAATGTCTAACATTAACAAAATGAAAATCATCTATGTGCTCAATAATAGTGCATGGTTAAATAAGTTATGGTTTATTCAAACATTTGGGATATTATTCTGTCATTAACTTTTTTTGTGTGTGTAGATGTATATTTATTGATATGGAAATGAGACTTAAAGCCTTTTTAAAAAAGGTTCTTTATCAAAATATTCTTCCCACAAATCAGAGTAATTAAAGATATTTCAAAAATAAATCTTGTGTGCCATCAGAGGTCACATTTCTTTGGGTACTCCATAGGTTTTATAAAGATGAGCTTATTTGCAAGCTCTGGTTTTACAAATTTTATTTGCCATGAATCATCAGAACCTGAAGTTTAGCATTCCCTTTGTGGAAAACTTTGATTAAAAATTTCCAAAGAAGTTAGAATAAAATATAATCAAACTTTATAAGACAAATTCATATTAAAGTTGAAGGTCCTTTTACAACATCCAGTTTGATTTTAAAGTAGAGATTCAAAGGCTTTAATTACCTGTAAGATTCATTTTATGGTGGTTAACAAAGGAAAGCTACGTATTCAAAGTCTGAAGTATCATTTTATTTTTTTTAAAAGAAATTTTATTTATTTGTTTTGGAGAGAGAGAGAGAGAGAACGGGGGGTGGGTTAGGTGGGGGGGGAGGAGAAGAGGGAGAGGAGAGGGAAAGAATTCCAAGCAGGCTCCATGCTGAGTGTGGAGCCTGATGCTGGGCTCCATCTCAGGACCCTGAGATCATGATCTGAGCCGACGCTTAACCAACTGAGCCACCCAGGCACCCCTGAAGTATCATTTTATTCAATATTAAAATCATCACATTTTGTGGTTCCCTTACTCTTGTACTACAACTAATTGTAAATGTATTTTTAATATGTTTTTATAAGCTTTTTTATTGTGGTAAGAACACTTACCATGGTTTCTAGTCAACCAATTTTTTTTAAAGATTTTATTTATTTGTCAGAGAGAGAGAGCACAAGCAGGGGGAGCGGCAGGCAGAGGGAGAAGCAGGCTCCCCGCTGAGCCCGATGTGGGACTTGATCCCAGGACCCTGAGATCATGACCTGAGCCCAAGGCAGACGCCTAACTGACTGAGCCACCCAGGCGCCCCTATTCAACCAATTTTTAAGTGTAAAATATAGTATTGTTAACTATAGGCACTATGTGGTACAACAGATCTCTAGAATTTATTCATCTCATGTACCTGAAACTTTATACCAGTTAAACAGAACCTCCACACTTCCCCTTCCTTTTAGTCCTTGGCAACCACCATTCTACTGTCTATGAGTTTGACTATTTTAGATACTTTATCTAAGTGGAAAGTGGAATCATGCAGTTTGGGGGTTTTGGGGATTTTGTTGTTGTTGTTGTTTGCTTGTTTTTTTGTTTATTGTTTCATTTGTTTTTTTGTGTGTGTGTGTTTTGCTTTCGTGATTTTTGTGAGTGGCTTATTTCACTTAGCATAATGTCCTTCAGGTTCACCCATGTTATTGCATATGGCAGGGTTTCTTTCCTTTTTAAGGCTGAATGATATTTCATTGTATGTATATACCACATTTTCTTCATCCATTCATCTGTCAATGGACATTTCAGTTGTTTCCGTATCTTAGCTATTGTGAATAATGCTAAAGTGAACATGGGGCTGTAGATACTTTTTTTTGAGTAAATATTTCCATTATTTTCAGATAAATACTCAGAAACGGAATTGCTGGATCATATGGTAGTTATATTTTTAATGTTTGAAGAATCTCCATACTGGTTTCCATAGAGGCTGCATCCTTTTACATTCCCACAAACAGTGTGCTTAATTTGGTAATAACTTATTTTTTTACATTATTCTGTGCTCCAGAAAAATTTGTATTCATGTTATTATTACAAAATAATATTGTATTCACTGCTTATTATTTTGACTGAATTCATAATAGGAATAAAAATAAGATCTGATACTCTGAATCAGATAGAATGAATTTCCAAAAACTTCACTTTGATTTCACTAGCAAGCTGAAAAATTAAGATGTGGTTCAAATTGAGTTAAGTGATCTTTTACTTAAAACATTTGATAACACTGGAAGGAAAAAACTATCATTTAATTCTATAAAATCTTACTTCTGCCAATTAAAGTAACACATTAACAGCTATTGACATACTTTTCACACATAAATGAAAAAACTTGGCTTGAAAATGAGTGAAATTAATTTAGACGAGTAGTCATTTGATCTAAGTGAAAAGTCAGTATTCACAGAATGGTCACCTCATCCACCTTCTGCATCTACATATCTTAAATTATCATCTTTCGTCTTCTCTAATTAACTACTCAGTTTTGAAGTAGATACTGATACTTCTCTGGTAGATTTATATCTACCAGATATTTCTAGGACTTCCATCATGCAAATCACATGTATCTTCATCAACCTTATTGAGAAATAGAAATTAATACTTATTTTTTTGTTAAATAGGCACTTTTTATACTGAGCTCATTGATGCAAAAAGGGCTTATTTAAAACTTAAAAAGCATGGCCAAACAATAAACAAATAGTTGTAGGTTGATAACATGCAATATATTATAAAGCCACTCATGCAAGAGAATTCAGACTACTCTCTATACACACCAGGAGCAGGATTGCTCAACCTCTGTCTCCCATATTTATATTTTATAAATTCCGATTATTTAACAGCCTGGAGCCACTGCATCTCACAGGCCATGGCACAACTGGCTGCTACGCCAAGTAGCTGGGCAAGGATGATAGAGTATAATACTTCTACAAACACAAAACACTGGACGGAGTCAGTTGTTCCTGGTTCCTCATGTCGGAGAGCATTCATTGCATGCTATCCTTGAAAACGAGAAGTTGGTAACATTGTACCTGGAAAAGGTTGGGAAAAGAGAGAAGGGTTATCAATGGCCATCTCTTGGATTTAATCATGACTTGAACTATGAACTGTCACTACATTAGAAGAGACTTACCAGACAAGACACTGGCAGAAGCTGGAAATCTAAAGAGGAGATCTGCCAAAGAAGTAATAGGTTATTTTAATGTAAATATTAATCACAATACTTCATTATACAGTGAAATATCTGGGATAAATTCTAAAACACCTGAGACCCTGGTTAGCACAATGGGACACGTAGTTTCCCTAATTAAAGACTTATATGTAAAACACAAATTAAAAATTCTAGAAGAAAATATAGAGAAATATTCATGACTGTGGAACACAGACACATTTATCAAACAAGACAGGAAAACATGATTACAAAGAAAATTCAGTAATAAATAAAACAGACACAAAAGAAATGGTGAAAATGTAACACAGATAGCAGAAAGATATTTTCAAAATATATAACATAAATTTGGGATATTCAGACCATATAAAAACTCCTGCAAGAGTTTATACTATTTGTTTATTGTTTGGCCATGCAACAAACACACCAATTTAAAGTGGCTAATATATATATTATATATATGAATTATGGTAGAATAAACATGACTGTCAACTAAATAGGTAAACATATGAAAAGATATTTAACTTCACTAACAGTGAGGGAGATGCAGTTTTTAAACATCTGACAATGCAGGGTGTTATGAGAATATGAGTAAATTCATACATAGGCTTTATCATATGTAACTGGTGTAAACTAGTATAACATAATTTGGAGCATAATTTGAAAATGCCTATAAATGTTGAAAATGTACCTGATCACTGTTCCACCATTTCTTCTATTAGATATATACTCTAAAGAATCTTTCATGTAATCACACAAAGAGGTATGTACAAAGATGTCCATTATATAATTACCTGTAATAGGAACTAGCTAGAAACAAGCTAAATATTCTTTAATAAAAAATAGATGAATAAATTGTGGTATATTTATATGGCAGAAAGCCACACAGCTGCAAGAGTTATTAAATTTGATTTATATGCATCAACACTAGATTATTACAAAACCCAGCTTTTATACTGTATAATCTGTTTTTAAGATTCATTTTTGTTAGTACATATAAATCAAGTTCATTCATTTTAACTGCTGTAGGATTTCCATAATTCTGCAGTTTACATTTTTCACTCAATATTGTTTTAAAATGATACGTAAATCATGATACTTTCTGTAGAATTTTAAAACACATAAATCAGTTTCTACTTTGGTGAAGGATGAAAACATGTTTGGTAACCATAGAAACAAAACAGCAGGATACACTTCAGAATTGTGGTGGAAACTAGAAAGGGGGTGATTGAATGGAGGGAGAGGGATATGAAGTGCCAGGAGCCGTTTCATGGTATTTTTTTTATTTAAAAAAATAATAATGTGGGGGGAAAAGGGAGAGATCTGAAACATATATAACAAAATCTCTTTAATCAGGCTGGTAGGTACATGGATGTTTTGTTACCCTCTATGCTTTTCTGAATGTTTATAATAATTAATTGTTTTTAAAATGTTTTAATATGAAAAATGTTAATTATCCATAAAAAATAAAAATTTATGTTCTAATATCTCCCCATGTAGCAGGATATTAGCGGGCTTTTAAAATAAAATAATCTGCCCTCCCTACATTTTCAACTTTAATCTTTGTTATCAATCCTGAATTTTAGATTGGAATTATTCTTAGTAAATGATGCTTTTACAACTTGAGGTTTCCTTTCAAAAACTTTTTTTTTATATATTTGCGATCTTGCGTAACTGTTTAAATGGGTTTAGTGACTGCTACTAACAATTTGTACCACAAATCCCCCATTCTTCAGTTCTTAATGTTTATATACTTTATGAATGGCTGGTGAATTTTTTGATGGCCTTATTTTCTAAAAGAATTTATGGTTGGTATATTTTTTACATCCTTGCACTTATGAGAGTATCTTAGTCTGCTTGACATAAATGACAGTTTGGCTAAAAATATCATTAATGGGTTAAGAGGCTTTCTCTTCAAAATGCTATACATATTGACCATTGTTTACTAACAGGGTTACAAAGAAGTATTAAGCCAGTCTGATTTTTGTTTTTTAGTCAAATCTCAGTTTATTTTCTGTCTGAAACCCTAGAGTTTATGTTCTCTTATTTTGCAATTAAATTTTTTTTTTCAGAATTGTCATTAGTTTCTATATTAATTTTACCTAAACCATGGTGAACCTTTTTCATGTGTGCAATTTGGTCTGTTTCACCTCCAGGATATTTTCTTCAATTATATTTTAAATATTTATTCTATTTAAGTGTTTGGCTTCTTCCTTAGGAACATAAATAATTAATTTTAAGTTATCTTTCTATTCTATTGCCTTCCTATGGACACTATTCTTTATTACTTTTTAAAATTATTATCTTCTTTCCCCATCTTCTGGTTAAGTTTCTTTTGTTCATGTACTACATTTGATTATTTTTTCCTATGTCAGTACCATTATTTATTAATGGTTTTAAGTTTGAGAAGGTATTCTCATATCCTTGAAACTTCACCTTATTTCAGTATGCTTTGTATTCATCTCAGCCTTTGCATCTCAGCTCTGGTGTTTCCCAACAAACCTGTTTTATGTCAATAATACTCTTATTCCAGTTTTGTCTCCATCTGGTTGTTATTAGTATCATTCTGCTAGATCCCCACTTCAGAGATGGAATGGAGAATGGTTGTTATTGTTAGATAGTACTCAAATTTTCCAGTGTCTAGTGGCATTCACTGCTATTCCCTGCCTAACTGGATGGAATCCTCTGCTGTCTACATGACAAAGCTCTTGGGCACTTTGAACCAGTATAGTAGGTGAAAATCTACCATTCCCATCATACTGTGTTGCTACCAGATTTCTGTCTCTTCCCTCACTTAAGCTAACTACTCATCTAAAAGTGTAGCATGCCATTTCTGGCAAATTCCCTAACCATTCATTCACAAACACAGTATCTGAGTAGATACAGAATGGTAAAGTAAGAATGGAGTGTAGGTGAGTGCAAGGGTAAACCCATTCTTTCTGGAACCAGTATTCATGCAGTTCTAAGTAGGTGAGCCAATAATCTCATTGGTATAAAACAACCACATATGTGTATTCTAAGATGAAATCCAAAGAAAAGAGAATAGCTAAAATTTCCATCTACCTACTTCTTGACTAGCAGGCTGCTATGTTTCAGAAAATGTATAAGCCAAATTTGTGCTTTTCAATTAACTCCTTGTTATTTTTTGTTAAACACAAGTTCCTTCTGGATTTTAGTACCAGATTGCTTTTCAAGTCTTAGTTTTTGGTACCATTCTACTTTCACTTTTTTCTATAAATTCACAGGAAATGTTGGGAGAGTCAGTGTCAGAAATTGCCAGTTTGAACCCGTCTGAGACAAAGGGAAATTATTAAATATTGAAGTAATTTTTGTAAGTACTGGTCTGAAAAGAGCATCTTAAAATAATTCCTATGAATCAAACATCTCCTCATTTGAATCATAGTCAAACTATATATTTTTTTAATTTTTTTATTGTTATGTTAATCCCCATACATTACATCATTAGTTTTAGATATAGTGTTCCATGATTCATTGTTTGTGCATAACACCCAGTGCTCCATGCAGAACGTGCCCTCTTCAATACCCATCACCAGGCTAACCCATCCTCCCACCCCCCTCCCCTCAAACTATATTTTTGTAACCATAACTATAGATATTCAAAATTGTAGAAAAAATTATTGGTGAAAATCAGTGAATGGTCAAATTCATGACTTCATTAAAATCATGTAAGTGTTTAAGAATGTTCATAATAGGTATTGTCATAGTAGTAGGTATGATCATGTAATGATCATGGAAGTATATGGAAGTATATCTATATCATGTATATGCTCATATTCTCTATTAATTTCATATCCATAAGCATTGTGCAATTCAACTTAATTTGCCGAATGTATTACATAATCACCTAATATACTCCAGATGCTCTGAGAGATAAAAAGATGAATGAGATAAAGTAAAGAACTAAATGTTTTCATCTTTTTACTATTAAGAAAACAGATAAAGAGGAGTAATATAGCTTTCATTTACTGAATCATTCATTCACAAGTATTTAATGCCTATCATGTGTCAAGTAATATGCTAGGGCCTGGAATTACAGTAGGAAGAAAATATAGTCAATGTCATCATAAGTACGGGGTGGGCTGGAAAGGGGGACAGGCAAATATTGAGAGTGGTCTAAGATGAGTCACTAGATATATAGAAGAAGCAAAAATCTTGAGGAAGAGAAAGACTTGAAAAAATTAGAGCAGCTACCGTGTCATATGCAGCATAAAGAGTAGGAGTTAGGGAGTGTCATAATAGATGCATTTGAAGAGTCTAGCAGGAGTCAGACCGCACATGGCCATCTAAGCCAGGGGAACGATACCGGTTTTTGCTTTGTTTTATTTTGTTTTGTTTTGTTTTAGATGTAAAAGGGAAACCTGGAGGATTTTAAGCAAGTAATGATTCAGAGAGATATACATAAAATAACTATAGTTAATGCTTCCATTAATAAGATTAAAAGGAAAGATGGAAGTTTGCACAGAAGACTGGGAACTGCACAGTAGTGCAATTGCTGGGTCGTAGGGTAGCTCTATTTTTAACTTTTTGAAGTATTTACCCCAAAGATACAGATGTAGTGAAAAGAAGGGCCACATGCACCCCAATTTCATAGCAGCAATGTCCACAATAGCCAAATTGTGGAAAAAGCCGAAATGCCCTTCAACAGACAAATGGATAAAAAAGATGTGGTCCATATATACAATGGAATATTACTCAGCCATCAGAAAGGATGAATACCCAACTTTTACATCAACATGGATGGAACTGGAGATTATGCTAAGTGAAATAAGTCAAACAGAGAAAGTCAATTATCATATGGTTTCACTTATGTGTGGAACATAAGGAATAGCATGGAGGACATTAGCAGAAGGAAGGGACAAATGAAGGGGCGGAATCAGAGGAATGTATGAACCATGAGAGACTATGGACTCCGGAAAACAAACTGGGGGTTTTAGAGGGGAGGGGAATGGGGTATGGGTTAGCCCGGTGATGGGTATTAAGGAGGGCACATACTGCATGGAACACTGGGTGTCATACACAAACAATCATGGAACACTACATCAAAAACTAATGATGTACTGCATGGTGACTAACATAACATAATCATAATAAAAAAAGAAATATGTAAAATGGGAACAGTAAAAAAAAAAAAAAAAGACTGGGAACTATAGAAACAGCCAGAAGATTCCAGAAATGAAAAACATAAGAATTAAAATAAAGACCAAGAGATATGTTCACCAGCAGATTAGAAAAAGTTGAAAAGGGAAGTAGCGAACAAAGGACAGGTTAGAAGAAAATATCCAGATGGAAACAGAGACAAAAGGATGAAAAATGGAGAAGAGAAAGGGGCATATGATTGATACACATGAGATATATGTGTAGTCTAGAAGAAGAGGTTGGAAAAGTCTTTCAGAAGAAGCAATATTTGAAAAGATGATTGCAAAGAATTTTCCAAAAACATTAAGGACACAAATCACAGATACTAAAGCATCAAAGCTTTGTGAATATAAAGAATATCATACCTCAGCACATCACTGTGAATCTACTAAAAATAAAGACAAAAAAAATCTATAAAACAGCCAAAGCTGGTAATAATGAATCATATTACTTGTAAAGATGCAACAATAAGACTGACAGGTGACTTAGCAATAGAAGAACCCAAATTAAGTCAATGATAACACGATGGTATCTTTAAAGGTTGAAAAAAAAAAAAAAAACAACTGCTAATCTAAAATTCAGTAATTAGTGAAAGTAGCCTTTCAAATGAGGGAGAAGCAAAGACATTTTCAAAAATCAAAACTCAGACCATTCCCCTTCAACAGACCCACAGCAAAAGATCTAAATGACATTTTTCAAGTAGAAGGAAAAGGACACCAGAAGGAAGCTCAGAGATATAGGAAGGAATGAATGAAGAGGAATAAAAAGTATAAATTGGTAGGTATACATATAATAAAATATGAATATCTAGGTAGTTGGAAAAATATTAATCGTAGTGACTTAAATATATCAAGTATATGTGGTATAGTCTCCAGAGAATCTACCATAAAGAATTTTTTAATGTAAAACTAGCAAACCAATAGAAGGGAAACTTGGAGTAATAAAAGTGCTTAATTTATCCAAAAAAAGAAAATAAAGAAACATGAAACAAACAACAAGGGTTAATTAGAAATAGTAAAACGGTAAATTTAAAAACCAAAAGAAATAGTTAATAGTAAGATTGTAATATTGGATTAAAAGGAACTCAACCATATATTGGTTATAAGACACAATCTCTAAATGTCAGAACATAGAAAGATTAAAGGAATAAACTGGTATACCCGTACAATAGATCATTATTCAGCAACAAAAAGGAATGAATTACTGATACAGGCAACAATATGGATGAACCTCAAAATAAGTATTCTGTGTGAAATAAGCCAGGCCAAAAACAAAACAAAACAAAACAAACAAAACACCAAAACCCAAAAAACAAAATAAAACAAAAAACAACAAAAGAAAACAACCATACTGTATTATTTGATTTATGTAAAATTCTAGAAAATGCAAGTAAGTCTATATTAACAGAAATCAGAACAGTGGTTGTATGGGATGGCGATGGAGGAAGAGATGGATCTTACAAAAAGCCCTGAGGAAACTTGTGTGAAGAAATGGTTATCTTGAATGTGGCGATTGTTTGATAGGGGTATACATACACAAAAACTGATCAAATTTTACATTTTAAACATGTTCAGTTTAGTGTACTTCAATTGTATTTCATTACATTTATAGTAAAAAGTAAAATAGAAAACAAATGTGTAATAGAAAATTAACAAAGCCAAAATTTCATCTCTTAGAAGGACTGATACAATTTATAAATGCCTGGCAGAGAAGGTGAAAAAAATATGAGAAGATGGTACAAATTCTTTGCATTAGAAATAAAAAAGAGGACACCACTGTAGATACTATGTATATTTAAATGCTAATAAGAAGATATTATGAACTACTTTATGAAACTAAATTTGTAGTTTTAGAGGAAATGTATAAAAATCTTACTAGAACTGTGATGAGAAGAAATGCATATCTGTACCCACAATTGGAGAAGTCAGAGACAACTCATTTTCACCAATACAAATGGAGAATCTAGAAGGAATGCTGAGAAAATATTTAATCTCTGAAGTTCTAAAATCTTTAGAAATCAAGGAAAAGAAAATGTGTGATAGACATAGCATTTCTGTGTAAAAAAATTTAATATCCAAAATTTTTATCTTAAGGCAAACTGAGACCTTCATAAATAAATACTACTACTTCTTGTAATTTTGAAAATGCCATTTAGTGACACATGGTTAAATATGTCTAATAAAATAACCTTAATTCACCTGAACCAATATTATTTGTTCATCAAATGGTTTTTAAGAGATGCATAAAACATTTTCTCCTTAATTTTATGATTTCCATTGTTATGATGAACATAAATTAAGACGATATTCAAGTGAAGGTAGTTGATGGTCTTTCAACTTTATGGAGCAATATTTTCATTCATTTTTGTTTATGTGAATAGAAATATTTAGTAGCTTTATTGTTAAGTTTTATTGTTAATTTCTCTGTGGATATTTGAAAACCACTTATACTCATGTTTTAAATTATAGTATGGTGTAAAACAAGTATAAGTAATTCATTTTTATTTTAAATATACCTATGTCCTACAGATTTTGAATGGCATATAAGAGAAATGAGAGTGAGTAGCTTGGGGTCAGAGTATTTGTTCTATTTAGGTGGCACAGATATTGAATGTTCCTGAAGGACTTGGATGCAAGGATATAAAGTACATTCATCAGCAGATTGCTTCTTAGTTATTCTTAGAAGAAGCATATGTGCTACCAAGGCCTGCCAGGAAATAATTTACATAGTCCTCTATAGCACTGGGAGCTACTGATTCTCAATTGCAAATCAATAGTTAAAGAGAAAAATTAGATTAAAATGAGCACACATGTTAAAAAAAAGTTTTCTTTTGAAAATATACTGGTCAGTATTTTCAACTTGTGGTTAATATTTACAAATGCAGCTGAAATTTAAGAATAAATGAACCTTCTTTGGTCATTTTTGTAATAGATTGTTAACCAAAGAAATAAAGGTAAAATATGCATTATTTTTAGTTTAAAAATACTGTAAAATATTTGCATATTTAATATAGAAAATTATAACAACTAAAAAAGTGAAATATTTCAATATTAACTTTTTAGCTTAAATTAATTTAAAATATTGTTAAAAACTCTAATTTTTCAATAATTATATATGGAATTTAGTTTGATTATGACATTATTATAAGTTACATAGTGTTGTGATTGGGATTCACCTAATCCAAATTTGGGTAATACTAGTGAGCACTTACCATGTAAGAAATCACATTTCAAAGTACTTTCCCTCACAACAACTCTAAGAAATGAATAAAATGTCCAATTTTAGCAAGAGAAATCTGAGGTTCTGCCTGGCTAAATGATTTGACAAGGGTATCAAAACTATAAGGTCAGAGCAAGAACTAGAACCACATTTTCTGATTTCAATGGCATTCTAAAATTTTAGTATGTAACTAAAATTTTAATATATTGATGAAACTATAAGTGAAAATATACTGGTGAGCAATTTCTCTAAACTTATACCTCTCCATCTTCAACACTTGGACAGATCCAACTGACATTAGTAAACTGAAATGAATAAACTTACTACCAAAATGAGCTTTGTAAGCCAAATTAGGATAAGCATTCCAAAATCGTAGTACCTTGTACTCAAGAGAAAAAGAAGTTCACAGGAAAATAAAGTAAACAAAGTCAGAGTTTAGAAGTAACAAAGATTTTAAAACTGCCATTAGAACCATGTTTAATGAATTAACAGAAAAGTTGGGTGAGATGAATAAACAGATATGTAGCACTGCTATGCACTATTGCCTCAATCAGGGATGACTCTTAAAGGTAACAGTGACAAAAATATCCTCCCAATAGACATAGTTTCAAGCATCTGGTCATCATCTTTGTATGAATACAGTAGTAGACTGAGGTAAAACAAATGACTTGATTTGTCTGTTTGAGTCTGGAAGGAGAAAGATTGAATGAGCTTAAAAAGCATTTAGATGGAGCCATGAGAGTAAGGACAAAGTGTGTGGATTGTTGGGACTCAGAGGAAACACAGAACAACCAGTTGGATAAGATGACTCAAGGTTCATTAAGTAGAGGTCAGCTGGCCTCGGTCCTCAGCCACCTAGTGCTTACACAATGATGTTGAGGATAGATACTGTGTATAAGCCTTACAGCATGGGCCTATTTTAAACAAGGTTGACCTAGCTATTGTGATTGCTAAACAATTGATCTTCATTAGAGACTAATGCTGAACCGTCAATATGATACCATTTTTCAATGAGACCATCCAGCCACTGGCTGACTATTCTAGACCCCATCTATTCTTTTTTTTTTTTTTTTTTTTAAAGATTTTTATTTATTTATTTGGGAGAGAGAGCATGAGAGACAGCACGAGCAAGGAGGAGGGCAGAGGGAGAAGCAGATTCCCCTCCGAGCTGGGAGCCCGATGTGGGACTCGATCCCAGGACCCTGAGATCATGACCTGAGCCGAAGGCAGCCATTTAACTGACTGAGCCACCCAGGCGCCCCTACCCCATCTATTCTTAAGAAGGCAGCAATTCACCCTTACGGGTTTTTTATGTTTTCTGAGAATTGGTGTACCTTTCTTTCCCTGGCCATCACCACTACCCAAAAGGGCTCCGAGTGTCTAATTTATCAGCATACAAACCCATATTACATTGCCTAGTACCAAGGAACCTCTCTTAGGGCAAAGGAGGTACAACAGTGGGCATATGATATTCACTGTTTCTTTCATATATTACATTGCCTTGAAACTGCTGGTTTGATAAGTATTTAAATGGTATCAGCCTAGCAATAATGCTCTGGAATGCTAAGGAAACTTCAGGATATAGTATATACTTTGAATCATTACTGGTACTATGTCCCTAACTGATAAAATATACAGGTCTGGAGACAAAAGGATTAAAATGACAGTGGAATCTCCTACTATATTGCTCAGTGACCCACTTGAGGAATTTATACTTTCATTCCCTCAAATTTATGCTCTCCTGAGATAGGTGTTCTGGTTTTCAGAGGAACTGGGGGAAACTTCTACCAAGGGAAGAAATAAATTCCACCAAATCTAAAGTTACAGATGCCACCTGGTCATTTTAGGCTCCTTATCCAAAAAGACTAATAGGCAAAGAAAGGAGTTACGATGCTGGAAGGAGGAATTGACTCTGACTATCCTGAGGATATAGAGTTACTATCACATAAGGGCAGGTAGGACTATGTTTGGAACTCAGGGGATTCACCAGGGGCCCCTTGTTACTTCCATACCCAGTAATAACAATAAATGGACAACTGTAGTAGCCATGGCTCTGTTAGAACATTAAATTTAAGGATCCAACCCTTCAGACATGAAGATTTTGGTTAACCCCCTGGATCAGTAGAAGTGCTGGCCAAGAATGAAGGGGTTCTAGAATGGGTAGTTGAGGACAGAGATAATGAGTATCAATTGTGGTCTCAGGTCCAGTTGTGGTGGTGAGGGCTGTAGATTGTACTACTAACCTTCCTGTTCATTCTTTATGCAAGAATTGTTGACTAGTAACCAAATTAGAGGATCTATGACAGGGTAGAATGAATTGAATGTAGCAGATGAGTGGATCTTAGTAGTGTGAGAGGCCAACTGTCACAGATACTTTTGATACTCCACTTCTACCTTCTCATTGTTACCATTTACGTACACTCTGGCCTGACTTACATCATCCATGGCTATATTTCTTTGCCTGATAACTTTCTTTGCCATGTAAGCCCTGAAGTAGGTTGGAAAGGACATGGAATTAATAAGTTTCTCTTTCTGGGAATAGTCCTACATGGATGACCATCTGGATTTGGTATATAGATTCCTCTACTCCCTCACTCTTCAGGTTAGATATCACTCTGCCCTGTTTCTACACTAACTTTCAAAGTGGAGTGGACTGAATTTAAGTTCCAGTGGACTATGGTAGTACTTAGTTTGTTACAAACCATTTATTAGTGGCTCTTACTTCCTGACTAAATTCCCACTGTGCTGAAACCCCTAGATAAATTAATTTCCCTCAAATCTAGAGTTTCCTTCTAGAAAAATCCAAAAGAAGACAGAATTCCATAACATATGGGGTATGGAATTTGGAAACAACCTAAATATCCCACACTAGTAATAAATTATGATCCAGTCATATAATTAAAAGAGTGATATAAATTTATCTTCCTTGTTGTGGAAAGATGGCCTACATGTAAAATCAGGTTATTAAACATGTAAAATATTATCACATTTTAAAGAAACAAAACATTAATGCTTATCTAAGTTATATATATAACAAAATGTTAAGAGCAACTATGAAGATTTTAGTTGATTTTTTTCCATACCTGGAATTTTTGATTTTGCACAACAAATATGTGTTACTTGTGTTATGACAAACATTTAATTAAAATTTAGAAATTAGGCTTGTTAATCTATTCATTTTTGTGTGTTTCTCCTTGTTTCAATTGGGGTATTAAGGAAATGAACTTTGATAAATAGAGTACTGCCTTATGAGAGAAACTCCAAAATAAACTTTGCATCCTCTTAATATTGTATATAACCTGCAAAGGTGTATATGTAAGTTAAAATGTGTTCATTACATGCCAGTCTACTTCAAAAGTTCAGCAACTTGAGGCAATAATTCTGAGGAGACCTACAAGCAATCTGAACTATCAGATTTGACTAGCCAGAATCAATTTGATTGATTACCAAGAACCCAGAATCCACCTAGGATGTGAGTCCCTCTCCCTAATTATCCTATTTCATTAGATTTACACTTCTGATGGAAAAGACAAGTACCTGACTTATCTTTTGGATTATCTGAAGGTTTACTTAAATAAAACCTGTTTCTGACATAGCTTAAAAATATCTGAATCTTATGGTCTTGCTTTAGGGCCCTTTTCATTGCACTTTTGAAAAAATCACAAACCAAATTACAAAATCTTGGAAAATATTTCTATTTTGAGTAAGAAGTCTTCACTGAAATTTCTTAAGGGAGAAACAAGAGAGAGTATAACCCAAAAATACAGCCAAAACTTCACAAAATACACTATACACATTTCTTTCAACCAAAATTCCACTTCCTTTGGCAGCTCAAGTTTCTTCTTTTTTGCTCGCTTCCTCTCATGCTTTGGAGTCAAGTGTACTCTCTCTACTCCATTCATTCTTTGATGCCTGTCCTCCTACCTTCTTACTCCCCTCTCTCCTAAGTGGTACCTCCATGTCTTTTCTAATATAAAGTTATTCCAGCTCTGGTATTCCTTCAGTTTTCTCTCTACCATATCCACGAAATCAGCAAAATTAAGGCTTAAAACTTGAGCAGTGGGAGTCGCCTAAGTGACTCAGTGGGTTAAGCGGCTGCCTTCAGCTCAGGTCATGATCTCAGGGTCCTGGGATCGGCCAGCTTAGAGTTCCCTGCTCAGTGGAGAGTCCTCTTCTCCCTCTCCCTCTGCCTTTCCCTCCTGCTCATGCTTGCTTGCGTGCTCTCTCTCTCAAATAAATAAATAAAATCTTAAAAAAAAAAAAGACTCGAGCAGTGGGGTTCAAGGGGCTGGGAGTAGCAATGAGAAGACCACTCCTCAGAAAGGACATGACTTTTTGTGTTGGTTTTTTTTTTCTGTAACCCTGTTATAGTTATTGATTTCCATGAGCTCTGTAATGCTGTATAAGTGAAACTTTATATTTCTAGGTACATAAATAATGATGAGTTGAATTCTCTTATGCACATTCTTGACACTCCTCCTTGTCTGCTTTTCAGGCAGTGGGAGGGTAGATGCTTGGTTACAGTATAATTACATTGTGCACCCATCAGCAAGTCTCCTTTTACAACCTTGGAACAACCCCAAGGAGTCTGGAAGCAATGGAGCAAACATGAATTGGGCCTAAATATAAAAAGGAGAAAGTGTTTGTTTTATTTATTTGTTTTAAGGATAGAGTTATTTACATTCTACTGCACCATAAGAATTGTACATTTCTTTAATAACTGTGAATTGTTAGGTTGGAAAAAAATTTAAGAAGTTTTAATTCTGATCCAAAGTAAGAATATTTTTACATAAAACTTTTTGGAAAAGATAAAATATTAATTGCCAAGAACATTATACTTCTGTCTGGTACAACTGTAATGTTGCCAGTGTCATGGCCTTCAGGTTAGATATTAAGGAAAATTAATTGAAACTCAGAGAGATGAAGTTTAATGATTATGGTGTAAATACATGTAGTAGAATAGATTAAGGTAAATTTATTCCAGAATATATTCTGGAAGATTCTTAAAATGGTAAAAGACTTATGTTATGTCGTTGTTAAATTAACACTTATTAGGTGGAGCACAAGGTGCCAGATAGTGAATAAAGGTTCAACAACAACATTGCTTCCCGGCCTTTTGGCTAAGATCAAGTGTAGTATCAACAACAGATCATAAGAGAAACTGAAATAGAGAGCTTCATTACACATTCTGGAGGAAGTGCACACACCACCTCAGGGCGCCACATGGGGAAGTTAAGGCAGAGTGCAGACAGAGAGTAGGACCTGGGGCACATACCTTTATTAGGATCTGTGGATAGAGTACTTTGGTATTAGCAGCCTAAAAGAGAATTGGTCATTTCAAAAGAGGAGGGTTTTGGTAAGCCCCACAGAGGTCTTATCTAAGGGGTGCACAAGGGGAAGGCCCTGGGAAACAAAGAAGGCTGCTGGTCACAATGGCTGTTGAGAAGTTCAATCAAGAATTTACCTTTGCTTGTGACTCTGGGGCTGTTATCTAGGGCATGTGCTTGCATGAGGAGCTGGTATCAGTGCCCCTGCAGGTCACTTGGCCAGACAAAATGGATATGAAGGCAGAATACCATGGAGTAACTTAGCTAAACTCTGGATACCTTGTTTAAAGCAATTTGTCCCAATTTCCAGTCCTTCCTGATCCTTAAGCTTTACTGCTGAATCCAGTCACCTACTAAACATTACACTTAATTCCCTTGCCATCTTCTCTCCACCATCAGTTCTCTTTCCTGGCTTAGAAATGCATACATTTTAAGAATTATGTTAAGATGTATTATTTTAGCCTTAAACTTGAAATGTAACTCAGCAATATTTGTTCTGCCAATCCATGAACATGGAATGTTTCCCCATTTCTTTGTGTCTTCCTCCATTTCTTTCATAGTGTTCTATAGTTTTCAGAGTACAGATCTTTTATCTCTTTGGTTAGGTTTATTCCTAGGTATCTTATGGTTTTTGGTGCAATTGTAAATGGGATCAATTCCTTAATTTCTCCTTCTTCTGTCTCATTGTTAGTGTATGAAGATGCAAGTGATTTCTGTGCATTAATTTTATATCCTGCTACTTTGCTGAATTGCTGTATGAGATCTAGCAATTGTTAAAATGTCTATGCTACCCGGAGCAATCTACACATTCAGTGCAATCCCTATCAAAATACCATCAACATTGTTCACAGAGCTGGAACAAATAATCCTAAAGTTTGTATGGAACCAAAAAAGATCCCAAATAGCCAAAGGAATGTTGAAAAAGAAAAACCAAAGCTGGTGGCATCACAATGCCAGACTTCAAGCTATATTACAAAGCTGTAATCATCAAGACAGTATGGTACTGGCACAAAAACAGACACATAGATCAATGGAACAGAATAGAGAGCCCAGAAATGGACCCTCAACTCTATGGTCAACTAATCTTCGACAAAGCCAGAAAGAATATCCGATGGAAAAAAAACAGTGTCTTCAACAAATAGTGTTGGGAAAACTGGACAGCACCATGCAGAAGAATGAAACTGGAACATTCCCTTACACCATACACAAAAATAGACTCAAAATGGATGGAAGACCTAAATGTTAAACATGAATCCATCAAAATCCTTAAGGAGAACACAGGCAGCAATCTCTTTGACCTTGTCTGCAACAACTTCTGGCTAGACACGTCTCCAAAAGCAGTGGAAACAAAAGCAAAAATGAGCTACTGGGACTTCATCAACAGAAAAAGCTTTTGCGCAGCAAAGGAAACAGTCAACAAAATTACAAGACAACCAACAGAATGGGAGAAGATATTTGTAAATGTCTTATCAGATATAAGACTAGTATCCAAGGTCTATAAGGAACTTATCAAACTCAACACCCAAAGAACAAATAATCCAGTCAAGAAATGGGCAGAAGATATGAACAGACATTTCTCCAAAGAAGACATACAAATGGCCAATAGACACATGAAAAAATGCTCAACATCACTTGGCATCAAGGAAATACAAATCAAAACCACAATGACATACTACCTCACACCAGTCAGAATGGCTAAAATTAACAAGTCAGGAAACAACAAATGTTGGTAAGAATGTGGAGAAAGGGGAACCCTCTTACACTGTTATTGGGAATGCAAGCTGGTACAGTGACTCTCGAAAACAGTGTGGAGGCTCCTAAAAAGTTGAAAATAGAGCTACCCTATGACCCAGCAATTGCACTACTGGGTATTTACCCCAAAGATACATACGTAGTGATGTGATCTGAAGGGGCACTTGCACCCCAGTGTTTATAGCAGCAATGTCCACAGTAGCCAAACTATGGAAAGAGCCCAGATGTCCATCAACAGATGAATGGCTAAAGAAGATGTGGTATGTATATATATACAATGGAATACTACGCAGCCATAAAAAAAATGAAATCTTGCCATTTGCAATGATGTGGATGGAACTGGAGGGTATTATGCTAAGCGAAATAAGTCAATCAGAGAAAAACAATTATATGATTTCACTCAGATGTCGAATTTAAGAAACAAAACAGAGGATCATAGGGGAAGAGAGGGAAAAATAAAATAAGATGAAATAAGAGAGGGAGACAAACTGTAAGAGACTCTTTAATTATAGGAAACAAAAAGAGGGTTGCTGGAGGGTAGGGGGATGGGGTAACTGGGTGATGGGCATTAAGAAGGGCATGTGATGAAATGAGCACTGGGTGAATAACTGAAGTCTACTTCTGAAACAAATTTATACACTATATGTCAAGTAATTGAATTTAAATAAAATAAAACGAAAAATGTATTAACAGAAACAGAGTTTATCGATTTTTCAGTTTCCGTTTTTACTTTATCAAGTCAAGAATTCAAAAATCTATAATATTAGTGTCACTTACTATAAGATACCTTGAAATGCTCTCTTGAGAATTCTTGAAGGATAAAAATATTTCAAAAATCACATTGCTTAAGCTTTTAAAATAACATTGGAAATATAATTTCTCAAGATTAAGAGCCTCCCTCTTCGTTGTTTGCCTCAGTTTGGTTTCCTGTAAACTTTTTTTTAACCCCAGCAATAATCATAGAGCAATAAGTTGCTGTTTGAAGTTGACTTTTTTGGGGACTGATGTCAAATTTAGATTCTTTGAAAAACATTCAGTGTTTTCTACAACAGGAATTAGATATTTCCCCTAGAAGGTAAATAGTGCTGTTTCATCAGGTTTCCCAAAACACCTCAGTTGTTTTTTTAGAAACTGATCTTCAATTGATTTACTATTTCTGGGACAAAATATTTTTGTATTAAATATTTTAAGTATTTACTTAATCAATACTTTTGTTTAAAAACTGATATTGTTGCAGTCCTAGAAAATGTAATGGATTCAGTTGAGAAGTGGGTTTAATTAATTAAAAAAAAAATACAAAATGACAACAAAAACAACAAAAGGAGAAAGAGACTAAGAGAGAGAGAGAAAGAGAGAGCTAGATTCATTCTTCAATATTGCAGATATACAAATATGGAGTAAATATTTACAACACACGTAGAATGTTAAAGGTTTTCAGGACAAAAATAAGTTGGCCAAAAAAGTTTTAGTATTACAAACAGGTTTTGACAAAACTTTTTATTTTATTTTTTAAAGATTATATATTTATTTGTGAGAGAGAGAGAGAGAGAGAGCACACAAGTGGGAGGGGCAGAGGGAGAGGGAGAGAGAATCTCAAGTCGACTTCACAGGGAGTCCAGAACCCAATGAGGGGCTTGATCCCAGGACTCTGAACTTATGACCTGGGCCAAAACCAAGAGTCAGACGCTTAACTGACTGCACCACCCAGACGCCCCTGATGAAACTTATTAAAAATATATTTTTCTGGGGCACCTGGGTTGCTCAGTCAGTTGAGCATCCGACTCTTGATTTCAGCTCAGGTCATGACCTTAGGGTTATGGGATCGAGCCCCGTGTGGGGTTCAGCGGAGAGTCTGCTTGAGATTCTCTCTCCATCTCCCTCTGCCCCTCCCCCCCGTGCACGTACATACTCTCTCTCTCTAAAATAAATAAATAAATCTTAAATATATATATATATTTAAAAGAGAGAGTGCGAGCATTTTTCTGGTAGCATCCACAGAGAGGACACTTATGAACAATGTTTTCAAGATCTCTAACATTTGAATATCTCTACTACTTTTATACTTATGTACTTCAAAAAAAATGCTGTAGAAATAGAGATCTGTTGTGTGGGAGGGATGGGTAAAATGGGTGAAGGGGATTAAGAGTTCACTTATCTTGATAAGCACTGAGTAAGGCATAGAATTGTTGAATCACTATAGTGTACACCTGAAACTAATATAACATTGTATGTTAACTGTACTGTAACTAAAATTTTAAAAAGTTAGGAAAAAAAAGAAATAGATTTCCATTAAGCAGTTACATTTGGGAAACAACAAACACCTGGGTTGTCCTTAATAGGGATCTAATATGGGAGCTGAAATGATTATATACAACAGTTTTCAAAAGTTGTCTCCCAAAATATTGATATTGACTTATAATTAGTTGTCTTTCAATTCTGTATCTTAAGAAATGAGGACAAAGCTATTATTTATATAACCCATCTGATTTCTCCTGCTATATAAAAGTGATGTTATCAAACAAAGCTCAGTCAGAAATTACTTCTTGCATTTTAATCAGGGCATACTATATCCATCAGTCAGAAATTTGAATGATTTATTTAAGACTCCATTTTATAAAATGCAAATTGGTTAGAAGTTTAATACAGTGGTCAGCACAGAGAAATTAACTCCCCGAGTTGGTTAATGCTAAACTAAACTGATGGACCCAGGGCAGTGAATTCATTTTGATGCTGTGCCGTTTTTCACAGTGACACAGTTCAATGCACATGTGAAAATTTCTCTTTTAAAGACTGTACTTCAGAAGTCGTCATGTCTCAACTCATTAATCCACTTTGTGCTGACCCCCTTGAAATCTCAGAATAATTTTCCAGGGACTGAACACATTTCCTCCAGAAATGACTGCAGTCCTGATATCCTGGCATTGAAAAGCACAAAATATCCTGTGAATACTAAAAGTAATAGTAGTCAACACAATAATAATAATAATAGTGCCTACTGTGAGCCACATGCATTATCTCATTTATTCTCATATCTCAACAACCTTACAAGGTAGGTTATTTTTTTCCAGTTTTACAGATAAAGTAATGGAGAGTCTAAAAGTTTAACTGACACCTAATTCCATATTCATGTTCTAAAAATTATACTTCTTATTTCTAGAGAAATAAGAAAAAAATATAGCAGCCAAGCATAATATCTGTTCTCTATGTTGAAGCTCCTCTCTTTTTTTTCTCTATTATAAGCAAGGACATTTTATCCATTATAGATTCTAACACAGTGCCTTGCACATAGAAGGGACTCAACTGATGCCTGATGAATAAATATGGAAATAAATAAATAAATATGATGTTGATGCAGAACTGAGAAAATAATTTTTTAAATATAATTTTGAATAACATAATGTAATTTACTCTTTTAATTGACAAAATTAAACAATTATAGACTTGTTTATTTATAACATAAGTGAATAAAAAGATATACAAAATTCTTAACATCTTTTTAAGACAACACACACTTTCAATGTTAAAAATATTTCATTGCTCAGAACATACTGTGTATGTTAATGACAGTATCTGTATGCATCAAACATGACCTGAGAATTTTGAAAAGTCAATTGACAATATTTTAGTTATATAATGATAATAATTACTGAAATTCAGTTTCCACTGAACACTAAATTTAGTTATATGACCAAGATTGATGTTTTGTCTACATATATTTTAAATAACTGACATTTTCCCAAGTAATGTAATTAAATTATTATACTAAGATTTTTTTTCTCTCTGAAGATCACTAAATAGTAAGGAGTAATTTGTCCATTAGATGCCTAACAGTGTTTTAAATTATTTTTATCAGAAATCTGCTAATTATTGGACTATGTATTCAGCTATCCAGGCGAATTGTCAAACCATTTGTGACATCTATTGCAATATGTAACTGGATTTTTTCCCTTATTTGAAATACAGGCTTTATGGCGCCTTTTTTTTTTTTAAATGTAATGCCCTGGACTATTTGCATCAGAATCACCTGATATTTTCCTAAGCAAAATATGCAAATTTCTAGACCTTCTGTGGACCTAATAATTATGGAGTAAGATAACTCAGAATAATTACAGAGTAGGATCTAGAATTCTAGTTTTTAACAAGTTCCTTGAGTGAAGCTTTTATCTCTAAAGCTTGATACACTGAAGTTTGACACCTGCTGCTTTGTAGCTCATATTTTATTTTTCATTTACAATATTTATCAATCATGTTGAGTAATTGGTGATTTTGCCTAGCTTTGATTTATTTCATTCTGAAGACTTTGCAAGCCGAATTTGTGTTCAAGTCTCACCAATTCCCGTTTATAAGTCTGTTTCACTCCCTTTGCGTTTTCAGAGGATATCAGTTAATCTCTTAATACCCATTCATTTGTGTTATTTACCTTTAGTGCAAATATAGTATCAAAAGTCAAGTCATCAGGTCTCTGAAATTTTAGGCTTTTTTTTTTCCTTTGGTTATGTTTACTTCCAGAGAATTTTTTATGTATCAGGAACAAGCTGCCTCATGTTTTTCTCTATTGTTTTAGTAGAAGCAGAATTTTATCTCTAAGACAATAATGTTCTTTTGTTCTGGAAAACACACACACCTCACACTTTAACAGGTGTTTTAATCATGAAGAAGAAAAGCAAAAATGCTATTCTAGAAAGGAGAAATTTTAGTCGATAAGCAAATTAATTACTCTCTATAATAATGTGATAGGCCACCCTTATTTTGAACTCAACAAGTTTTTTAAACAGCAATGGGGTTTCAATAATGGCTAAATATATTTAGTGAAGCAGGCTGTTTCTTGCAACAGAGGCAAGAAGTAAGACCTAGGAGAGATTTAGAAAGGACCTCTCTGTGGAGAATCAGGGCAAAGGACTCTAAACATAATGCTATTAAATACTCCAGACTGAAATTTCTTGTATGGCATTACATTTTTCCTCATATTCACAAGATTCCAATAAAAGTTTCTTAATGCCAGGCCTTGATGTCAACACTGCTTTTGGCGTCCCATAAGACAAAGTGCCATTAGAGGAGGCACAGACCTTGAGAAGTAGCCCTATGATGTATGTGAAGACTAGCATTATTAGAAAGATGGCAAGCGGGGTGCCCGAGTGGCACAGTCGGTTGACTCTTGACTTTTGGTTTCAGCTCAAGTCCTGATCTCAGGGTAGTGAGATCAAGCCCTGCACAGGGCTCTCTGCCCATCATTGGGGGGCTCATACATAGTTCACAGTGTCTGCCTGGGACTGTCTCTGCCTCTCCCTCTCCCCTTCCCTCCCCCTCTCAAATAAATAAATAAATCTTTAAAAAAGAAAAGAGGGGCACCTGGGTGGCTCAGTCAGTCTGCCTTTAGCTCAGGTGATGATCCCAGGGTCCTGTTAAGTGGGGAGCCTGCTTCTCTCTCTGCCTGCCGCTCTCCCTGCTTGTGCTCTTTCTCTCTGTCAAATAAATAAATAAAATCTAAAAAAAAAAATAAAAGAAAGATGACAAGCATTAGTCAGTACTAATTGGTAGAGCATATAATGACTCCCTGTGATTTCCTAGAAATATGATATTTCTTTGAATTTAAGATATCATGATTTTAAGGTACACCATTATTTTTTTGTGCCACAGGGAAAGAAGATACTGCCAATTAAACTACCTACAATGTTTTCTTATAACTTAGATTTTTATTTTATACTTAAGGAAAAAAACCCCTTTAGATTTACTTAAAGATTTTTATTATATAGCACTCTTGCACCTGTGTAAAGATATGAGAATAAAATGAGTAAGATGGTAATAAAGCTTCTTTATATCTTTATATCTTTTCTTTGTAAGTCTGACCTTTCTGAGTTTTTTAACTCAGAGTCATTTATACCTTATTTTTTCCACTATCTTGGTGAGGCTGCATATCTTCAAAGACACCTTTACTATTGATTCTGGGATTTTCTTTCAGGCCAATGACAGTAGTTTTGAAGCTGGTGCTTTCTTTATCTTGTTATGGAATTCATGAGAAAGATTTTGTACCAAAAACATAGCTTATATTGCTTCCTCAACTTGTTCTTACATTCAAGTGTTCAGAATGTTGAGACATTACATTGGCCAGTTTTGCCATCAGGAATATCTACCAGAATCACATGGGTGATGACAATGATAGGAATCATATAACTGTTGCCTGGCTGACAATGATTAATGATTGCAAGATTCCACTGACTGTAGGATACATCCTGCTTCAATGATGTTAAAATGTGAACAAATACTTGATAAAATACGGCACTTAGAGCATTGGACTTCTGGCAATCACAAAGATGGAGACTTGGGGGTTTTAGTTGAGTACTAAAGAGTATCCCTTCCCTAAGGCTGAAGAGTTTGGGAATATACAAGTTATATAAGTATTCGTTTGTAATTTTTAAAATTATACTTACTAATACATATATTTTTAAAATGTGAGTTGTCCTTTCCCAAAGGGTTTCATCATAATAAATGAAACATCAGCTTGTCACATTAAATTATAAATTACTATCTCCTTAGTCCTCTAAGTGTCGTTCACATCATTATGATACTGTCCTGCAGAGATAAGGAGCAGGAAGACTTTAATGAGAACTTCAACTAATGTAATAATTAGAGAAGAATGAGCTAATCAAAAAATATGCAAAGATTGATTAAAATTACCCTTATGCTTAAACTGTATGGGTTAAATGGAGGAAGAAAACTTTTATAAAACCTTAGTCTAGGGGTGCCTGGGTGGCTAAGTTGGTTAAGCATCTGACTCTTGATCTCAGCTCGGGTCTTGATCTCAAGGTTGTTAGTTAAAGTCCCACGTTGGGCTCCACACTGGGCATGGAGCCTACTTAAAAAACAAACAAAAAACCTTAATCTATTCTACTAATTTTAAGACATATTAAATACTGAAATATATGCAAAAATTATATTGTGATATTTTTATTTTCTTCTATTTCGAACCAGAAATTAGAACACACTTCATACATGGAGAGGCCATGGTGATGTGCTTTACAGTCCAACTATAACACCCTTAGCATGCACACACACTTCGCTAACAAGTGTCTTACATGATTGTTGTTCAAAACATTGAGTTATTACATTTACCCTGTTTTGCCAGCTGAATGCCTACCAAGATCATACATGTTGATGACAATGACAGCTACTTCAAAACTGTTGCCTGGCTGACCTGTTATAAATAATCTAATACACACAATCTAGATAGATTTTCTTAAGGTAATTGGGAACCAAAATAATAATAGTAACTTCAGGAAATCTGACTTCCAAGGCCCTGACTCAATTCTTATATTCTTGGAATAATCAGTGTAGTTGAATGAGATGTCTAAGTGGTAAATTTCTTATTCTTTGATCTCCTACACAAAGATGGTTGACTCAGAGTTTTCTTCATTTCTGGTTATATGTTGTCTTTATATTCTCCTTCTTCTTTATTCTTCTTTAATGTCCCTACAAAGCTCAAAGTAGTAAATAATGTGTACATACAACAAATTCAACATAAAGCAGTAGTCAGGATTGGGTTGTATTTGGGTAGAGGGGAAAAATACATACACCATTTCTCTTTTTTTATTTCTTCAGGTCTTAGACTGGATTGACTTTGCACAGAAAATGACAGAACTAGAAATAAAGAATGAAAGCAATACCATCTTATTTAGCAAATAATTGATAAACAATAAAATACAGTCACTTGATGTGTATATGTCATTTAAGGAAAATGGGAATTGATAAAAATATTTTTTATAAATCTTAAATTTTATTTGTACATAGCATTATTAAAGACTGAGTTTTAATAATTAAATAGTCTTAGATTTAAAACTCTGAATCCAGTGAATTTGAAACTAAAATAATTTTTCCTTTCACTTCATTACTTATGATGCCTGAGTATCATGTAAGGAAAAATTAAGAATCCAAAGTAGGAAAACAAGGATCAATGGTGTTTTTCTCTAATCTTAAGTAACTTTCCAGTCACACTGGAGAATAAGGGCGAGTCCAAATGTTATGTTGAAAATGTATCCATATTTAGATACTTATAAATGCAAAGATAATATTTATAGATATGCACACATGTGCTTTGAGTAAATAGTCCACAAGTGACACAGAAATTAGTATTCTTTAGATGGAAATATAAATATATAGTCAATATTTTATACTTGTTTATTGATACAATAAATATAAATCTGTTTAACTTCATGTTTATACCACATTCGATTAAGATTTATTTCTGAATAAGTATTTCTGAACCATATACAACTAAATATTTCTCAATATTTCCTAGCTAAAGAGTAAGAATGATTTCAAAACTATAACTGAAAAATCCTCATCTTAAGCCCTAATTTTTATGTCCTGAATCACAGTAAAAATATATATTACTAGATTTGCATTATTAGACACCTTAGGAAAACAGATATTGAATATACCAATGGCAGAGAGATTTTCAAGGATCTGTCATCATATCCCAGAAGAAGAATTGGGAAATTGCACACAAAAACCAGGACCAACGGGAGAGACTAGTTAAGGAGATCAGTCAAAACAATGCAAACAGCAGTGTGGATTCAAGTGGCATAACTTTTCAAATATTTAAAACCAAAGAGAACAAAGAAACAATGCCAATGGAAGAGGTTGATGCCACTAGGTTCAGACAAAGCAATTGTATAAACCAGAGGAAGTTGATTTTTTAGACTTCCCTCCTACCCTTCTTAGAGCCTCCCCTACCTTAATGGCCTAAGACACCCATCTTGTTAACTGATATTGACAGACTTGGCTTCAAGTGACAGCCGAGTTTTCCCTTCCCCACATCACATTTGAGGAGCAGCATGTTCAAGAGTCCTTGAGGCCCACTCTGCTACAAGATAGAGCTTTTTTTTTTTTTCACTTGTCTTTTTTTCTGGCTTCTCCTCATCTTTAACTTTCAGATCTAGATTGATTTTCTTTAGATTTTTAAAAACTTTATTGAGATAGACTGTATATAAATTAATATGCCCATTTTAAATATACAGTTTGACAACATTTCTGTACCTATGCAACTATTGTCTCATTCAAGATATAGAATATTTTTACCAACCCAAGTTCCCTTGTGCCCTTCCCAGTCATCCCCCCACCTCCACCACATACCTTCTGACTCAGGCAATCATTGATATGATTTTTGTTAACTATAGATTAGTTCTGACTATTCTCTCTCTTTTTTAAAGATCTTATTTATTTATCTGAGAGAGAGAGAGAGTGAGTGGGGGAGGAGCAGAGGGAGAAGGACAAGCAGACTCCATGCTGAGTGGGGAACCCGATTCAGGGCTCAATCACACAACCCCAAGATCATGACCTGAGCCAAAATCAAGAGTCAGACATCTAACCTACTGAGCCACCCAGGTGCCTCAGTTCTGACTAGTCTAAAACTTTAAAAATATGGAATCATGTACTGTGTGTCCTTTTGTGTCTGGGTTCTTTTACATAGCAGAATGTTTTTTAGATATATCCATGTTGTTTTGTTTCAGTAAATTATTTCCTTTTGTTGCTGAGTAGTAGTCATTATATTAATACACGAAATGTGTTTAACCATTCATCTGTTGCCAAATATCACTTAATATAACAAGCATTGTTGAAGAGGTGGAGTAATTAGAACTCTCTACACTGCTGATGGGGTTAAATGGTGAGATCACTTTAGAAAACAGTTTGGTAGTATCTTTTGAAGTTCAATGTATACTTACTATATCATCCAGCATCACCATTTCTAGATATTTATTTTAATAGGTTAAAATGTATATCCACAAAAATATTTGTACATGAATGTTCATTACATTTGTTTTACACTTGCTTGGTAAGATGAAGTGTAATTAGAAATTGGACTAAGACTACTTCCTATTTGGGAGGAGCTTCCTATTTTGAGAAAACTATGCAGGATTCAGATCATCACTCAAGGAAAAGAAGTCATCATCCAGGTCTTTTAGGCAAGAGTAAATGTACTGAAAACAAACAAATATCAATCAATGTAAACCAGGTATCTCTCAAGTGATCTAACTCAGAAATCTACATATAGAAGTTTGGGTTAAAGCCTTTGCTAATAATAAAGAAAAAGGCTCTTACCCACTCCTCTCTTCTTATCTTTCTCAAAAACTTAGGTTTTGGTTTCAGGATCTTGGCCAAATGCCTTGGCTGTCTTATTTTATCTCTGAAGAGTCTTTCTCCTTGTCTTCTAAGTAATCTGTTCCTTTATCATTAAACTCCTGAAATGCTGAAGTAGCATCTTGATAGACCAGTAGAAAAACTAGTATTAGATTGGTAGAAACTTGAGAAACCTTTCAGATCAAAGTATGTGCATATACACACTTGCATAAGGAGAACCAGCTATTAAATCTACTAGTTCACATCCTCTTCAGAGAAAATAAGGACATCTGCAGTCCCTGAATTATCAATATTGTAGCTCACAAGTACCCTTAATATAAAAATTATTAGATCATACTGGAAATCCTCATTGCTGATCCACACTTGTTCCATTTTATCTGGTTGTGAAACCAGGTCGTTCACTGAAGGAGGAGGGAAGCATTTTATTGCATTTATTGAGGGCTTGAAGAAAGAGATTTTATATTGACTTTTGTTCTGCTTTCTGATAATAATTTATTGTAAAGAACCATTATCTCCTTTAGTGAGTCAGTCAACTTGACAGAGCATCTCTCTACATCACAAATTAGTCGATCATTTTGAAAATTATACTCTTTCAGGAATTACTTCTGTTTTATTAAATGATTAATATAGATTGAAACAACAGCAAGCAAACACAGGTAGAGAAGGGGGATTCTACCAATCTCAGACCTTCTCTTCTACCCATTCCTAAGAGCAAAAAGCAGACTACTCAAGAAACCTAATTTAATATGTCAATTTATTCTGAGTTTTTTCAACTATAAAGACACACTTTTCGGGGGGAGGGGTGTTTGTTTGTTTGTTTGCTTGTTTGTTTGCTTGCTTCCCACCACCTCTGATCTCTCTTCTGTTATGCCTTGCTTCCCATTATTGCTATTCATCCTTATTTTCATACTAAGATGGCTTGTGTTCTTTGATTAAAGTGAGAAACAAATGAAGTGGAATTCTTTGTGCCATGGTTTTGGGTGGGCAAATATAAGTATAGGATGTTTGGTCCACAAGGTCCTCCTAATCTACACAGCTGAAAGAAAACCAAAGAGCAGATGATTTCAAACTTAACTGGGTAAGAAAACCAAATAGCAGTAAGGCTCTGCATACCAACTCAAGCATCTCTTCTCTCACTGAAGGCTTGATCTTAACCTTCCCCAGTCTAGCCAAAATTGTCTCTATTCCCCTGAACACTCACTTTTTCCTTTTCATAGTATTCTGTCCAAATCAGTAAGTTATAGGACTGGAAAGATTCTAAGTAGCCAGTTAGCAATTCGAAAGGAGTGACTAATGGATCATCTTTTCAGCATATTAGTAGGAAACATGATTCCTGTTTTTGTTAGCTTTTTAATCTGGATAATTTCATTGGAGATGGGAAATACATAATATGACTTTATAAGTTCCCTGTGATTCAATGGTTAGTAAAACTATTTTTCCTTAAGCATATATTGTTACATGGGCTATTTAAATTAATAATGTCAGGTCATTAAGGCCCAATTTGAGGAAACTGGAATGTCTCTAAGAGATTGTGGGACAGTTAAATGTCTAAATACTTTCAAAGTAAAAGAAGAATGAAAAGAGTCCTATTTTTGTTCATTTTGTTTTGTTTTATTTTAGTGTGTATCAAGGAATTAGGGCTATTTTCATTTTTCATGCTCTCCTTAACAATAACAGCCCTATTTTTTGGAACAAGAATGAGTCCTCTGTTTTAAGTTTCAATTATTTTTTTCATGAGATCCATTATTCTTATAATAACTAAAAAAATACTAAGAAAAGCAAAACTTTGAAATGAAGTTATCAATTTGTTTGGTCTAAGATGGCAGAGGACTAGGAGACCTTAATTTCACCTGGTCTCAGAAATTCAGCTACATAGCTATCAAATCATTCTGAACACCTGCAAACTCATCAGAGATCTAAGAAAAGAATAGCTACAACTCTACAAATAGAAAAGTGAGCACTTTCTGCAAGAATGAAAAGATGGAAAAACTCTCTTCAAAATAGAGAGCAAGAGGCAGTACTGACTGCCAGGGACCTAATCAGTATGGACGTAAGTAAGATACTGGAACTAGAGTTCAGAATAATGATTATAAAGATACTAGCTGAGCTTGAAAAAAGCACAGAGACACTAGAGAATCCCTTTCTAGAGAAATAAAGAACGAAAATCTAATCAAAAAGCTATTAATGAGATGCAATAAAAAAAATGGAGGCTCTATTAGGATAAATGAGGCAGAAGAGAGAATTAATGAAATAGAAGACAAATGATGAAGAATAAAGAAGCTGAGAAAAAGAGAGATGAAAGACTACTGGATCATGAGGGGGAGAATTCAAGAAAAAGGTGATACCATAAAGCAAAATAATATTAGAAAAATTAGGATCCCAGAAGAAGAAGAAGAGAGAGAGGAGAGCAGAAAGTATATTGGAGCAAATTATAGCAGAGAACTTCCCTAATCTGGGGAAGGAAACAGGCATTCAAATCCAGGAGGCACAAAGAACCCCCTTCAAAATTAATAAAAATAGGTCAACACCTTGACATATAATAGTGAAACTTGCAAATATGAGATAAAGAGAAAATCCTGAAAGCAGCTCAAGACAAGAGGTCCATAACCTAAGGCTAGAAACATTAGACTGGCAGCAGACCTCTCCACAGAGACCTGGCAGACCAAAAAGGACTGGCATGATATATTCAGGGTGCTAAATGAGAACAATATTCATCCAAGACTTTATACAGCAAAGATGTCCTTCAAAATAGGAGAGATTAAAAAAAAAAACAAAACTTCCAAGACAAACATAAACTAAAAGAATTTGTGATCACTAAACCAGCCCTGCAAGAAATATTAAAGGGGATCCTTTAAGTGAAGGGAGAGCCTAACAGTAACATAGACCAGAAAGGAACAGAAACAATATACAGAAACAGTGACTTTACAGATAATACAATGACACTAAATTCATATCTTTCAATAGTTACTCTGAAAGTAAATGGGCTGAATGCCCCAATCAAAAGACACAGGGTATCAGATTGGATAAAAGAGCAAGACCAGTTGATATGCTGTCTGCAAGAGACTAATTTTAGACCCAAAGACACCTCCATATTGAAAGTAAGGGGGTGGAAAACCATTTATCATGCTAATGGGCATCAAAAGAAAGCTGGGTTAGGAATCCTTATATCAGACAAATTAGATTTTAAACCAAAGACTGTAATAAGAGATGAGGAAGGACACTATATCCTATTTAAAGGGTCTATCCAACAACAAGATCTAACAATTGTAAATATTTATGCCCCTAACATGGGAGCAGCCAATTATATAAACCAATTAATAACAAAATTAAAGAAACACATTAATAATAATACAATACTAGTAGGGGACTTTAACACCCCCCTCACTGCAATGGACAGATCAACTAAGCAGAAGATGAACAAGGAAATAAGGGCTTTGAATGACACACTGGACCAGATGGACTTCACAGATATATTCAGAGCATTCCATCCTAAAGCAACAGGATACACATTCTTCTCTAGTGCACATGGAATATTCTCCAGAATAGATCACATACTGGGTCACAAATCAGGTCTCAACCAGTACCAAAAGACTGGGATCATTCCCTGCATATTTTTGGACCACAATGCTTTGGAACTGGAACTCAATCACAAGAGGAAATTTGGAAAGAACTCAAATACATGGAGGCTAAAGAGCATCCTAATAAAGAATGAATGAGTCAACCAGGAAATTAAAGAAGAATTTTTAAAAATTCGTGGAAAAAAATGAAAATGAAAACACAGCTGTTCAAAACCTTTGGGATGCAGCAAAGGCAGTCCTAAGAGGGAAGTATATAGCAATACAAGCTTTTCTCAAGAAACAAGAAAGATCTCAGATACACAACCTAACCTTACACCTAAACAAGCTGGAGAAATAATAGCAAATAAAGCCTACACCTAACAAGAGAAAACAATTAATAAAGATTAGAGCAGAAATCAGTGAATTAGAAACCAAAAAACAGTATAACAGATCATCAACACTGGGAGCTGATTCTTTGAAAAAATTAATAAGATTGATAAACCCCTGGCCAGACTTATCAAAAAAAAAAGAGAAAGGACCCAAATAAATAAAATCATGAATGAAAGAGGAGAGGTCACAACCAACACTGAAGAAATACAAACAATTATAAGAACATATTATAAGCAACGATATGCCAACAAATTAGGCAATCTGGAAGAAATGGAGGCATTCCTAGAGACATATAAGCTACCAAACTAAAACAGGAAGAAATAGAAAACCCGAACAGACACATAACCAGGTAGGAAATTGAAGCAGTTATCAAAAATCTCCCAACAAGCAAGAATCCAGGGCCAGATGTCTTCCCAGGGGAATTCTACCAACCATTTAAAGAAGAATTAATACCTATTCTTCTGAAACTGTTTCAAAAAATAGAAATGGAAGGAAAATTTCCAAACTCTTTCTGTGAGGCCAGCATTACCTTGATCCCAAAACCAGAGAAAGACCACACCAAAAAGGAAAATCACAGACCAACATCCCTGATGAACATGGATGCAAAAATTCTCACTAAGATACTAGCCAATAGGATCCAACAGTACATTAAAAGGATAATTCACCACGACCAAGTGGGATTTATTCCTGGGCTGCAAAGGTGGTTCAACATCTGCAAATCAATCAGTGTGATACACTGCATTAATAAAAGAGAGGACAAGAACCATATGATCCTCTCAATAGCTTAAGAAAAAGCATTTGATAAAGTACAGCATCCTTTCTTGATTAAAACTCTTCACAGCGTAGGGACAGGGGGAACAAACCTCAATATCATAAAAGCCATATACGAAAAGCCCATGGCGAATATCATTCTCAATGGGGAAAAACTGAGAGCTTTTCCCCTAAGATCAGAAACACGGCAGGCATGTCCACTATCACCACTGTTGTTGAACATAGTACTAGAAGTCCTAGCCTCAGCAATCAGACAACAAAGAGAAATAAAAGGCATCGGAATCGGCAGAGAAGAAGCCAAACTCTCACTCTTCACAGATGACCTGATACTGTATGTGGAAAACCCAAACGACTCCACCCCAAAATTGCTAGAGCTCATACATAGAGCTCATTGCTCATAGAACAATGTAACAAGATATAAAATCAATGCACAGAAATCAGTTGCATTTCTATACACTAACAATGAGACAGAAGAAAGAGAAATTAAGGAGTCGATTCCATTTACAATTGCACCCAAAACCATAAGATACCTAGGAATAAACCTAACCAAAGAGGCAAAGGATCTGTACTCAGAAAACTATAGAGCACTCATGAAAGAAATTGAGGAAGACACAAAGAAATGGAAAAAGTTTCCATGCTCATGGATTGAAAGAACAGATATTCTTAAAATGTCTATGCTATCTAGAGCAATCTATACATTCAACACAATCCTTATCAAAATACCATCAACTTTTTTCACAGAGCTGGAACAAATAATCCTAAAGTGTGTATGGAACCAAAAAAGATCTCAAATAGCCAAAGGAATGTTGAAAAAGAAAAACCAAAGCTGGTGGCATCACAATCCAGACTTCAAGCTATATTACAAAGCTGTAATCATCAAGACAGCATGGTACTGGCACAAAAACAGACACACAGATCAATAGAACAGAATAGAGAACCCAGAAATGGACCCTCAACTCTATGGTCAACTAAGCAGGAAAGAATATCCAATGGAAAAATGACAGTCTCTTCAACAAATGGTTTGGGGAAACTGGACAGCCACATGCAGAAGAATGAAACTGAACCATTCCCTTACACCATACACAAAAATAGACTCAAAATGGATGGAAGACCTAAATGTTAAACATGAATCCATCAAAATCCTTAAGGAGAACACAGGCAGCAATCTCTTTGACCTTGGCTGCAACAACTTCTGGCTAGACATGTCTCCAAAGGCAATGGAAACAAAAGCAAAAATGAGCTAGTGGGACTTCATCAACATAAAAAGCTTTTGCACAGCAAAGGAAACAGTCGACAAAAAACAAGATAAAGGACAGAATGGGAGATATTTGCAAATACTTTATCAGATAACATTTTTTCTACTATCCAAGATCTATAAAGAACATCCAAAAAACAAATAATCCAGTCAAGAAATGGGCAGAAGATATGAACAGACATTTCTCCAAAGAAAACACAAATCGCAACTGACACATGAATAAATGCTCAATATCACTCAGCATCAGGAAAATACAAATCAAAACCACAATGAGATACCACCTCACACCAGTCAGAATGGCTAAAATTAACAAGTCAGGAAACAACAAATGTTGGCGAGGATGTGGAGAAAGGGGAACCCTCTTACACTGTTGTTGGGAATGCAAGCTGGTACAGCCACTCTGGAAAATGGTATGGAGGCTCCTAAAAAGTTGAAAATAGAGCTACCCTATGACCCAGCAATTGCATTACTGGGTATTTACCCAAAGGATACATACGTAGTATGTGATCTGAAAGGGCACTTGCACCCCAGTGTTTATAGCAGCAATGTCCACAGTAGCCAACCTATGGAAAGAGCCCAGATGTCCATCAACAGATGAATGGCTAAAGAAGATGTGGTATATATATATATATACAATGGAATACTACTCAGCCATCAAAAGAAATGAAATCTTGCCATTGCAATGACGTGGATGGAACTAGAGGGTATTATGCTAACTGAAATAAGTCAATCAGAGACAATTATCATATGATTTCACTCATATGTGGAATTTAAGAAATGAAACAAAAGATAATGGTGGAGAGGTAGAGAGGAAAAAATAAAACAAGACAAAATCAGAGAGGGAGTTAAACCATAAGAGACTCTTAATCATAGAAAAGAAACTGAAGGTTGCTGGAGGGGATGGGAGTGGGGAGATGGGGTAACTGGGTGATGGACATTAAGGAGGGCATGTGACATAACGAGCACTGGGTATTATTTAAGACTGATGAATCACTGACCTCTACTTCTGAAACAATGATACATTATATGTTAATTAATTGTTTTTATCATTTAAATATTTTTATTTTTTTAAAAATTTTTTTAAATTTTTTAAAATTTTTTTATTTTTTATTTATTTTTTTAAATTTTTAAAAATTTTTATTGTTATGTTAATCACCATACATTACATCATTAGTTTTTGATGTAGTGTTCCATGATTCATTGTTTGTGCATAACCGCCAGTGCTCCATGCAGAACGTGCCCTCTTTAATACGCATCACCAGGCTAACCCATCCTCCCACCCCCTCCCCTCTAGAACCCTCAGTTTGTTTTTCGGAGTCCATCATCTCTCATGGTTCATCTCCCCCTCCGATTTCCCCCCCTTCAT